>NC_069668.1:19735515-20098992 GCF_027244095.1 Hemicordylus capensis | reverse complement strand
GAGAAAAGCGCCTGCCCCAAACTCCCATTCCTCACAGAGGGGCCAAGGAAGGCACCACTCTCCAGCTCGTATGGATTGGGTGTCCATCTGTAGTTGCGGCATTTGGCACCTGGCTTCCTCCTTCCCTCCCCTCCCTCCTCTTTCTCTTCAAAAAGCAAATGTGTGTTCATTATTTATTTGCTGCATTTATCGCTTTCTGCTGAAACACACAAGGTGGTTTACAATCAGGGCATAATTGATGATGTGACATGAACAGAATAAAGGGAGGGGGAGGAAAGCAGCAAATTTGGGCACAGACGCCTTTGCACCGTTACGTACTGAAGCGACATAATAAGACAGTTCACAGCCTGGGGAGGGCTGCTGGTGGTGGTGGTGGGGGGGGAAGAAACAGTGTGCCCACAGGACCAGCATGTGAGCGCAGTGGGCAGCACAGAGCCGGCGGGGGTGGGGTGGGGGGTGGGGTAAGCAGGCTGCAGCCTCCCGTATCCCACAATGCACTGCACGAGGAGTGTGGCGCTCTTGCCACCCGGCTCTATGGACTCTCAGCTTGCAGGCCATTTCTGGGCCCAATTCCAAGTGGTGGTTTTAACTTAGAAGTCACAAACAGCTTGGGACCAGGTTACCCGAGAGAGTGCCTTGCCCCATATGTACGTCCCAATTTGGACCTTCAGGACTTCTTCAGCAGGGTGATCTCATATCCTTCAGGAAAGCCGGCTATAACGAGGGAACGGAAATGCAATTAAACAGAGGCAAGAACAGCACAGGTTGCACCTGCCCCTTAAATAGAACAAAGATGGTTCACGAAGGAGGAGATTTCCGTTGTCTGGACAGCATGGAAAGGCTCCCCCTCTCAAAGCCAGCTGCCTAACCCTCTGGCGATCATTTCTTTTGACTGGCAGGGCCACATCCTGCACATTTCTCACTTCTGAGTGGTGAGAAAAATATCTGAGAGGTCTGTATTGCTGGGCTCAATTTCCTGTGGGTGAGGAAAAGCGCTGGGGTTTGAGGGTGTCCTCAGCATATTTGAGAATGCATCCGTTAAGTGATGGGAGGAGAGCTGGTCTTGTGGTAGCAAGCATGAATTTGCTAAGCAGAGTCTTCTCTGGTTTGCATTTGGATGGGAGACCACATGTGTGAGCACTGGAAGATCTACCCCTTAGGGGATGGGAAGAGCATCTGAGGTTCCAAGTTCCCTCCCTGGCAGCATCTCCAAGCTAGGGCCGAGAGAGACTCCTGCCTGTAACCTTGAAGAAGCTGCTGCCAGTCTGGGTAGACAATACTGAGCTAGATGGACCAAGGGTCGGACTCAGCATATGGCAGCTTCCTAAGTTCTGCACTGAATTGATTTGTGTGCATCCCTTTGTTGTAGACCAGCTCATAAAGAAAACAACATATTACATATACCATATTGCAGTCATACATTAACAAGGAAAATCAGGAAGACATGCATTCACTCAAATCACATGTGTTACATAAAAGGTCCCTCAAAACAAGTCATGCCAAAGCTCCTGAGAGCAATGTCCCCTGTTAACAAGGACCCCTAGATGTTGTTGACTTCAGCTCCCAGCATCCCTAGCAGCACTGGCTTTTGCTTGTGGATTCTGGGAGTTGTAGTCAACAACATCTGGGGATCCCTGTTAAGAAGGGACACTGTCCAAGGGTTAAACTTACAACTATAAGATAACACGACTGAATCATATATGGCGATTATTCAACAAAACGAATAATGTTTGAAGTCAAAATCCTACACATTTTGAACTGTTTTAACTTGCCTTTTGTAAGCACATTAACAACAACAACAACAACAACAGTAAATTAAAAAATAAACTTTATTTGTTTGCCCCCCCATAACAAATAGTTCTCTGGGCAGCTCACAACATAGCACTGAAACATGAAATACAAATACCTAACACATCAAATCATAACAGACCAAAAGTTTGTGGGGGGCGGGGTGGAAGGCAAAATATAAAACAAAGCAATTTAAAAAACTCTTTTAAAAATCAGTTAAAAATCAAATTTTAAAATCAAAAATTTAATATCAGTATTTGTGGGGGGGGGGAATCCTGACCATCCTGCCACTCTCTGTAGGCAATAATATATATGGCAGCTTCCTATGTTCCTAAGAACAAGATGCTATTAAAATGAACTTGTCTTTATCAGGTCTGCACGACTAGAAATGCACTAGCTAAGTACACCAGGGCCAGAAGAAAAGGAAAACGTCCACTGGAAAAAGCAGATTATCTTGCATCTCCGTCCAATGTAGCTAAATATATCTCTTGCTAAAATGGAAAAAATCTCCCCCTGCCGCCCACCCCTATACATCCCTGCACAATAAAGCCCATTTGCACAAATTCCAAGCATATGTCAAGATCTCAAGAGAATCTGAAGCGAATAGCGTGCGTGCATATTGCTTTTGAAATCAAGACAAAACAGATATTTTAGAGGGGGAGGGGACTCTTAGGAGGAGAATCATCTGTGCCTCTAGCCCTTCCTGGCACAAATCTAGTGCAGAATCCAAGAAGAATTCGGTGTGAGAGCTATCTGGGTTGCACTCTCACCCCCATTTGCTCCTGGGGGCGGTTTTTGTTTTATTTGCTTGGCAAACCCTAGTCTTTCCCAAGATCAGCTGGAGCCAGGGTTTTGGAGGCGGACACAGAGCCAAGCATCTGCTTTCTTCGACTCATCGGTTCTCTTCCAAGAGTTGGGTCATGGGGATTGGAATGGACGAATGACGAGCCAACCCAGCCGTGCGGAGAAGGGGCATCACAGGGCTGGAAAGGACCCCACTGGTAGACGGTGGGGTCACCTGCCTGGCTCTCGGCTGCCCGAGACCCACCCACCCCACATAAGGTAGTGAGCAAGCTCAGAAATGGGGTGGGAAGGAAAATATGAGCCGGGTGGACCCCCCCACCATAGGACGTAGGAAGCTGCCATATATTGAGTCAGACTATAGGTCCATCTCGCTCAGTATTGTCTGCACAGACTGGTAGCGGCTTCTCCAAGGTTGCAGGCAGGAATCTCTCTCAGCCCTATCTTGGAGATGCTGCTAGGGAGGGAACTTGGAACCTAGATGCTCTTCCCAGAGCGGCTCCATCCCCTGAGGGGAATCTCTTCCAGTGCTCACATGTGTGGTCTCCCCTCCAAATGTAAGCCAGGGCAGACCCTGCTGAGCAAAGGGGACAATTCATGCTTGCTACAAGACCAGCTTTCCAGTCAGTGAACATTCTGGTAGCTGCTTTGTAAATATTTCTCTCTCCAGTGGTAAGCTCTGGAAAAAAATGCCTTAGCTGCTTTTCCTCCAGTAGGGTTCATCTCAAATGGTTGCTGGCAATGGTTGGTGCCTATTGGTCTAAGCCTGTGTCATCGCCAGCACACCTCCTTACCCACAATCCTCTGAGAAGTTTTTTAATTTATTTATTTTTTTGGTAATGTGAAGTGTGCAAGTATGAAACAATGAATGTAACTTGAAATGCATCATCTTGAGTCCTGATTGTGGCCCCCACTTTTAAGGGGTGATTTGATTCAAATTTGAATTGTTCGAATCAGCCAGATTCGAGTAGAATCAATTTGAATCTGAATCGATTCACACATCCTTAAGGAACTATGCAGAGGGGGAAACGCTGCCGTTCTTCTCCTTCACCCCTCTGCAGCCCCCTTTCTCTGTTTTTGTCTTGAGTTTGACAGCAGGACAGTTGTGCAGTCAGGGAATTAACAATTCTGCCTTCAGCGGTGTTTCATGATTTTTGGAATATGTTCCCGCTGATGCCCTGAGGCTAGCGGAGCATGCCAAGATGGCTTGAAAAGGGCCAGGCTTGGCCTTCGGAAGATGCACACCTGGTGGCCATGTGCGAGGCGTGCTGCCACTCACATTCCATCCCCTGGAGTTTGTGGAGGGAAAGCACCGGAAGCAGGCAGGCAAATAAATCACTGACAAATGGAGACGGAAAATGGCTGAGCCGGCTGCGTAGCCTTTGATTTGCAGGGAGTGGGAGGCTTTAAGAGCTGAAGACGGGGAGCACTGAGCTGGTCTGGTGCGAGCAAGCATGAATGGTCCCCTTGGCTAAGCAGTTTGGTTAAGCAGTTTGGCTAAGCAAGCATGAATGGTCCCCTTGGCTAAGCAGTGCCCCAGTTTACATTTGGATGGGAGACTACATGTGAGTTCTGGAAGATATTCCCCTTGCAGGTAGCAGTGCCGGTCGCAGTTCTCTCAATAGACCTCGGCCCGGAACACCGAGCTTTGCCTGGGCAACAGTGGGGGTGTCCATGCCTCTGCTAGTTATTTGAAGGAGTGGTTATTGGGAGGTGTATTGTTATTAGATGGGGAAGCTGAGGAGGCGAAGGAGTAGCAGACTGGCAGCCCTAACTGGCGGAAGGCGTCGGAAAGTGCTGTGGGCGACATCCCTTCTCCCAGTACTGAGGCCTAAGTGGTGAGGGGAGGAGATGAAATGGCGGTGCCCAGGCAGCCAGACCCTCTGCGTACTGAGCAAAGAGACACCTTTTAAAGTGGTGATTCTCTTGTATTTAGCAGGTGGAGAGCAGTTGGCCCTATCTGTCCCCATCACAACATCCTTCCAGTGGCTGTTGCTGGTATCTGCCTTAGGTTTTTATGCCGGCCAAAGACCGAAATGAAGACTATGCTATGCCTTAGGTTTCTTTTTCAGATTGTGAGCCCTTTGGGGACAGGGAGCCATCTTATTTATGTGTTATTTTATTTGTCTATGTAAACTGCTTTGGGGACGTAGGTTGAAGAGTGGTATATAAATATTTGTGGTAGTTGGTTATTTTGTTTCTATATCGTGGGCTGGGGAAAAACCCTATAGTTATTCCCAACCTGGGAATATACTGGTTCTTTACCTGGGGCCCAACAGGAGCTTTTACAGACAGGGCTGTTAGCCTGAATCTCCTCCGGAAGAAAATGTGTGCGTCCACACACCAGCCAAACTTACCCCAAAGTTGCAAGGAGAGCTGGTCTTGTGGTGGCAAGCATGACTTGTCCCCGTAGCTAAGCAGGGTCTGCCCTGGTTGCATCTGAATGGGAGACTTGATGTGTGAGTACTGCAAGATATTCCCCTCAGGGGATGGAGCCGCTCTGGGAAGAGCAGAAGGTTCCAAGTTCCCTCCCTGGCTTCATCTCCAAGATAGGGCTGAGAGAGACTCCTGCCTGCAACCTTAGAGAAGCCGCTGCCAGTCTGTGAAGACAATACTGAGCTAGATAGACCAATGGTCTGACTCAGTATATGGCAGTTTCCTATGTTCCTATGTTCCTAAAGTCCCTTCGAGATCCTTGGAAGCACTGCACATACAAATCGGGCTTTGTCTTGTGAAATCTAGCTTATCTCGAGGTATTTCCAGGTTTTTCAAATGCTGGTTTTAAGGGAGTTTTTCTGAAGACGCCGGAGCAAGTAGGGAGAGGCACTGACGTAGAATCATTAACACGATAAGAGGGATACTCTTTTTAGAAATGCAGATGTAGCTCTTTAGGAATCTCACCACCACCACCATTGGCTAGAAGGAAAGCACGGAGGCATGCCATGTGAACTTGCACCAAAACCAAACCCAAGAGCAGAGGGGACGGGCTGCTTCCCTCAGTGCCGCAAATGTGATTCGAAGTGGCTTCGCTCAACATTTACCCTGCAGCATGAAGGCATGTGTGAATAACTCCCAAGTGCTGCTGAACTACAACTCTCATCACCCCCCAGCTACAGTGGGGATGATGGGAGTTGTAGTCCTGCAATATCTGGAGGCTCCCAAGTTGGAAACCATAGAGCTATGGATTTTTTTCTTAAATGTTAATAGCCCATCGCTATTAGCTATGAACTCAAGGCTTGAAGTTGGTTAGTTTGTCCTAATCATGGTCTGGTGTGATGTCGGAACCTGCAATTCAGATTTAATCTTGGTTTGCCTGCAGTATTTATTCTCTTCTTGTTAGTCAAAGAGGCACGGATATCGCTGTCCTGAACTACTGGAAATACTGTTCAACCCCTATTCAAGCCACCTGCTTTGCCCCATATTATTTCAAGTTGATCTTTGCAGCTTCAAGGAGTGTTAAAAATACGTAGAAGGAATGAAAAGGACAGCTTAGATTTGCAGCAGGCTGTGAACTGGCAGCATGCTGTAAATATGTAAAACTGCATTGGCAACTTTTGTTGGAAAGTAGTATATAAATGTTTGTTGTATTTGTATTCGCTGTATTCCATGTCCCAAATGAATGTTTGAACATGTGTGATCCAGCATAGGGCACTGAGGTCTGTTCGACTCAAATCAAAATGAATTGGGAAAGGCGTACACATCTAAGGTTTTGGGGGGTATAAATGACCCCAAGCACATGCTTAGAAATTATCTGGTGTGGACAGCAGCAATGATCAGCAGTCCTGCAGTCTTCTCCTCATAGGCAAGCAAGAAAGGGATACCTCCCCCGACCACCACCACCACACACAATGACAGCACTGCCTAACTAAACCTCTGCTCTCTAGCAACCACTCCTGAGCAACTTCGCAAGTCAGCATTGCATCTCCTAGGCCGGCGTGTGATCTGCTCTTTTGTGGGGATTGCAACAGCCATCTGTAATGAATGCAGGGAACCACAGCTCCATGTATAATGGATGAAGTGTTGTTTTTGCGGCTGTATTAAAAAAAGAAACCAACGCCTTTTTGTCACTTCCAAATGAGATCCCCTGGGCTTTTGTGTAGGGAGCTGTTGATAGTGATGTTCCCTGTATCAAGCTCTGGTAGAGCTCATGCAGAAAACTGCTGCCCAGAGTTCAGCACACACCTGCTTTTCCTTACAGAGCAGAGCCCCACATTGCCACCTTTTGCCCCCCACCTGCCGGTCATCTTCTTCCCCGCTCCTCCGCCACCTGTCTTCTTCTCCACCTGCCACCATTTTCTCTCCCGTCCCTGTCGCTATCTGGGCAGCTGCTTGCGAACTCTCGCAAGAGCTGCCACGCATGGGATTAGCAACGGGTACACCTAAGATAGATAGATAGATAGATAGATGGATGGATAGATAGATAGATAGATAGATAGATAGATAGATAGATAGATAGATAGATAGATAGATACCGCCCCATATGAAAAGGTCCCTGAGCGGGTCACAGTATTAAAAAGAATACTGATTTATGAACAGGGGGGTTTCCTGCCATGGATCGTCTCCACTTCAGGCAGTGCCTCTTGGGGAATTTTCAGGGCTGTCTTTTCCCCTAGGCAACTTTTCTTGGAGGTGGGCATGTGTGCCTAAATGCAGGTGGACTTCATTATCCGCTGGGTTTCCATTACCGCATATTACCACGGATAACGAAACCGCAGATAATGAGTTATTGAGTCTCTGGGGACATAGGAGTTAGGTTCCCAGACTTTCAAAACACACACCCCAAGCCCCACAAAAGCAGGCCAAATAAAGTGCCCTACTGTGCTCCATGGGTCTCCTGGCATCCAGGAATGCCCCCCAAATGTTCCAAATGGTTCCCCAAAATTGTGGATGAATTGAACCACACAAAATGGCTCCCACAGACAAAATGGCAGCAAGAAATGACCTCCACGGTCTCTTCCCTCTAGGAACCGTGGATATGTGGATTTTAACCCTTTCATATCCGCGGATAATGAAATCAGGATGATGTGCTGGGGACAGATAGGGCCAGTTGCCCACCCCTTGCTAAATAAAGGGAATTGCCACTTTTTAAAGGTGCCTTTTTGCTCAGTTAAGATGAGACTTCAGCTAGTGTATGTGCATGTCTGTAAAATTTGTCATATTTTAGCTATCTCCTTGAGCGGTTAAAAGTTTTTATAGAAGTTTTAGTTCATTATTACTAGTTTGGAGCTTCAGGACAAGCTCTGTTAAGCAGCTAGCTGGCGAAATGACTTCAAACTGGCTTTTGAACGTAATTATTAAACTGTTATTAAGTATTAAATTATTTTAATAATTAAACTGTACTAACGCACAGAATATGGAGGTAGGAGATAGCATGGGAGATCCAAAGGGCACAAGGAGGAAAATTAAAAATTAATTGAGTTAAAATTCCTTTTGCAGTCATTCATTTTTAACCACTTTCTCTCTTTCTCTCTCTCTCCAGTATTTTAAGCTCACATTTTGATTCTTTCCTGCCTGCCATAATTCAGGCTTTTGAGTTAGGGTCCCTTCTCTTGGGACCTGCTTTCATCCTAGCAGTGAAATGCAAGTTTAGTTTCCTATGTTGTTTGCTAGGCAAAGAATTTTACAGAGCCAGGGAAAGTCAAAGGGAAGACAGAAGTAACGTGGATGCAATAAAGCGGGCCAAAGACTCATCTAAGTTGATAAGTCGGTGATGTTCTGCACATAATGGCTCTAAGCAATTTTTTCAGCAAGACCTTTTTATTATGCCAAGCTAAAATGCCAGATGTTAGGGATGTGCAAAATATTTTGGGTACAAAACATTTTGTACTCGAAATGGGCCATTGAGGATGTTTTGTAGCCAAAACGAATCGCCCTTTCTCAAGATCCGAAAGTTTTGTATACAAAATGAAATGTCCCTGTTTCGGCTACAAAACAGGGCCAAGGATGTGTGTGGGGGGGGCAGTTCAAGGAGGGGTTTTCAATTCATTCCACAAGTTAGTTACTCAGTCGCCATTCTGCCTTTCTGCCTCATTGAAGAGAGAGAAAAAGAGAGAGAACTAGTTTGCAGCATTGGATGCCTCAAGTTGCCATGATGCCATGCCACTGCCTATGCCTGCCTTGTTGCCAGCCTGAGCCCAGCCTGCTATGGCTACTGCATGCCAGCCTGGGAATGGATTTATCTGCTACTTTGCTTTTTGCTGTAGAAGATTTCCCCCGCCCCGCCCCCTTGAGAGAATCGCTGCCTGCCTGTGCCTGCTGTGTCTGTCTGTGCCAGCCCCCAGTGCCGCCAGTGGCTACCTGGCCAGCCACCCCCCTCTCCCCGCAGATTTTCAAGGCTTTTGCCCCAGCCCCCACAAACCTGAAGACCAAGAAGAAGATGGAAGAAGAGTAGACTCAGAGACCAGGCCACGGAGAATTGTACACACCTAGACTGAGTGAGTGTACCTCCATTTTCTCTCACTCACTCACATAGACACACACACACACACACACACACACACACACACACACCCCTCTCCCTCTGGAATTCTGTATTCTTGGGTTTTTTTTCCTGTTTGGAGAGAAGTTTGGGGTTGCAATTGAATTTTAAAAGTTGTGTGTTGTTTAGTTTAGAAGTTTAAACAGGGGTTCTGTGTGGGAGGGATCCCCATACTAGAAGGTGGTTAAGGGTAGTGTAGCCTTGTGGTTTAAAACCCCCCAATTCTGTCTCTTTTCCCATTCCAAAGATTTTTTTGGCAGGGGGGACGGGGACTTCTACCCTGTTTCCCCGAAAATAAGACATACCCTGAAAGTAAGACCTAGCAGTAATTTCTGATGTACCACTAATTGCCCTAGTGCATTTTGGGGGGCTAAAATTAATATAAGACACTGTCTTATTTTTGGGGAAACACGGTATGTATGTATGTATGTATGTATGTATCTATTTATCTATTTATCTATTTATTTATTATTAAAAAATTTATACCGCCCTTTCCAAAAGGCTCAGGGCGGTTTACATTAAAACACCATTAAAATCAATTAACCATTAAAACAGAAAATTATAAAACGGCATAAAATAATAATTAACAATTAAAACATCATAAAACACCAATTAAATAGCCAAAACAATTTAAAAACAAGTTTTAAAAAAAGAAAAGCCTGCCCTCTGCCACATAACTGATATTCTCTGCTCAGCAGCCTATTGTGTGATCTTCCCTGTCATTATTGTTGTATTAGGCAATTGTATCTATTCTGGGAACTAGTTATATTGTTTGTATCTGCTTGTGTCTCTGTTCCCTTACTGCTCTCTATCTGTTCCCTTCTATCTGTTTCCTAGTTACTGTGTGTGTGTGTGTATAGATATAGATATAGATTTAGATGATATATATATATATATATATATATATATATATATATATATATTGCAATTCAAATGCCTTGGGTGGTGGTGGTTGTGCTGTATTTTGGAGACCTCATGGATGTGCATCCTGGTTCTCGTGTGTGGACTTCTTTGCAGTGAAGATTGGGTCATATTGTGACTTCTAACATCAGCATCATTTTTATTCAAACTAGATTGCTTGCATCAAATAGGTTGGGTGTATGGTGCCACAGGCTCTAATCTGTTGCAGAAATGTAAAAAAAAAAAAAAAAAAAGCACCAAAAATTGTGTGCCATTGTTGTCAGGATCATCATTCTTCTACTTGGGTAGGTGGGAAGTAGTCATGTCCACGGACCGGTTCGGAGGCCATTCTAAAGGCCTCCAGACCGGTCCGGACACAGGGTGGTTTTGGTTCGGGTGGGGGGTTCCAAAAAGAATAGGGGGGGCTTTACTCACCCCCTCAAGAATTCTGACGTATTTATTCAAGTAAGCGGGCGGCATACCTGCCCGCCGCCCGCTTCATTCCCCCTCCTCCGGCGGCGCGCGGCTCGGCTTCCTCCTCCTGTTTCAAATCGGGTGGCAGGATAGCTCCCAGTCCCTGCCGCCCGGCTCTTCAATCCCCCCGTCTCGGCTGGCGGCCGCCCCCTGAGGAGACCCAAGACCCCTGCCGCCCCTTCCCTTCCCATCCCATCCCATCCACAGGCGGTCGGCAGGAGAGCTCTCCTGCTGTCCCCTTCCCTGGCTCGGCTGCAAATGGCTTCTAGGAAGCCTTTTGCGCGCCTGCACAAAAGGCTTCCTAGAAGCCATTTGCAGCCGAGCCGGGGAAGGGGACGGGGTCGGCAGGAGAGCTCTCCTGCTGACCGCCTGTGGATGGGATGGGATGGGAAGGGAAGGGGCGGCAGGGGTCTTGGGTCTCCTCAGGGGGCGGCCGCCAGCCGAGACGGGGGGATTGAAGAGCCGGGCGGCAGGGACTGGGAGCTATCCTGCCACCCGATTTGAAACAGGAGGAGGAAGCCGAGCCGCGCGCCGCCGGAGGAGGGGGAATGAAGCGGGCGGCGGGCAGGTATGCCGCCCGCTTACTTGAATAAATACGTCAGAATTCTTGAGGGGGTGAGTAAAGCCCCCCCCATTCTTTTTGGAACCCCCCACCCAGTGCCGGACCGCAGCTCCGCGGTTCCGTGCACACCCCTAGTGGGAAGGGGGCCAAACCTCGCTGTTCCCCTGGCAGAATTTTTGTTGTTGTTTGCACCCTTCCTTACTTAACTCGCTTTTATGGCTGGATGCCACAGATGTAGCTGTATCTCTGTTGCTTGTGGATGGAAAATGCTTGGGGGAGGGAGGGCAGGGCACTGTTGTTGGCCTGAGAGCCTAGTCTCCTGCATCTGTGTGATATGCTTGCTTTGGAAACCTGGTTCTTTGCAAAGCTCTGATGTTGTTGTTGATGTGTGCTGTTATGTTCTTTGGGGCAGATTTGGAGCAGAAAGGGGGCTTCGGGGGCAGAAGAGTGGGTTGGGTGGTAGTGCCCCAATGGGTGCCTGCCACCACCCAGATTCTGAAGAAATTGGGCAAAGGGCTGATTTTTTAGAGATTAATGAAGTTAGTTTATGCGTCTTTAAGATCTTTCCCCATAGGGAATAATGGAGGTTTCAGCAGCCCCATAACTGCACTTGAGGATCACAGTCAGATATGAGTCAGGAACACAACAAGGGAACCAGGAGCCAGGAACACAACAAGGGTCAGAGTCAGATGGGAGCCAGGAGTCAGGAACACTGGAGTAACAAGGAGTAAGAGCTGGGTAGTTGCCGGGAGTCAGCAACACACCAAGGATCAGAGTCAGATAGTCACCAGGAGTCAGGAACACAACAAGGGTAAAAGCCAGGTAGTTGCCAGGAGTCAGAAGTCAGGAACACACCAAGGGTGTCAACATCACCAAAATATGATCTCTCTGGGAAACCCTGGAGACCAATCTGGCTGCTGTATTTTGAACTAATGGAAGTTTCCAAACTACATATAGCAGCAGCCCCATATAGAGTGCATTGCAGTAGTCAAGCCTGGAGCGAGTGCGCCACACTTTCTCACCCATGACCTTCCATGGCCTCACCTTCTGATCAGTAGGCGCTGTGAGGCAAGTTAGAGTTTGTTCAGCCCTGGATGGAGGCAACGTCTCTGGTGCAGCAATGTGTTTCCTATGTTAGCAACATATTTCCCACAGTGATGCAGTCAGACCTTCTGGAAGTGTGTGGTTTTTGGACGGGCGAGAGTGTTGTGCAGCCAACAGCCTGGTGATAGTCCAAACTGCAATTGTGGGATACCACAGTGAATGCAAACGTATTAGGGGTTTCCACATCCCCAGATTTGCGAGGGGCTTGAAGGCTTTCTACAGGATGGTGAGTAATAGCGTGGCTCGCCTGGGCTGGATCACATTAACTCAATAAATAGTTTTGGAGTTGTGATATCTTGAGAAGCTTACCAGCTGCAACCTCCAGCTTACTCTGTGTCTAAAAGATGCCCCTGAGTATCTTAGCACTTAACCCTTGGAAGCTCTGCTGGCATCGCTTTGGAAGGTTATCTATCCCACCACCTGTAGATAGATAGATGAGCCCTGGGCAGCAATCCCTGGGGGGCACAGGTCCAAAGCCAGGACTGGGAGAATTAGAAGCTCACCAGGGGTGAAGCCAGGCAGACAGGAAACCAGGAGGATCAGACCGAATTCAGACGTCAGGAACACACCTAGGGCCAGAGCGGGGTAGTCGCCAGGAGCCAGGAACACACTAAGGAATCAGAGTCAGGAACCCACCAAGGATCAGTCAGGTAGCTGCCAAGAGGAGCCAGGAGTCAGGTTCACACCAAGGATCAGAGTTAAGTAGTCACCAGGAGAGGAACACTCCAAGGGTCAGAACCAAGTAATCACCAAGAGCCAGAGGGTCAAATAGGAGTCACAATGGAAGTCAGGCAACAGAGTAAGAGACGCTCATCAGATCAGGGAATCTCAATACGGAGGCTGTGAGTGCTTTTGACAAGAAATCTCTTAGATTGTGAGCCCTTTGGGGACATGGATCCATCTTCCTCCCTCCCCCCTTCCTTCTTTACTTCCATTTCTCTCTCTCTCTCTCTCCCCCCCCCACACACACTTATTTATAAGCCACTTTGGGAACTTTTGTTGAAAAGTGGTATATAAATATCCGTCATATTTGTATTCGTATTCTCCCATCTGGAGAGTGCAGCTTCATTGCTTCCCTTCCTTGCTTCCAGCCGGCACCTACACTTGGCAGCTCATTTCTCAGGATGAAAAGCGATCCGGCTGAGAGGGTGTTGAGGCTCTGCACATCTGGCTTGGCCGGGCTCCCATGACCCCCTTTCCTTAAGGAGGCTAATGGAATTTGCAGCTCAGGATTTTGTCTGGGTGAACCATGAGTCAAAAATGCTCCCGCGCGAAAGAAATCCACCGTTGGTGCTTGGAACTGGCAGTGCTCAGGCAGAGGTGACTGGGCGGCCACATCACAGTCTGACCCCACCCGCACACAGCTGCCCCGATTGGTTCAGCCTCCTGGTTATGGCCTGGGACTGAAATGTCTCCCAAGAGGAATTTCACGGTTCCTCCCAAGGAGGAACACTGGAGAGTGTTCTCGGACCCTTCCTTGACATCCCTGCTCCTGGCTCAGTTTCCCATCTGTGGCTCATTGGAACATAGGAACGTAGGAAGCTGCCATATACTGAGTCAGACCCTTGGGCCATCCAGCTCAGTGTTGTCTTCATAGACTGGCAGCGGCTTCTCTCAGGTTGCAGGCAGGAATCTCTCTCAGCCCTCTCTTGGAGATGCTGCCAGGGAGGGAACTTGGAATTTAGATGCTCTTCCCAGAGCAGCCCCATCCTCTAAGAGGAATATTTTTAAAGTGCTCACATGTGGTCTCCCATCCAAATGCAATCCAAGGTGAACCTTGCTTAGCAAAGGAGACAAATCATGCTTGCAACTACCTGGAGTCGACACTGACTCGATGGCACACTTTACCTTCACTGCTGCAGGGCAGGTTACATCTCTTCTGGATCCACAGTGAGTATTCCAGTTACTTTAAAAAACTGATTTAAAGGTTGAGTGGGGAAATCCCTGATCCCAATCCCAAACCAGAACCCAACATTCCGAAGGGTCCAAATTTGGAATCCACGCTTGTGGGATCAGATTAGATGGGGTCGGACTGGATCCTGACATTAGTGTCCACGCACGGCCCTTTTCGACATCGTCCTGTAGAATGCTGCCTCTCTTCTGTGACTAGACAAAGAGACTAGTATCTCTCAGAGTAGCGCACATTATGCTGTCAGAGGCGTGTGCGGGACGAATCTCCGTGTCGGATACGTTCCCTCCCCATTGTAAATCCCTGGCTCTTCCTAAGATTCAAGTTGTGATTTATTGTTCTTTCCCCCAAGCTTCTAGGGAGTGAAGTCACGGAGAGGTTGTGTTTGCCTGTGTGCCTTCGCAACTGCAGGCAGAGATAAATAGCCACACATTTTTAATGTATATGTGAAGAAATAATTCAATCCCTGAAAAATATATGGCAGCTGACAGGAGGAATATGTTCCCCGCCTCGTCAGGCAGTTAAATCGCTGCGATTCGGCGAGGCGAAACTCTCAAAACGAGGCCTGCCCCAGGTCGCTTCTCACGAATAGATCTCGTTTGAATATTCTTTGGGGGGCACGGGGAGGCAGAGTGGCTCAGTTGTTGGCCATGCTAGTTATGAATGGAACCTGCATGTACAAATGCAGTATACCTTTGCATATCAGGGTTTAGTGACATAGGAGAGCTGGTCTTGTGGTAGCAAGCATGACGTCCTCTTTCCTAAGCAGGGTCAGCCCTCGTAGGCATGGGGAACTACATGTGTGAGCACTGTAAGATATTCCCCGCAAGGGGTAATGGGGCCACTCTGGGAAGAGCATCTACAGGTTCCAAGTTCCCTCCCTGGAGCATCTCCAAAAGAGGGCTGAGAGAGACTCCTGCCTGCAACCTTGGAGAAGCCACTGCCAGTCTGGGTAGACAATACTGAGCTAGATGGACCAAGGGCCTGACTCAGTATATGGCAGCTTCTTATGTTCCTATGACATATGGAGAAAGGAGGAGTGTTGCTTTCAAGCCGGGTTTGTGGTCTTCCCGGAGGTATATGACGGTGGAAAAAAGGTTGTTTGACTAGCTAGACCTTGCCTGCAAGGTGTTTGTGTGTGTGTCTGTGTGTAGGTACTGTGCCTGCCCTAAAATGTTAAAATGCAAATGCCTGTCAACAGGTTAACCAAATAGCCAAATATCCATACATTTACATCTGTATATACCCCTTTAAAAAAACAAAAACACCACCAGAAAAATATCATGAGAAAAAGATGCTTTCTGTTCCGGGGGAACCAAGTGGCTAAGTGACTGAGCTGTGATTCAGGAGAGGGGCAGCCACCAAGAAGACCCTTTCTCACATGGCTGCCCAACGTATCTTTGAGGGATTTGGTATTTTTAGCTCAGCTTGTACAGGAGGCAGGATTTCTAGGGGGGTGGAATATTAAAAAGTACACCTTTGAATTAGTTTTGGTTGCATGTCCTGATTTCAAAAAGGCTGAGTAAAGCCAGTAAAGACATTTTAGCAGTCAGGATGAGCCTCTGAGACCCGCGTTGCATTGAACATTTCTTCCTCCTTATGGCTTGTTAAATTCCTGCCGGATCGAGGGTGGGGAGGTACTTAATCTAACGGCTTTTTTTAATGCAAACTCTCACATTTTAAATTTGTTTCTTGGATACTCCAGCAGGAGTGGGAAAGAAAGTCCATTTGAAACAGACAATTAAGCAAGGTTATTGGAGCACAGCAACCGGAGTTTATTCAGTCAGTGTGTGTTTGCAAAATGGGGACAGTATTAACGGTTAGAGAGGAGTGGAGGCATTCGGAAGCTTTTCCAGTTGTAGTTCAGATCGCTTTTGTGATGCTGTCAGGCTAGAAATGAGGGGGCCTTGTGAAATGAACTCCCCCCTCGCACCCAAATCTGGGCTGCATTTTCAGCTGAGCTCCAGAGGTTGGTTTTACCTGTCCCTGCGGAGGAACTGTTCCATGGAGGAACAGAGCCTCCATGGGCAGAGGCAGTCTATGACTCCATATCCAAGAAGTGGTTTTTGCACAGTGGCGAAGCTCAGGCTTTTCTGCTGCAAAACATGCCTCTGCCATGAACTCACTAGGTGGGGTGAGGCACTCCCTCCCAGCCTCAGCTGCAATAGGGAGGCCCTTAATCCTTACTCATCTCCCTCCCTCCCTCCCTCCGTCTAACCATAGCTGCCTGCTCACCAACCTCCCTCCCTATCCATTGCTGCCTCCCTCCCACCTTCCCTCCCTCTGTGCCTGCACCCCTCCCTGCCTCCCTCCCACCTTCCCTCCCTCCATGCCTGCATCCCTCCCTGCCTCCCTCCCACCTTCCCTCCCTCCATGCCTGCACCCCTCCCTGCCTCCCTCCCACTTTCCCTCCCTCCATGCCTGCCTCCCTCCCTGCCTCCCTCCCACCTTCCCTCCCTCCGTGCCTGCATCCCTCCCTGCCTCCCTCCCACCTTCCCTCCCTCTGTGCCTGCATCCCTCCCTGCCTCTCTCCCACCTTCCCTCCCTCCGTGCCTGCACCCCTCCCTGCCTCCCTCCCACCTTCCCTCCCTCCGTGCCTGCATCCCACCCTGACTCCCTCCCACCTTCCCTCCCTCCGTGCCTGCATCCCTCCCTGCCTCTCTCCCACCTTCCCTCCCTCCGTGCCTGCACCCCTCCCTGCCTCCCTCCCACCTTCCCTCCCTCCGTGCCTGCATCCCTCCCTGCCTCGCTCCCACCTTCCCTCCCTCCGTGCCTGCATCCCTCCCTGCCTCTCTCCCACCTTCCCTCCCTCCGTGCCTGCCTCCCTCCCTGCCTCCCTCCGACCTTCCCTCCCTCCGTGCCTGCATCCCTCCCTGCCTCCCTTCCACCTTCCCTCGCTCCGTGCCTGCATCCCTCCCTGCCTCCCTCCCACCTTCCCTCCCTCCGTGCCTGCATCCCTCCCTCCCTCCCTGCCTCCCTCCCACCTTCCCTCCCTCCGTGCCTGCATCCCTCCCTGCCTCCCTCCCACCTTCCCTCCCTCCGTGCCTGCATCCCTCCCTGCCTCCCTCCCACCTTCCCTCCCTCCGAGCCTGCATCCCTCCCTCCCTGCCTCCCTCCCACCTTCCCTTCCTCCGTGCCTGCATCCCTCCCTCCCTGCCTCCCTCCCACCTTCCCTCCCTCCATGCCTGCATTCCTCCCTCCCTGCCTCCCTCCCACCTTCCCTCCCTCCGTGCCTGCACCCCTCCCTGCCTCCCTCCCACCTTCCCTCCCTCCATGCCTGCATCCCTCCCTCCCTGCCTCCCTCCCACCTTCCCTCCCTCCGTGCCTGCATCCCTCCCTGCCTCCCTCCCACCTTCCCTCCCTCTGTGCCTGCATCCCTCCCTGCCTGCCTCCCTCCCACATTCCCTTCCTCCGTGCCTGCATCCCTCCCTCCCTGCCTCCCTCCCACCTTCCCTCCCTCTGTGCCTGCACCCCTCCCTGCCTCCCTCCCACCTTCCCTCCCTCCGTGCCTGCCTCCCTCCCTCCCTGCCTCCCTCCCACCTTCCCTCCCTCCGTGCCTGCATCCCTCCCTGCCTCCCTCCCACCTTCCCTCCCTCTGTGCCTGCATCCCTCCCTGCCTCCCTCCCACCTTCCCTCCCTCCGTGCCTGCCTCCCTCCCACCTTCCCTCCCTCCGTGCCTGCACCCCTCCCTGCCTCCCTCCCACCTTCCCTCCCTCCGTGCCTGCATCCCTCCCTCCCTGCCTCCCTCCCACCTTCCCTTCCTCCGTGCCTGCATCCCTCCCTGCCTCCCTCCCACCTTCCCTTCCTCCGTGCCTGCATCCCTCCCTGCCTCCCTCCCACCTTCCCTCCCTCCGTGCCTGCACCCCTCTCTGCCTCCCTCCCACCTTCCCTCCCTCCGTGCCTGCATCCCTCCCTGCCTCCCTCCCACCTTCCCTCCCTCCGTGCCTGCACCCCTCCCTGCCTCCCTCCCACCTTCCCTCCCTCCGTGCCTGCACCCCTCCCTGCCTCCCTCCCACCACCCTCCCTCCGTGCCTGCACCCCTCCCTGCCTCCCTCCCACCTTCCCTCCCTCCGTGCCTGCATCCCTCCCTCCCTGCCTCCCTCCCTCCCTGCCTCCCTCCCACCTTCCTCCCTCCGTGCCTGCATCCCTCCCTGCCTCCCTCCCACCTTCCCTCCCTCCGTGCCTGCATCCCTCCCTCCCTGCCTCCCTCCCTCCCACCTTCCCTCCCTCCCTGCCTCCCTCCCACCTTCCTCCCTCCGTGCCTGCATCCCTCCCTCCCTGCCTCCCTCCCTCCCACCTTCCCTCCCTCCCTGCCTCCCTCCCACCTTCCCTCCCTCCGTGCCTGCACCCCTCCCTGCCTCCCTCCCACCTTCCCTCCCTCCGTGCCTGCATCCCTTCCTCCCTGCCTCCCTCCCTCCCACCTTCCCTCCCTCCCTGCCTCCCTCCCACCTTCCCTCCCTCCGTGCCTGCATCCCTCCCTGCCTCCCTCCCACCTTCCCTCCCCCCATAGCTGCCTGCCTTCCCTCCCTCCCTCCCTCCTTTCCTCCCTCCCTTCTTCCCTCTTACTATAACTACTTGGTCATCTACCTCCCTCCTATTCCATTGCCCCCTCCCTCTCCAGAGCTCCCTCCCTCCCCCCCGTCTCTGCCAGTCAAGATCCAGCACAAGCACTGATGACATCACCACACAGCCTGTGTCACCAGCGGGTGACATCATCCGCCCACGTGGCGGTTCAATGCCGGCAGCGACAAGGAGAGAGGCAGCAGGTGGCACGTGGCTCCCACAGCCCTGCCCCTCCCACATTATGTGGCCCATGTTCACTGCTAACTGGGCCAGGAGGCACCTTTTAACCATGGCAATTCTCTTGTATTTCGCAGGGGGAGAGCAACTGGCCCTCTCCGTCCCCAGCACAGCATCCCTCCAGTGGTGGTTGTTGGGGGTTTTTCTTTTTCAGATGGTGAGCCCTTTGGGGACAGGGAGCCCTCTTATTTAATTATTTATTATTTCTCGCAAGCCGCTTTGGAAAAGTTTGTTGCAAAGCGGTATATAAATATCTGTTGTTGCTGCCGCATGCAATTGCCAGATGGTAGCTCCACCACCCCCCAAACTCCTGATACTAGTGCTTAATGTTGGGGATTGTGTGTGTGTGTGTGTGTCTTTACACATACCCAGTAATCAGGAATAATGGAGTTGTTAAAGATCCTGGCACTGCTTCTCCACCCGGCTATCGCTTTGGAATTAATTGTTCCAGCTAATGGGAGTTATATCGTGCGGAGGCGAAGATGGGGGAAATTGAATTCTTGAGTAGCGAACCATGAAGCATTGCGGCTTCCTTGGGAACCCAACTTCAGGCGGCCATCCGTCTCTCTCGGAAGGAAAGTGCAGGCTGTTTTCCGGGACTGGAATAATCGGAGATGTCCACAGCACCTAATCAATCTCCTTGGCTCGTAAGGGAAAGTTCTGACATACTGATGGTGGCTGGTGGGGAGTTTTGCGGTGAATTTCGGGCTGGTAATTTAACCTGATCCCATTAAAATGTTATGTGGATTTGGGTAGGCATTTCCCCAGTGCTCAAAAGGACATACGAACAGCCCTGCTGTGACCAGGCCCATCTAGTCCAGCATCCTGTTTCCCACAGTGGCCCACCAGATGCCTCTGGGGAGCCCACAGGCAAGAGGTCTGTGCAGGCCCTCTCTCCTGCTGTGGTTGCTCCCCTGCAAATGGTATTCAGAGGCATCTTGCCTCTGAGGCTGGAGGTGGCCTATAGCCATCAGACTAGTAGTCATTGATACACCTGCCCTCTATGAATTTGTCTAGTTCCCTTTTAAAGCCATCCAAGCTGGTGGCCATCACCGCATCTTGTGGCAATGAGTTCCATAGATTAATGATGTGCTGAGTGGAAAAGTGCTTCCTTTTTTAACCCTAAATTTCCCGACCTTCAGTTTAATGGGGTCACTCCTGGTTCTAGAATTGTGTGAGAGAGGGAGAAAAATCTCTCTCTGTCCACCCTCTCCACTCCATGCATAATTTTATACGCCTCGATCTTGTCTCCCCTTAGTCGCCTCTCTTCGAAACTAAAGAGCCCCAGATGCTGTAGCCTTGCCGCCTAAGGAAAGTGCTCCAGGCCCCTGATCACCTTGCTTGCCCTCTTCTGCACCTTTCCCAGTTCTACAATATCCTTTTTAAGATACAGTGACCAGAACTGTACACAGTTTTCCACATGTGGCTGCACCACAGATTTGTATAAAGGCAGTATAATTTTAGCAGTTTGCATTGTAAGCTCAGATTGCATTGGTCACCATCTTTCCTGTTAAGTATTGTGGCGGGAGGTCATCTTAAATGCAGAGTTCTCTTTCTTTGGGGTAAATACCATTGCGTCTGGCAATTAACCTCTCTCTCTCAAGGCATCGCCTTGAATTCAGTCGCCTTCTATTCAGGTAAATATGGTATAATCTAAGACTGTTGGGGAGGGGGCGGCACTAAATGCAAGCAAATGAAGGCACCAATTTCACATTTCCTGGCTTCAAAATACACATTGCAGCAGACTGTAGTGCTCATCTCAAATTAGAGGCGAGCATGATGGCTCTGAAAGGTAAGGTGGCCATTCACGGATCTCTTGGTGGCTTCCGATACTATTGACCATAGTATCCTTCTGGACTGTCTGAGGAGGTTAGGAGTGGGAGGCACTGCTTTGCTATGGTTCTGCTCCTACCTCTTGGGCAGATTCCAGGCGGTGTCGCTTGGAGACTGTTATGCTTCAAAACGTGAACTTTAATGTGACGTCTTCCAGGGCTCCAATACTGTCTCCAATGCTCTTTAACATCTACGTGAAACCGCTTGGAGAGATCACCAGGAGATTTGTTGAGGGGTGTTATCAATACCCAAATTTATTTCTCCATGTCAATATCATTGGGAGAAGGCCTGAAATGCCTGCCTAAAGGCAGTAATGGGCTGGATGAGAGATAACAAACTGAGACTGAATCCAAATAAGACGGAGGTACTTCTTGTGTGGGCTCAGAACTTGGGAGATGATTTTGGCCTGCTGGTTCTGGATGGGGTCACACTTCCCCAGAAGGAACAGGTACGCAATCTGGGGTGCTTCTGGATCCAAACTTCTCCCTGGTGTCCCGGTTTGAGGCAGTGACCAGAGGTTCTTTCTGTCAGTTTCGGCTGATACGCCAGCTGCCTCCATTTCTTGAGATAAAGAACTTCAGAATGGTAGCACATGCGCTGGTAAGCTGCAGACTTGACTACTGCAATGCGTTCTATGTAGGGCTGCCTTTGTATGTAGTCCAGAAACTGTAGTTGCTACAGAATGCAGCAGCCAGGGTGGTCTCTGGATCATATCAAAGAGACCATATAACTCCTATATTAAAAGAACGACACTGGCTGCCAGTAAGTTTCCGGGCAAAATAGAAGGTGCTGGTTATAAGCTATAAAGCCCTAAACAGCTTAGGCCCAGGGTGTTTAAGAGAATGCCTTCTGTACTATGAGCCCCGTTGCCTACTGAGAGCATCTGGAGAGGTTCGTCTGCAATTGCCACCGGCTCATCTGAGGAATACACAGGGACGGGTCTTTTCTGTTACCACCGCAAGACTGGAACGTGCTCCCTGCTGAAATAAGAGTCTCCCCATTTATTCACCTAAGCTTTTAAACTAGACTTGTGGTTTTAAATTGTTCTAAGGTTTTAATTTCTGTTTTAATTGGTTTAACATTGCTGTAAACTGCCCAGAGATTGCAGTTTGGGGTGGTGTACAAATATAACAAACAAACAGGACTTTTTCAGGAATGGCCCCAACGTGATGGAATTCTCTTCCTTGGCAGATCAGTCTGGCCCACAATTTGTCTTTCTTCATGTGTTTAGTTACTGTTTGATTGCTTTATTTTGTTTTATTTATTTTTACTTTGCATTCCACCCTTCCTCCAGGGAGCCCAGAGCAGTATACATGGCTACACTTCCCCTCACAACCACCCTGTGAGGTAGGTTAGGGTAAGACACAAGTGACTGACCCAGATAAATCAGTTTATTTTTATTCGGTCAGTTTTTTCTGCCCACTGCTTTGAGCTTCCACTGTAAAGAAAGTGGGATATATTTATACATAAATAGCTATGAATTCGGTTGCAGTTGCCAATATAATGCAGACCTTACTGTGGTCCAGCAATTGTTGTAGTAGGAAGTTGGTGCGCATGCGCATGTGAATGCACATGAGCAGTAACACATGAAGGCCAATGTGCTGCTTTCAAACATAATGTCACGGCTCCTCTGTTTGACCCAAATCATTCAACTGTGAGCCTTGTTTCTCTCCTGCCCCTCTAGGACCCCAGCGATGATTGGATGCTCTTTTGTTGTGAACCGGAAGTTCTTCGGAGAAATTGGCCTCCTCGATCCAGGGATGGATGTCTATGGTGGAGAGAACATTGAGCTCGGGATCAAGGTGGGTGAGAGATTTGCAATTCTGTTGCCTGATGCTGGCGTTATAAAATGGCTCCGCTGTCGCCTTGTGCAGTTGCGTAGCGGTGTGCAGCGAAGTGGGGGGAAGTCCCGCCCCCTCCGTGTCAATCAGCCGTGTTTACAGCGGGGCTTGTCGGGAGAGGGAAGGGCCCTACCTGTGAGGGCGGGCGCGCTTCTGTGAGGCCTTGACTGAAGTGGGAAGAGTTAGTAGCAAGCGTGAATTCTCCCCTTTGCTAAGCAGGTTCCATGCTGGTTTGTTTTTGAATGGGAGATGACATGTAACCACCCTGAGCCACTTTAGGCAGGGCGGTATATCCATCCATCCATCCATCCATCAAATAAATAAATGTGTGGGCACTGCAAGATATTCCCCTTAGGGGATGGAGCCACTCTGGGAAGAGCACCTGCCTGCTTGCATGCAGGAGGTTCCCAGTTCCCTCCCTGGCAGCATCTCCAAGAGTAGGCTGGGAGAGATTCCTGCCTGCAAACTTGGAGAAGTCGCTGCCAGTCTGGGTAGACAATACTGGGCTGTTCTTATGTTCTCCTCTCCTCCTTCCTCCTCCTCCCCACTCCTCCTCCTTGTTCTCCTGATCCTCCTTTTTCTCCTCCCCCTCCTCTTCCTCCCCTCCTCTTCCTCCCCTTCTCCCTTCTCCTCTCCTCTTCCTCTTTTCTCCTCCTCCTCCTCTCATCTCCACCTCCTCCTTTTTCTACTCCTCCACCTCTTTTATCCGTTTCTCCTCTCCTCTCCTCCCCCTCCTCTTCCTCCTTCTCTTTCTCTTCTTTCTCCTCCTCTCCTCCTTTCTCTTTCTCCTCCTCTTCCGCCCCCTCTCCTCCTCCCTCCCTCCCTCTCTTCCTCCTCCCCCTTCTCAGCTGGTTTCTTCAAGGCTGAGTGTCTCTCCCGCCTCTCCCCCCCCATCTCTCTCTCCCCCACTTTTCCCCCAAGGAACCCCCCCCCCAACGCATTGATTGCCTGCTCAGCTAGGCGCAGATCTCGGAGGAAGGCTTTATTGTTAGGAAATTGCCTCTTCCAGCGATTGCATCTTAAATGGATTAAGCTCTTGTTGGGTGAACGCTGATTGGAGATTGCAAGCATGGATAGACAGAGGATCAGGAAGGGAGTCCTCTTCCTGAGGATATAGAGCAGGAAGGGAAGGGTCAAAACCATGAGGGTTTTGGATTTAAGTGCAATACCTGGAGAGGCGTCCTAAATTGTCGGCGGAGGTGGGCTCCGGAATGAGCAGGGCTGCCCAATCCACTTCTTGGGATGGATTTAAGCAAGCTCTGGCTCATATTGTGTGTGGCAAAGGCAGCCCAATAGGTTCGTTTGTGTTGTCGGGGTGCTGCTCACTTGCCCCCCCGTGGTCTCAATCTCCACAACAGCCGGAGTGGCTGGTTCCGGAGTGGGGCAGGGTCTGAAGCGGGGGCAGTCCGCCATTGGCCACGGGCTGAGAATGGAGCGCCCCGTGGCAACCCCTGGGGGCGGGGAGACTGGAGGCCAACCCCACCCACCCCCAACATAGGTGTAGCAGATGCCAGCGAGTCCCTGCAATGTGGATTGAGGGGGAGGAGCCACAGTTCACCAGGGATTGGCAGGCAGACCTGGAATCTGGCAGAAGGGCGGGCTTTAGGGAGGTGTCAGAACCACATGGGGGCATTTCTGGGAGATTGCACCACTGGTGAGGGGGAAGGCTCAGCCTTGGGTGCTCAGGTCCTCCGGGGAGAGAGGCGGAGCGGAGGCATCGTTCGGAGGATTCAGGTGGTCCGAAGCCCCCTCTCCAGTACTCCGAGGTACTGGGGAGACAGCGCGAGACGGACACATGTGTTGGACCCATTCGGAAGGAGCAAGGCAGGGCATTTCTATCCCTGTAGGTGGCCTAGGCAGTCATTTAGGATGCCCAGTCTCTGGGGCATGGGCGAGGCCACTGTCTGCCCCTCCACCACACCCAAGTAAACGGCCTGTGTGTGGCTAATTTTTCTCTATATTGAATGTTGGGGGTGGCTTCCAGGGTCATACTTTCCCTTGGTTGCCAAAACTTTTAGGGGTGATCCGAGAAAGGGATGGATGGTCCTGACCTCAGAAGTCATCTGTTTTTGTCCCTGTGTCTTTCTGTCCCCATCTTGATGGAGGAACAAAGGAAGCTGCCATATACAGAGTCAGACCATTGGTCCAACTAGCTCAGTATTGTCAACCCAGACCGGCAGTGGCTTCTCCAAGTCTTTCTCAGCCCTATCTTGGAAATGCTGCCAGGGAGGGAACTTGGGACCTAGGTGTTCTTCCCAGAGCGGCCCCATTATCCCCTAAGAGGAATATCTCACAGTGCTCACACATGTAGTCTCCCATTCAAATGCAAACCAAGATGGACCCTGCTTAGTAAAGGGGACAATTCATGCTTGCCACCACAAGACCAGCTCTCCTCCAGTCAGTTTGCGATTGCTAACATGGTTGTTTGTGTTACATTCTGCTTTCATTTCCAAGCAGATTTTTTTTTTAAATGACAAAAATTGAATTCTTAACAATTGAATCTGATGCCAATTCAGAATGGTGCAGCCACAGTTGTAGAGCATCTTCTTTGCAGAAGGCCCCGGGTTCAATTCCTGGCAGAATCTCCAGGTGGGAAAGACTCTTGCCTGAAACCTTGGAGAAGCTGCTGCCAGTCAGTGTAAACGATACTGAGCTAGACCGACCAAGGGTCTGACTCAGTAGAAGCCAGCTTACTATGTTTTTAGTAAGAAAAGGGATTTTTTCCCCTCTTTGGCAAAAACGTCAATCTTATTCACCCTGTTGTAATGTGCTGCTACCATGGGGGAATGCTCCACATTGTCTAACTTGAGGACGGGATTGAAAGTAGCCTTTCTCGAGCTAGCAGTGTGACATCTCGCCTTCTCGTCCATCTCAGAAGCTTTGCTAAATGAAATCATTTTGCCATTGGAGAGAAATTAAATTGTCCCTTTCCTGCCCTCCCTCCAAGGAGCTTCTGCAGTATGTAAATGTATTTAAATGTAATCGACTGAGTAATCAATTGGTTAAAAGCCAGGCACTTAATCAACTCAACAAACCTTTCATCAGTTTAAAGCGATTACCTGCCTCTTGTTGGCCAGAGGAATTATGTTTTCATAGAGATGATGTCTCTTTTTGAGAGGCAATCAGTGTCTCCCAGAGTGATCATTCATGGCAGGAATTAGCATCTCCGTGTGATTACAGAGCCCTGTTGAAAGTCTCCCTGGGAAGACTGCAGCCCTGGGCTATCGAGACTTCCTTCTGGAGACTGCTTTCCAAAATAGCTGCTCTCCGTGGCGTGTGTCAGGTTTGAAAGAAGAAGAGGAGAATGTGACCTTTCTTCGCTGACAGTGGCAGCCAAAGAAGCCACACTCACTCGCAATGCTGATAAAAACCCAGGGAAGAATATCGAAAGATGGATTGAACAGGGCAAGGCAGTCCTGTCTGTTTCAGATTGGCAAGGCATTCATCACAAAGGTGCGGGTTAGGGATGGGCAAACCTGGCCAGCTCAAGGGCTTGCCCTCAAACTGAACCAGATCCGGTTCGGCTTGGACTCGAACCGAACCCACCCACCCCCAGCTGGTCCAGGGGTTCTAACTGCTAAAAAAACAAGATTTCGCTTTAAAAACTCACTGCTTGCAGGGAGCACTGTGGGAAGTTTCCCGGCTGTTCCCCTTTCCCCGCTGGCCTCCATTCGTCCCGGTTCAGGCTGTTTCAGTCCATTTTAGGCCCGTACCGGGCCTTTTCACACTGGCGGCAGCCGTTTTAGAGGCCACCACATAGGCTCACTGGCCATCTGCATGGCCTGCATCATGGAAGCCCCCGCTGGAGGCGGTGAGTTTGTGGGATTTTTTTAAAATTTCTTTTTACTGTTACAGCTCCTGGACTGGCTCGAACTTGAGGCAGACCGGTGGGGTATGTTCGGGGGTGCCAACGCTGAACATTCCCGGTTCCGTTTGAGTCCATTTTGATTTGCTCAGCAGCTGTGTTAAGACCTGGGCAAAATAAGTTAAATATATATTTTTGACTTCCTGGATAAAGCCGTGGAAAGGACCACTGTGGGCCAAGCTGTGCATAAAAGCAATCTCTGGCAGCCTCGCTCACAGTCCCGTTGGCGGGGTGTGTGTGTGTGTGTGCTTTCAGCAGCTGCTGGTGCTGTCAGGGAACCACAGTTCTAGGCACCTTGCCCAGCCCCATTAAAAAAGGTGCCATTAGCAAAGCTGGGACGTTGCTCCAGGAGGTTCAGGCTTTGGCAAAACACTTTCCGTGAATCCATTTTCTTTTTTAAAGAACGCCCTACGCCCCCCACCCCCGCCGCCCCGTTCTTCAGCACTGCAGCGAAAATAAATCCATTCCAGATGAAGTGTGGGAATAGGAAAGAAAGCACCGTTAATGTTCCTCCCTGCTACGGCAATCCCCTTTTCTTCCCTTGCCCCTGATCTTGGCCGCTTTCGAACCCCTTTCCCCTCTCGGGCTTACGTTGCAAGTGCCACGAACGTCAGCTTCTTTTTTTGCTCACTGGACGATGGATGCATGATGGGATCTTTCGTTCCCTCGCCAACCCGAGAATGCAAGCGAGTCGAAATAATTCTTGCGCGCTGCTAATCAGTCTCTATGAACTGAGTAAAGAGTTGAGGTTTGTAAAGTTTGTAAGGTAAGGTCACCATTCCACCTGCCTGATTTAAATCGGGAGCCCAAATGGCAGTCGCGATTAGGAAACAGAAAAATCCCTGAATACGTCGGGTTCATGATCTCCCATCAAGTCATTCACAATTAGTTATCTGCTTCCCTCTCTATGGTCACTGAACATTCAGCAGGGGTGCGGGAGAAGCCATCTATGTTGTGCAGACATCGCAGGAGCTGAAATGTCAGGAAGAAGACACGAGAGCTGGTTTCTTTTAAAAAGAGGGATAAAGGGGAGGAAATTCTTAGGCACCGAAGCTCAGCTTCCATTTCCTTTTAGAGAGCAACCCCACTCCTCACTGTGAGCTTTTGTTCCCTGTCTACTTTTAATTATCCCAGCTTGAAAGTAATTGGAATTTCAGGCCCCTACATCCCGAAAGGTAACGAACAAAAACGTACATTGCCATATGTGTAAGGCATGCATTTTTATGGTCCCTATTCCCCCGATTGTATTTATGGCCACTTCTTGCTGGTCAGTCACTACCCTAATTTTGTCCTTGGTTTTTCCTTCTCATCATCATGGAATTTGAGAGCTGGGAGGGTCCCTGGAGCTCATTTTCTAGGGATGTGCAAACCGGCTCGAAGTCGAGCCGGTTCGCCATCGAACCGGGCCAGCTCGAGGGCTCACCCTCAAGCCAGACCATGTCCGGTTCGGCTCAACCTCAAGTTGAACCCCCCTCCCTGAGCCGACTTGGAGCCGGTTTGGGGGTTCTAAGGGGGGAACCATCCCAGCAACAGCCACTGGAGGGATGCTGTGCTGGGGCTGGATAGGGCCAGTTGCTCTCCCTCTGCTAACAGAATCCCTCTGCTAACAGAATCACCACTTTAAAAGGTGTCTCTTTTTCTCAGTTAGCAGGGAGTTACTCCAACCCCTGCTAACTGGGCTACCCCTGCTAACTGGGCAAAGAGGCACCTTTTACCGTGGTGATTCTCTTTATTTAGCAGGGGGAGAGTAACTGGCCCTATCCACCCCCAGCACAGGACCTCCAGTGACTGTTGCTGGTGTGTGTCTTATGTTACTTTTTAGATTGTGAGCCCTTTGGGGACAGGGACCCATCTTATTTGTTTGTTATCTCTCTTTGTAAACCTCCCTGAGCCATTTTTGGAAGGGCGGTATAGAAATCGAATTATTAATAATAATAATAATAACGACAACAATAACAACAACAACCCCTGGCTAAGTGCCAGAATCAGCTACAGTGTTGATTCTGGCCATGAAACTCACTGGGTGACTCTGGGCCAGTCATGGGTCTCTCAGCCTAACCCACCTCACAGGGTTGATGTGAGGATAAAAATAACCGTATACACTGCTCCGAGCTCCTCAGAGGAAAAGTGGGATAAGGAGTGTAAATAAATAAATAATAAATAAATAATGCAGGTAAAGACAGAAGGATCTTCCTGCCCTGAATTATCCCCCTCATCCTACAAGGAGGGGGAACATGACTCTCAGACATATCCGTATGTCCGCCCCTTTCGTTCTCCCCAGCAACGTCTGGCCCAGTGATGGGAACTTGGCAGGGGAAGGGTGAACATTTCACAGCGTTGCTTCCAGTGTGTTGCATGAGCTTAAGCAGCCTGCTGTCATTGCGATGATCCTTTCTGGGCCTTGGTGCGTTGTGCAGGCATCCTCTTGGAACCCCCCCCCACGCCTCCCCCCCATGCCCACACATAATGGGCGATTAGGAGGAGAGTGTTCCTGCATAATGCACAGGCAGCCCCAGCGATGGCAAATCTGAGATCTCTCGCTCTTGTGAAAGAGACGTTTGGAATGATTGGCCAGCCGAAGTAGAAACTAACTCCGGGCGCATAAAATATTTGGACAAGTCCAAACTTTGAAAGCATGGTTTATTTATTTATTTATTTATTTTTAAAAAGAGTCCCAGTTTCATTTTAAAAGCTGTCACCTCTTGATAGGCAGATGCAAACAGGAAGCGTGATAATAATCTATCAGCGTGGGCAGAAGGAATCCAAATAGCCGACAAAAGGTTCTGACTTTTAAGTCAGCCTGCTTAAGGCCACCCAAAACTTGCATCTCTGATTTGATGTTTTCAATGATATTAATTGTACACCACCCAGCGATGCAAGTTTTGGAGAAATGTTTTAGATAGATAGACAGACAGACAGACCAGTAACCCTCAGACTATGCAAACTGTTGGATTCAGGTAAATGTGGCACATATGCAAAGTAATATGCAAAACAAGAAAGCAAATTAAGAAAAGCAAAATAATAAAGCAAAAGGAATAATGGCGCTTGTCACCTTCTGAGATCAGCTCACAAGGCAAGGATGAGGGTCCCAAGTCAGACCCTCTCCTCTGAGTGGCAGTGGCTTTCTCTGATTTCCACCCTGCCTGACTTGGAGATGCGGCCAGGAATTTCAAGCTTCTGCATAGGTAGGTACTCTTCCTGAAGCGGCCGCATAGTCTGGGAAACAGACCAGCGGGGATTTGAACCAGCAGCCTCTTGCCCTCTAGGCACGTCACTTCCCCGCTGCGCCATTAGGTGGCTTTGCTTTGGGGTAAATATAGGGATAAGCTGTATTTTACCTCTATTTTGAAGGGGGCCGTTTGAAATTCAGAGCTGTCTTCTCGTTGGGTGAATACGGTATCCTCTCCGTTCTCCGCAGCATTCTAGTCACTGCCTTATAAGTCCAACCAGGGTTAGTTTTTGCTTTTGATGGGAGTTCACCCCCCACCCCACGTTCATTCTCATTCTCTCTCTCTCTCTCCCCCTTCCTCCAGGTCTGGCTCTGCGGAGGGAGCATGGAGGTACTTCCCTGCTCTCGAGTCGCCCACATTGAGCGCAAGAAGAAGCCCTACAACAACAACATTGGCTTCTACACCAAGAGGAATGCGTTGCGGGTGGCCGAGGTGTGGATGGACGGCTACAAATCCCATGTCTACATCGCTTGGAACTTGCCCTTGGAAGTATGTGATGAACTGTCATTGGAGGGGCCAGGGATCTGTACTCTTATGCAGATGTGGCTGGAGGAGAGCGGGTCTCGTGGTAGCGAGCATTCCTGCCTTTGAGGCTGTCCGACGAGTAGCCCTTGATAGACCTCTCCTCCATGAAGTGATCCAAACCCCTCTTAAAGCCACCCAGGTTGTGGGCTGTCACCACATCTTGTGGCAGAGAATTCCACAAGTGGATGATGCGTTGTGTGAAAAAGGACTTCCATTCGTTGGTCCTAGATTTCCCGGCAATCAATTTCATGGGATGACCCCTGCTTCTCGTGTGATGGGAGAGGGAGAAGAATTTCTCTCTATCCACTTTCTCTACCCCATGCATGATTTTATAGACCTCTATCATGTCTCCCCGCAGTCAGAAGGAAGGTGCTCTAGGCCCCTGATCATCTGGGTTGCCCTCTTCTGCACCTTTTCCAGTTCTACCATGTCCTTTTTTAGATGTGGTGACCAGAATTGTATGCAGTACTCCAGGTGTGGCCCAATTCAATCATTGCAAATGAAGTGACCAAAGTCCCACGGTGCTGTATCCTTGTTTATTTGAGCCCAACGCGTATCAGCCGAAGCCGCCTTTAGGGGCCGAATACTATCCACTGTAATCCTGTCATAAAAACACTCCTTCAAAAACAGGTGACAATATCTTGGACTAGCCAAAGCTAATGAAGGACATTTGCATCTGTCATTGGTGCTTCTCGTTGGTCTTCACCGAATTCAATCATTGGCAGCATTTCCAGGTAGGGCTGGGCAGGTCCCTGACCGGGCCCGCGGTTCGCTTCTCCCAATCAGTGTAGACAGCCCTGACTAGATGGACCAATGGTCTGACTTGCTCTAAGACCACTCCCTGTGTTAACCATGCAGTGTTTCTCTCTCAGAATCCAGGCATTGATATCGGGGATGTCTCTGAGCGAAAAGCACTCAGGAGAAGCTTGAAGTGTAAGAATTTCCAGTGGTATTTGGATAATGTCTACCCAGAGATGCGAAGATACAATAACACCATTGCATATGGAGAGGTAATTACGAGCAAGCAAAATCAAATATAAATGTCCTGTATTGCCCCAACTAGAAGGTGACTCTGGATTTAAGATGATGTCTTAAAAGATAGAGGTTAAATTTTGTAAATATTGGGTAAATACCTGTATTGGTATTCATAGGTAAATTGTATAATGTACAGGCAAACCTCATTATTTGCAGACCTGCTATCCACAGTTCTGCATATCCGCAGTCAGAGAATCTATACCCGACCTCAACATTTGCGGATATGAAAGGGTTAAAACTTGTGTATTCCTAGGTGGCCGGAAATGACTTTTTCTGCCCGCCCCCCGGAACCTAAGCCCCAAATTCCCATTCACTCAGTGACTCGTTATCTGTGGTGCTGTTATCTGCTGAAATTGTCAGGAACGGAACTCCTGCGGATAACGAGGTTCACCTGTAACATGCTGGCAAATTTACCTGTATTGTTAAATTGGGTAAATATCTGTATTTGCCCAAAAGAAAAAAGAAAAAACCCAAATTCAAGGTGATCCCCCTGTATTTAACAGGAAAGAACTTGGGTGGGGGGACCTCCTCATGGACATGGGTAAATACGGTACATAATTGCACAAGTGGCAGATTTATACTAGGGTGTGCGGAAAGTTCCCCATAGAGAATTTGCAACTTTGATTTGTTGAGTTACCTCTGTGTTTGGGCTGAACTGGGTTGCGATCTCGTCGGTTGCGCTCTGCAATGCCCCGTGAATTAATTCCTCATCTGCCAAGGTCTACGTCAAGAGGCAAGCAGTCATTCCTTCCATAATTCATTTTCCACGGCTAACACAAATGCGTATTTATGGAGGCACCTTTTACTGTTTCAAGTCACAATTTCGCTCCCTGCTGTCTGCACAAGGGCTCTGCTCAGATTACCATTTCAAAAGGCAAACCCTCCCTTTTAAGAGAAGTGGTTGATTGTAAAGCAAAAAAGTGCTTTAACAAACTGTGCAGAGACCGACACCAACCTATACATGGCGTCCAAAGCGCCACATTGGAGAGGCCCATCCCATTCCCATGAACGGTTGCAAACAATGGTTGTAAGCTGTTGGGTTACATGCATTTCTGCTGCAGGACATGCATCTACATTTTTGTTACAGCTTCGCAACAACAAAGTGAAGGACGTCTGCCTTGATCAAGGACCGCAAGAGAACCGCACTGCGATCCTCTATCCATGCCATGGATGGGGGCCACAGGTTAGAATCGGCATCCGTTACCATTGTGGGGCTACAAGCGGAGGCGGCAGCAAGGTCTCGGGTTCAGATCTTGGATCGATGATGATGATAATAATAATTAATAATAATTAATATAAATAATAATAAGAACAGCAGCAATAACTGGCCAGCTGGGCAACTGAATGGGAGGTTACACTGGGGGCCAGGAGTCCCACCCCTTTCTGACCCCCATTCCAGGCAAGGCCCTTTGCTGTCGTCCCCTTTGGAGACAGGCTCCAGTTCCCAGGTGAGCCCTCCACCTCTGGTTCTGCTCTGACCTTGCAGTGCCTCCACTTGGGAGTTTCTGGAGTGGCAGGGAAGGTTCCAGAGAGGGAAAAGGGGCTCCTTGGGGAGGATGAGTTCCTCTGAGGGTGACCCCAGCTTCCTCAGAGCAGGTGGCTGTAAGATGAGCAAGCCCAGGCTGCTCAGGGACCATAGGCCCTGGGGGGTTCTCACTGGGGCTCTGGCTGGGACTTGCTCTTTTTTCCTCCTCCTTTTCTTCCTCTTCTTCCTCTTCCTTTTCCTCTGCCTCTGCCTCTTCCTCCACCTTTTCCTCTGCCTCCGCTTCTTCACCTCCTCCTCCTCTTTTATCTCCTCCTCTTCCTCCTCTTTTCTCTTCTTCTCTTCTTCCTCCTCCTCTTTTCTCTTTCTCCCTCCTCCTCTACCCTCCTCTTCCTCCTCCTCCTCTTTCCTCTCCTCTTTTCACTTTTCCCCTCTCCTCTTCCTCCTCCTTTTCCCTTCTTCCTCTTCATCCTCCTCCTTCCTCTGCTTCCTCCTCCTCCTCCTCTTTTCTCTTCTTCCCACCCTCCTCTTCTTCCCCTTCCTTCCTCCTCCTCTTCCTATTCTCCCCTCCTCTTTATCTTCCTCCTCCTCTTTTCTCCCCCTCCTCTTTTCTTTTCCCTCTCCTCTTCCTCCTCTTTTTTCTTCTTCCCTCCTTCCTCTTCATCCTCCTCTTTTTCTGTTTCCTCCTCCTCTTCCTATTCTCCCCTCCTCTTTATCTTCCTCCTCCTCTTTTCTCCCCCTCCTCTTTTCTTTTCCCTCTCCTCTTCCTCCTCTTTTCTCTTCTTCCCTCCTTCTTCTTCATCCTCCTCTTTCTCTGTTTCCTCCTACTCTTTTCTCTTCTTCCCACCTTCCTCTTCTTCCCCTTCCTTCCTCCTCCTATTCTCCCCTCCTCTTTATCTTCCTCCTCCTCTTTTATCTTCTCCCCTCCTCTTCCTCTTCCTCCTCCTCTTTTCTACCCCTCCTCCTCTTCTACCTACTCCTCTTTTCTTTTCCTCTCCTCTTCCTCCTCTTTTCTCTTCTTCCCTCCTTCCTCTTCATCCTCCTCTTTCTCTGTTTCCTCCTCCTCTTTTCTCTTCTTCCCACCCTCCTCTTCTTCCCCTTCCTTTTTCCTCCTCCTCTTTTCTCTCTTCCTCCTCCTTGGGATCCCAGGTCAGCCCTAAAATTGTTCCTGACAATTCTCAGAACTGTCACCCATATACAGGAACATTTAATGGAACAGAAGAATACCGAGGGAAGCAGGTCAGACCTTTTGCTGGTTCAACTAGGATGACTCCTTGTTGCTAACTTTAGGCTGAATGCAAATGTCGGGTGCTTAATTACTTTTGTGAAAGAGAGTCGCGGTTCTCAGGCCTCCCCTCTGAACATCTGGGTTGTGGGCAGGCCTGGTTAATTAAGGTTCTAAACATGCCTTGTTTGTTGTCTGGCGAAGAGAGGGATTAAATAATACAATAAGCAGCTGTCTCTCTCCTCCTCATAACCCCTTTTAAAAATGAAATCGGCAAACGGGAGGCATCCTTGTTGCAAGCCATCAGTTTGAAGAGAATGAGATGGACGCTTTCAGGTTGGCATGTGTCAAATATGGTGTCCTAAACATGGGTTTTGGGATCAGCAGATGCACATCCAAAAGGAAGGAAGAAGCATCTACTGATCACAAAACCCAAGTTAAGGGTAACGCATTCCACCATATTCAAGAGGAATATTTGTTTGTTTGTTTTTTATTTAACATTTAAATACTTACATATTCATATTTATATAACCCCTGCTAACTGGGCAAAGAGGCACCTTTCAACGTGTTGATTCTTTTTATTTAGCAGGGGGAGAGCAACTGGCCCTCTCCATCCCCAGCACAACATCCCTCCAGTGACTGTGGCTGGGGTCTCTCTTACGTTTCTTTTTAGATTGTGTGTGAGCCCTTTGGGGACGGGGTCCATCTTATGTATTTGTTTATTTCTCTGTGTAAACCGCCTTGAGCCATTTTTGGAAGGGCGGTATAGAAATTGAATTATTATTAATAATAATATACTGTCCCAAATTCTCATTTCGGGGTGGTTTATAGTAAAACAGCACAAATTAAAAAATCCCAGCTAGGGAATCCTTCTTTACTCGTAGCCGGATTCCCCTTTACAAGTATTACCTCTGAGCTGGACTGCAAGCCATTTCTTCAAACCGGGGGCAGTCCAGTTTGAACTCGGACCACCTGAACCGGGCCGGCTTGATGTCAAGGCTGACTCGAAGCGAGCTGGCTTGCACATCCCTAGTGAGCACTTAGGGGATGTGGCCACTTCAGGAAGAGTACCTACAAGCTTTCATGCAGAAGATCCCAGATTTAGTCCCTGGCAGTATTCCTAGATAGGGCTGAGAGAGATTCCTGCCTGATGGAGAAGATGTTGCCAGCCTGTTCAGACAATACTGAGCTAGGTGGACCAAGGGTCTGACTCGGTAGAAGGCAGTTTCCTAGGTTCCTGACGTCAACATGATGGGGGAGTCGCTCTGTGTCCTTCTCACCTGCCTCATCCTCATCCTCTCAGCCGATTTGCTTTATCTGGGAAAAAACAAGCCTCCCAGCTAGTGCCCAACTGCAAGCTGGAAGGGAGAGGCTGAGGAAGCATGTGGGAGGAGGCCAACTGGCCCCACTCCTGGTGTCAGCATAAGGAGTCCGGCCAACAGCCCCTGGGGGGTCGCCTCTGGAGCTGGCACGCCACTACAAGAAGGTTGCCGACCCCTGGTCCACAGCACTACCCAGAGATGCTGCCAGGGAGGGAACCGGGGACCTTCTGCACACTACAGCCCCATTGCTCACACGTATTGAGTCTCTTGGTATTGAAGTAGTTAAGTCACAGCTTTTAATCCTCTCCATTTCAACCTCCCTCTTTTCTCCCCCTTCTCCTCCTTTCTTCCTTTCTCCTCCTCCTTTTTGTCCTCCCCCCTTCTTCCCTCCTCCTTTCTTCCTTGATCCTCTTCCTTCTCCTCCTTCCTCCTCCTCCTCCTCCTCTTTTCTCCTCTTCGTGCTTCTCCTTTCTTCCTTGCTTCTCTTCCTCCTCCTTTTCCTCCCTTTTTCCTCCTCCTCCTCTTCCACTTCCTTCTCCTCCCTTCCTCCTCTTTCTCCTCCTCTTCCTTTGCCTCCCTTTCTCCTCCTTCTCCTCTTCCTCCTCTTCATTTTTCCTCCTCCTCCTCCTCCTTTCTTCCTTGCTCTTCCTCTTCTCCTTTCTTTCTTTCTTTCTTTCCCTCCTCTTCCTCTTCCTTTTCCTCTTCCTTTTCCTCCCTTTTTCCTTCTCCTGCTCTTCCACTTCCTCCTTCTCCTCTTCCTCCTCCTCTTCCTCCAGCTTGCCCGCTACACCAAAGAAGGCTTCCTTCATCTGGGTGCTCTCGGGACCACAATACTCCTGCCTGATACCCGCTGCCTGGTGGATAATATGAAGAGTCGGTTTCCCCAGCTCCTCGACTGTGAGAAAGTTAAAAGCAGTCTCCATAAGCGCTGGAATTTTATACAGGTCTGTAGTTGCCAATTTTTCACAGATCGAAATGGGGATAAGTTTGAGACACACACATATTATCATACCTACCACTACCACCCTCCTTCCGCATGGACACCCTCCATCTGGTTTCTGCTTTATTTACTACGCAGTATCTGGATCTTCATTTTATTTAATAGCCAAGAGGGTATTACTCCCCTGCTAGCTGAGCAAAGAGGCACCTTTAAAGTGATGATTCTCTTATATTTAGCAGGGGGACAGCAACTGGCCCTATGCATCCCCAGCACAGCATCCCTCCAGTGGCTGTTGCTGGGGTCTTTCTTTTTTTAATTTGTGAGCCCTTTGGGGACAGGAAACCATTTAATTAATTAATTCATGTATGCATCCATCCATTCATTTTTTTCTGTGTAAACTGCCTTAAGAACTTTTGCTGAAAAGCAGTATCTACATATCCCTAGTTCTAGTAGTCGTATTTGTTGTGAAGTTGGAAAATAATATTTGCTACGTTACTGACACATCAAAGTCAGCTTCTGCGGCTGCACGTAGTGAGAGCTGGTTCTGAATTGTCTGTAACGGAGCCGAGAACAATTATGCCTTTTCAGGTGTGTGCAACTTGCTTTGATACTAGTGTATGCATTCCCCCTCCCCCTGTTCTTAATTTCAGAACGGCGCAATTTTAAATAAAGGAACGGGGCGCTGCTTGGAAGTGGAGAATAAAGGCATGTCGGGCATGGAACTTGTTCTCCGCAGCTGCACGGGACAGAGGTGGGCAATAAAGAACTTCATCAAGTAGGCCCTTCACCCTCGACTCAAGAACTCTTAAGGCCACGATTTCGGAAAGCTAGACATTTGAAACAACTCCTCTGTTCTATTCACAACGTCAGGGAATCTTAAGGGGAGAGGAGATTTCGTTCTTTGTTTTCCTTTTATTTATTGAAACTTTCTCTCCGCTGGATGAAAATGTTCTGGACCTGCAGGTCAGCACGCGAGTGGCATTTCCACAGAGATGTCCAGAGACTGAAGTTGTAAACTGGAAGTGATTTCTCAGCTTTGTAAACCGCCCAGAGATGGACGTTTGGGCAGTCTACAAATTTGATGAGTAAATAAATAATAAGACACTTGTAGACCTTTCCCATTGCCTCCCCGCAAATGAAGACCCAGCAAAACGTACAGAAGAAAGGAGACCATGGATTTTATTTTATTTTTTTAGAAACCCACACATATCTGGCAGGCGAGATAACATACTAACGTCCATCATCCTCACTGCAGAAGGAGCACTTCTGTCGTCCCCTCTATCCGGGGCAATGAGACTGGCGGACTTCTGAAGGCACATGCAAAATGATTTCTTCATTCAGGCACCTTGTGGGGTCATCTGCAGAATAACCACCCCACAAAAACCATAATGTCCAGCACGATCACCAACTCCACACACACACACCCCACACACACACCTATGCCACCGCCTTTGGCATTTCATCCAGCCGCTAATCTGGAAAGAGAAAGTGCATGATGCTACATGAATGTGTTGAGGATCAATCGGGGGAAGGAGCACCGTAACAACGTTTTCTTCCACCCAATACTGATGCGATGGGATGGCTTTTGTGGTCGGCGTGGTTTTTAAAGTGCAACCCTCAGAATGACTGTTTCAAACCAGAAAACCCTCATGTAACCTTGTGCAATTGTGCTTTAGAGACAAGAAGATGCACTCTCTCTCTCCCGGGCCAGAAATGGCTGTTGTGTTTGCCTTTCCCCACCCCACCACCCCTGACATTTGTGGACAGTCTTGTCTTCTGAAACCATTAGATAGCGAAAAGGAGAGGATGTTCTTGACCGTTTGGTTCATGGAAGTGGGCCCAAGAGTGGGAAACTAATAATAATAATAATAATAATAATAATAATAATAATAATAATAGAAGAAAAAGAAATAGGGGAAAAAATACAAAGATCTACAAATGGAAACTGAAAGGCTGTGGCAGAAGAAGACCAAAATAATCCCAGTAGTAATTGGCACCCTAGGTGCAAGCACCTCAACACCGCAGGGGCCACAGAAATCACCATCATCCAATTATAAAAAGCAACTTTACTGGGAACAGCCTACATTCTGCAGCAATATCTATAATAATAATAATAACAACAATATTAATCATAAAATTCAGCCATCCCAGGTCCTTTGGAAGGACTTGATGTCAGGATAAAACAAACCAGTCAATAACACCTGTCTGACTGTGTAAACAAGAAATAATAATAATACAAGTTTATCTGTTAGCTGCACCATAGCAAATTGTTCTCTGGGTGAAACAGATAAAACGCATCCAATCACGGATAAAAACAGACAAAACGCATCCAATCACAGATAAAAACAGGTAAAATGCATGCAACCACAACACCCCCCCAAAAAAATACAAAATATAGTACAAAACCATTTAAAATCTTGGTTTCTGAAGTCAATTTATCATTGACTTAATCTTCCAAGGGGTGGTTGCATGTGGTCGCCCCATAAAACTGAGGGGCAGTAACGATTTTGACAGACAAGAGGGGGTATTTCTTCACACAATATTTAATGTGTGGGATTCACTGTGATGCTCATTACCTTTTACGGCTTCAAAAAGGGATTTGGCCAAGTCAAGGAGGGGCTGTCCGGGATGGGGGGGGGCTCTCCCTTCTGGAACTACCACCTATGGTGGTAAAGTGGAATTGTTGAGGGGAACAGCTGAGCTCATGCTTTTGGGTGCAGAAGGTCCAAGTAGCTATCCTTGGTCTCTCCAGTTAAAAAGATCTCAAGCTGGTTGAGACAAGTCTGAGACTCTGGAACACGGCTGCCGGTCAGAGTAGGCAATGCTGAACTCGATGGATCAAGGGTCTGACTCAGTCGATGGCAGCTGCCTGCTCATGAGCTCTGTATGTCACTGACTACCAGTCTGTGGCAACCACTGCTTGGGGACAGGGAGGGGAGACTGCTGTTGGAAGGGTCTGCCTTGTGATGATGGGGAAACAGGATAAGATGGACCTTGGGGCTGACCCATCGATGCTCTCCTGACGCTCACATGTATGCACTTTCATTTTGGCTATGTTTTATGGACTTGGGGCCCATTACGAGGAGTCCTATTGGAAGCCAAAGCTTTCCTCAGCCAGCGAGCTCACGAGGTGACCTTGGGGTGGTCACTCTTCCTCCGCCTGAGTGCGGTAGGCCCATGGATTCTGCACAGATTTCCCTAGACAAAGGGTAAAGTACAAATGTAAGGGATAACCAGGCAGCCCCCTTGAGCTGAATGAGACATCCTGATCTTTTCTTGAAGGGAAAGGTCTGATCCAGCACCAGAGGTCAAAGGCGGGCCCCCCGATCCAAAGCTACATTCGGATTTTGATTCTCTTCCCACCCCCACCCGCCACACACAGGCACCTTGGAACAGGTTCACTCCAGTTTTTAAAGACTTTCCAGTTTAAAAAGTGAGAGGCCAGAGGCCAGCCCAGATAACGTGAACTAGTTACACGATTATTTGGATCATGCCCGTGGCATTGATTCCACGTGGTTAAATTCTAGTTCTGTTCAGCAAGGGATGCAAACTCCATCACCTTTCCTCATGCAGTAACTTCCTGGTGGCCCTTAGATTGGAAAATATAAACAGTAAGGAAGCCTCCAGAATTGCCCTCATCCAAACACCCCAGATGTTGGAAGCAAGGACTTTATTATATATATAATGGCTGCCCTATCGCCCAACTCCATTTGCACTGTGGTTGCACGGTGCAACTGTGAAGCCTATGTTCCACTGCATGCGTGGAACACACAACTATGTTCCATTCCAGCTATTCCCATTCCATTCAATTCCACTCTGTTCCCATTCCCATGCCATACCCAATTCTGTTCTCATTCCCATTCTGTTCCCTTTTTTGTTCCCACCCGACTATTTCCCATTCCACCCACTTATGCTCTAGTCCAACTCTTCCCATTCCTACCCAACTCTTCCCATTCCCATTCCATTTCTTTTTCTATTCCCACACAGCAACAGTCATCCCTCACCAACCGCAAGGAAGGAGGTGGAATAATGAGGAGTCGAGCAGATGGAACCTCTGGAAACCCCCCCCCCCATCACTTACCAACCGTGGGTACCTGGGTCTCAGTTGGCGAGGCTGGACACAATTTCCCACTCACAGAGAATCAGAACTGCGGTTTGTAAAACCACGGTTGGCAAGGGATGACTGTATTTCTAATAGGGTGTGTGCATGAACGTCTCGTGCTGAACCAGTTCACCTCGAACCAGCGCCGGTTCGGACGAATCAATTCGGCACAGTTGGGGCAGCCCGGCGGGGGCAGCGAGAAAACCAATAAGCTGCTTACCCAGCCAGCCTGGCTGCCAGCACCACCACTCACTGCCACTCGCCCCACCAGCACGGCCTCAACCAGTGCACTCCCCCCTCTTTTACCAAGCTGCGGGCTCGGTAGTGACTCGGTTCCAGCCTCCACGCATTTCATTCCTTTTTCTATTTCCACCCAACCATGTCCCACTGCATGCGTAATATTGCACAGTATGTCAAGAAACTGTGTGTCTGGGGTGATGGTGGTGGCCTCGGATGAAAATTCTGCCCACCCCCCCGGCCTCTTCTCAGAAAGGCCCCGAGGGGATGTTCAAATAATCTGGCCTAGTTTCCAAAGTGGAACAGATGCATTAGACATTTTCTATTGTCCTTACACACACACACACACACAAAATTTTGTAGCTTCCCATTGCTTCATTCATAACTTCCCACCCCACTCCATTAAGAACGCGTTCATGTATGCTGACAAATCGTTGTGTGTGTTGTCTGTGTGTGTGATCCTGATGTGATTATAAGCATGATTTCATGAGGAATCATTTTCTCCTCCTTTCTGAAGGGAACTTAGACCTGCCTGCTTTGTTTTTTTGAAAGGTTAGGTGGCTTAGTCATTAGAGTATTTTTTAAAAGACTCTTTTGCAGCCATACTCCCATAAAACCAAGGTTCACGGCACATGGTCTGGGGTTGTAGAGGACTCCACCACGGCCCATTCCTGAGTATCAGTCACATTTCAAAAGTGTCGTCCTTTTGAAACCCATGTGGGGACAGTTGGATCTAAACCAAATTCACAGCACGTGGGGGACCACAGAAATGGCACCCTGTCAAAAGAGGCTGGAAGTAGGCTCTTCTTCTTAGAACTATTAGCTGTGTTCAAAGTTGTACTAACGCACATTCTTTGCATGGATGAAACACAGACACCCCTAGGGTGGACTTGCTTGGATTTCCCGTCCCCAACATCGGCTGGATTTGGGCCCAGATGGGGAGGAGCTCACAGTGTTCCAACATGTCCTTGGAAGATGAGCAGCTCCGCCCCTGCCCTCCACCCCCTGGCTGGCCGCCTCCTACCTGCTTCAGGCCTGCCTCCACTGCCCCTGACTCCGCCTCCACCCATCTCTCCTTGTGAGCCCTTCCTGTTCCAAGGCCAGTTCAGCAATGGGGGCACCAGAATTCTTTCCCGGCTCCGATTAAAATCCATTGCAGTCACACAGACCCCGGAGCTTTTCCACGCAGGGCTTTTAGTCCACATCTCCCCCAGAATAGATGGGGTACGTTCACATATCGGCCAGAATTACCCAAAGTCCCTGCACGCTCTCGGGGAGCACTTCACACACGATCCGGGTTTTTCATTGTGCGTTAGAGTGCAGCCCGATTTATATCCGGGGTGAAATATCCACGTTTTGCATCAGGTTTGTTTTTTTTTTGAAACTTTGAACTCGCAATAAAGCATCGTGTTAAAGCCTGCTATCTGATAATGCTACTGGCAAAAATGACAGTCCATAATGGCCTCGGGGTCATTTTCCTGAACCGCACTAGCAGCCGGCCAGAAACGGACGTCCGAGATCAGTTCTCCTGTCTCCCCTCCTCCAGCCCTGAGTTTGCTGCTGGCTGGCCAGTGTTAAAAGGAAGGAGGAGTGGAGAAAGAGGAACATGTCTGGGGTGGAGCAGGGGGCAAACTTGAATTTGCTCCGAAAAATGTGCGAGCCCTTTCCAGGTCATCTGGAAACTAGGCCACTCGTTCTGGGGCTCAGTCAAAGGGCAGGACAGCAGGTTTGCCCAGGTTTACAGGGAATCACTCCCTTGCGAAGGTTTCAGCATGACCTTTCCCCCAGTCCCAGAATTGTGGCACCCTGGACCTTTGCCTCCCTGGTTCCCCTCCATCCCAAAGCCTTAGGTATGCAGATTTCCTCATTTTTGGCCGCTTGCATGCATGTCCACTTTCTGTTCGGTTTCGGACAGCTTCCTTGGATGAAGTCAAGGTCTATGGTGGTTTCCCTACATTGTTGACTGGAGGCATGTGTGCATTGCTTTTCCTTCCGTATCCAAGAGGCAGTTTTCAAACTGATAACACCCCCGTGTGACTCTTGACGCTCGGTCAGACTTCATTTCCCCGCCAAGGTGTCCCACTGCTCTGTTTACTTTGGCTTGGTTCACATGTTGGCCTGAGTTTACAAACTAGCAGTGAGTGAAAGTTGCTGTCATTTTCTTCCTTCCGACTACATTACTGACTACAATAAAATTTCAGCAAATATTTGAGTGTCAAGTTTTTGTCCTCTCATTTGTGCGTTCACAGATGTAGCCGAATACCTTCTTATGGTGAACAAAAACGTAGTAGGGGTTTGCTTTTGCATTCTTTGGTTTTGTTCTATCTTCACTTGATTTGTTTTTTCAAAAAGATGGTGTCCAGTAGGTATTTTTGAATGCCGTTTCTCCCCAAATCAGGAGTTTGCTCATTTAATAGCCAAGCCAAAGGTTGCTCATTTAAGAGCCAACCCCTCCAGCTTCCCACCCACATGCTCTTCTGCCTCTCTCCTTAGTTGCTGTGGGGCATCAATTTCTGCAATAGTTTCTGCAACCTAGGAGGCATCACTTTCAGCAAGCTTCTTGTAGGGGCGTTTGATGCCTTGGAGGTCAAAGTGCCTGCCCCTCAAATCACTACAACTCCCAAGATACCTTCTGTCCCTGAAATTATTACAACTCCCAAGATACCTTCTGCCCCTGAAATTACTACAACTCCCAAGATACTCTCTGCCCCTAAAAACTACAACTCCCAAGATACCCTCTGCCCCTAAAAATCACTACAATTCCCAAGGTACCCTCTGCCCCTGAAATTGCTACAAGTCCCAAGGTACCCTCTGCCCCTGAAATTACTACAACTCCCAAGATACCCTCTGCCTTTTGCTGGAATTGCAGGGTGGGAACAGACAGAATGACTCTAATGCAAGTTATTTTGAAAAGTCAAGCCACAGAAGGTGCTGCTGCCTCACCTCCAGGAGTGAAAATTAAGCAAACCCTGTCCTGTCTCCTACCAGGTAAAGGGATTGGGGGAAAGAGCGGGGAGGAGGGAGGGGGGAAAGCTTCATTCTGATCAGAAAGAATGCCTTTGATTTTGGACCGAAGGGAATCTGCAATCCATAGGCACCAAATTGAGTTGGAGGCTCCTTCAAAGCGTTGGTGGTGCTTTGCAGGACCCTGGTAATTCAGGCAAGAAATGTCCCAAAGAAATGCCCCAACAGTCACTTCAGCTGTATCTCCATTGGAGAAAGCATGAGGCAGCCATCCAAGACTGTTAGGCAGGAGTCCACCTAAAAGATAGCTTAGCTGTTTAGCCAGCCACGAGCCTTCTTTGGAATAGCAGAGTTCCCAGAAGGGCAGAAAATGTCTGCTACTTAAGAGGGCAGACGGGAATCTCTCCAAATCCTACCCATCAACCGTAGACCAAAAGACAACTAAATGGCACTGATGACATCTTTGACCTCTGTGTCATTTGAAAGCGGGAGGAGAGCTGGTCTTGTGGTAGCCAGCATGGATTCTCTTTGATAAGCAGGGTATGCCCTGGTTTGCATTTGAATGGGAGACTATGAGAGCACTGGAAGACATTCTCCTTAGGGGATAATGGAGCCGCTCTGGGAAGAGCATCTGCCTGCTTGCATGCAGAAGGTCCCAGATTTACTCCCTGGCAGCATCTCCAGATAGGGCTGAGAGAGACTCCTGCCTGCAACCTTGGAGAAGCCGCTGCCAGGGAATGCCCACCTAAATGCCCTGGTTTCTTCCGAATGGCCATAACAATGCATGGGATAACCTGGCTGTTCGGAAGGAACCAGTGCATTCCGTTGGGCGTTCTCTGTCATTCAGTTTAGGATGTCTGGACACTTGTCCATCATATGACTTGCAATCTGATGGTCCCAGGTTCAATCCCAAGTAGGGCTGGGAAAGACTCCTGCCTGAAACTTTAGAGAGCTGCTGCCAGTCAGTGTTGACAATACTGAGTTGGGTGGACCAATGGTATGACTCCGTAAAAGTCAGCTGATTATGTTCCTATCCTATCTCCCCTGTCACCCATTTGTCCAACTTGGGATGCCTCATTTTTAATGCACCAGTAGCCCCTTCGACAGTGACCCTGCATTTTATTATTATAAGCATTCAAATGTTTCAAACACCTGGAATGCCTTGCAAATGTCTTGGGTCCTTTCCTGGATCATTATAGCGAGCTATAAAGAGAGATTAAAGCAACTCTATTAGGGAGGTGTACGAATTTTTCCCCAATTCGATTTGTACCTGAATCGGATCACCCCTCGATTTGTTTTGGGTCCGAATCTGGCCAGCTAGCACAGAGGCAATATGTTTTGTCCACAAATTGCCCCAAGCAGGTAGATTTGGGTACAAATAGTTTTGTACCCGAATCGATTTGCACATCCCTACTCTCCATGTGGCAGTGCAGGATGGTTAAGATCTATTGAACAGAAAAGCACAATTTGTTTTTCTAGCTGAGGGAGTATAGAACACTTACCTGGCAAATTTTCCCGATACATGATCGCCCCATGAACAAAGTGTTTGGAAAGTCATTAGACGTAGCGCAAAATGATTCAACACAAAAGACAGAAGTCTCTTCTGGATATACTGTATATTTTAAAGCCCTTCTGTAAACTCTTAGCGCTGAACCATTAAGGCAAAGTTTCCAGTCCCGTCTTTGACTAGGAGATTGCACACATGGTGGGTGTACTCTGCCCCCTTGCGACTTGTTGGGGTATGTAACTGGCTTCAATGCTTTTGAAGAGATGGGAGTTCTCTGTAACAGCATACCCTGCCCTGGGCTTGACATGGAGACTAGTCTCCAAACCATGCAGACATAACCTTACAGTTCATGCTCGTGTGTGGACAGCTGTAGGAGCATCCATTTCAAAAGCGAACCTGAGAACAGCCCGGGTTCTAGAGTGCCTAGGGGGCTTGATTGGCCAAAGCCATGGCTGGGTTGACCTGTCAAGCTGTCCAGGGCCCTGAGCGGTCACGGTGGAAGCTCCCACCCATTTCACAGCGTGACCGGTCAGGGTCATACTGATGTGAACATGGTTCGTCCCTGGGTCCACCTCTTAGTCAATCAGATTCAGTGGGAATCATTTTAGAGGCTTTATTGCTACTGCAGTTTAGCAATAGGTAATCAATAGGCTCACGCTCTCAAACCGATTACAGTTTGGTCACAGGTGCATCTTACATTTATACGAACAATCTGAATGATGCTGACACCCTAGACACGGTATATGTGACAATAAAATGGTGGTCTAAGTATCTAGTACACATGCGAATGATTCATTGTTCATCTGGTGAGTACTCCTTATTTGGTTAAATCCTGTTTTCTTAATTGTCAGCGAAAGACAGTGAGAACCTTGTGAGAACCAAGTTTCATAGATACAATTTAGTGGAGAGAGATAATGACGTTGATCATGAGAGGCAGTGATGTCCCTGAGCTGGGCTGGGGTTACTTTAAGTTAGAATGAGGTATTCTGGGCAAACATGGAGTTTCTTTGGTTTTCTGAACATATCAATACTGATTAAGTTCTACAGTTGGGGGTTGCTAGGCTTGGGGTCACATTCTATAGACTCTGCTAGTCTCTATGTGTAGACACTACTAAACTCAACTGTTTATATACTAGAGTTGGGGGCGATATACTTAGTGTCTCTGTAGACAATCTATATAACTACATACATAGTATGGAGAGACAGCCTAGTGTCTATGTACTAACCATGTGTAATGAATATATATAGTCTCTGTGCCTCTGTTTCTACAGTCACAGTAGCTTGAGAGAAAGAGACAGTGTCTCCATCCACATGAAGTACACTTGGACTCTCATTCACTGGTGTCTAGAAACAGACTCTGTGTGTAGAGGCCCTGGTGTACCAAGTCTCAGCAGCTGTATCCTAGATTCTAGTACACAGACACTTAGACTAGCTCTAGCAGGGCCCATCTACACAGTCGGCCTCCAGCGTGTCCATGCAGACACCAGCACTCCTCAACCGAGCCTCCCTCTCGGCCCTCCTACTAGCGTGTAAGGAGGAGTGGTGTCTATCCAGACCAGGAGTGGTGTTTCTCTCCAGGAATAAGAGACATGCCACGGAGGGAGGCATCTGTGTTTCCATCGCTGATCAGAGGCCAGGGGAGCAGGCCTGGGATGTGACCTCTTTTCCTTGCAGCTGCCCACGCCGGCGGGGACCCTCTTCTTGCGCTGAGCAGCATCTCTGGGGAGAGGGAGGGGGAGGCCTCTGCTTGAAGTTTGGACTAGGGGTTACATAGAAACATAGGAAGCTGCCATATACCGAGTCAGACCCTTGGTCTATCTAGCTCAGTATTGTCTTCACAGACTGGCAGCGGCATCTCCAAGGTTGCAGGCAGGGATCTCTCTCAGCCCTATCTTGGAGAAGCCAGGGAGGGGACTTGAAACCTTCTGCTCTTCCCAGAGTGGCTCCATCATCCTCTGAGGGGGAATCTCTTCCAGTGCTCACAATTCTAGTCTCCCATTCAAATATATACCAGGGTAGACCCTGCTTAGCTATGGGGACAAGTCATGCTTGCTACCACAAGACCAGCTCTCCTCCCATCTTGGGTTGTTGGATCATGACCCAGTGGTTTGCCCAGTGTCCAAGAAGAGGAAACACTCAGTCTAAGCAATCAGGATAACCCTTTTATTTTGAATTATATTAGTAATCAGTTAGCAGAGGATACTTTCGCAGGAGCCAATAAAACCAGTTTTACCCATCTAGACATATTAAGCACAGTTTCGAATCCCTTGACCCCACGCACCACTCAGGTTGTCACCAGCCAGCTCCAAGTGTGGGGGGTTTGAACTCTGTGCTTGGAGCAGACTTGGCTTGCTTTGCAAAGCAAATGCGCCTTGATGCCCTGGGGAGATGCATCAAAACTGCCAACTTCCTGCATTCTGAATAAGTGATTTAAACTGCACTCGAGGCTGCCAAGGAATTGGGATCCTGCCTGACCTTTCAACAGACAGCGGAGACAAGCTTCCCCAAGTAAAAAGCACCCCAAAACTCTCCCGAAAAAGCCCAGGAGAGAAAGGTGCCGTTTTCAGGTTCTCTGGGGTTAGCTCTTTCTCTCCGCTCTTCCCGCTGTGGATATCTGCCTGCTGTGGATTTCTGGGTATGCTCTTCAGCACACTCTTCTAGATGGCAGGTTTTTTACCTCCCCTTTCATAAACAAACGTTGCTGAAACCTCAGCGCCTTCGTGGTTACGGACTCCAGCAGCCAGTGACGTCACCTTGCGTGGGCCAGCCCGCCACAGATTCTCTACCCAGATACACCCTGTCGGCAAAAACCCATGCTGGCAAGGTAGGAACAGGATCACTGGTCTCTGTGGCCCAGAACAAAGGCCGAATCATTCCCCACAAGGCACTGGTGCTTGCTGCTGCACGGTGTGGGGCCATTTGGGCCAGCGCCCAGGAGTGGAGGGATGCCATCTTGATCGGCCCAGGGAGCCCGGTGGTGGCCACGGACTGGCTTGCTGGGAAAGGAACCAATGGGGCTCTGGTATGCAAATAACGCAGGGCGTGGAACCTGATTGGCTCTCAAGTCTGATGTAACAGCCTCAACAATGAGCAGTTCACAGTGGAACCATGGCCAACAAAACTCATTATGGGATAGTCTGCCATTTTCAAAGCCATATAATAAAGTAAGTCAATACTGAATTTGAGAGGCTGGCAATTAACTTTAGTTACTTGTCCGTAATTAAGTGCACAGCCACTCCAGGCCTGAGGCAGCTGCCATACAGTTATTAGGACGCCTGTCTGTTATCGGTGAGGTATGTAGTCCCTCTCCCCACCCCACCCCCGTAACCATGTTGTTGGTTCCGTGGCTGTCTTTCCCTAATGGTGGCTCTGACTGTTTCATGTCTAAACACAAGGTGTGGCCGTACCTGGGCCTCCTTTGGATTTTGGGATCTCTTGGAGATGGCAGTTGCCATGCCCCCCGGAATTCCGGGATTCCCCTGGATTTTAAAGATCTCACCCAGATTGCTTAGCCCACCTGGATTCACCTGGATCTCAGCTTTCTTTAAAAAAAAGAAGCTGAGCTCCAGCCCTTGTAGAAGCAGAGTTCTGGAGGAAAATGAGCAGTCACTCTTTGGCTCAGAAATTATTTCCAAGCCATTTCACATAATATGCAAATTAGGCACCCGGATTTGGAAAGCCAGAATATGGCAACCCTACTTGAAGAGAAGGCAACAAACCGCCTGTTAGAGCAGACCTGCTCAACTTAGACCCCTCCCCCCAGCTGTTCTTGAACTACAACATCCATAATCCCCTGCCACAGTGGCCAATAGCCACAGATTATGGGAACTGTAGGCCAACATATACAGGAGGACTGAAGTTGAGACAAAAGCAAGATGGCCACCAATCCGATGCGAGGAGAAGCCCTCCTCGTTTCCTGCTTCCAGGACAATTGTCCGAGCACCAAAGGCTCACTCGCTCTCCCTCCCTTCCTCGTTCACAGGCACGAGGAGGAGATTGAAAACTTCCCCTTTCAGCCTGGATCAAACTGCACTTCTCTGTTATGCGAGAGAACTCGGGGCACCATAGCTTAGTAAAACAATTCAGGCCCAACTGGGTTTGGGTCGAACACACTTGCATTGGGAACCATTGTTTGATCCAGGTTTGTTTTGCCAAACTGCGGTTTGGGCTACTAGAGTTCATGTGATTATGATACTAGACTAGACTATCATCATACTATATTAGGGATATTTCTAAAGTGCTTTTCAACAAAAGTTCTCAAAGTGGTTTATATAGGGAAATAAGCAATAAATACAGAATGTGAGATTGCAGTTTGGTTCCAGCTGGAAACAGCAGCTTTCAGTTTTCTGTTGTGTGGGAGAATATGTCCATTCCCGCAGCCCTCTAAGGTCGACTCCTGGAACAGAAAGCATGGTTTCCTCTTTTTCTATCCAAACGGGGCCATTATGTATGTATGTATGTAGCTCATCCCTAAAAAGGCCCTGTCCAGCTACAAATCCCTATTGCAATTCCTGTTGCAAAACTCCAACGCACAGAGCAGGTACCTAGGTTCCTATCCTTTGTGCGTTTCCCCATGTAGAAAAACCCTAACGCTGGGCTGGCCCACCCTACAGGGTTGTTGTGAGGATACAAAGTGGCAAAGGGGAGCTGAAGGTCCCCCTGCAGAGGTGTACAGCCTGAGGCGCTCCAGCGGCTGTTGGACTACAACTCCCATCCACCCCGACTAGGATGCACTGCGGCGGCGGGGGGGCCGATGGGAGTCGTAGTCCTGCAACGTGCGGAGAGCAAGGCCTCAGTGGGACCTAGGCCTGGGTGGGTGTTGAAGGGGGCCCGCTTTTATGGACGGGCGTTTCCGGAAGGATTCCATGTCCCACTTCCGTGAGGCGTCGCGCGTTCTCTCCCTCGGCGGTTTGTGACCGCGCTCCGTCGTGTCTCCCCTTTGCGCATGCGCGCCACGACCCCCGAGCCGCCGGACTCTTTCCCTCTCTCCTTTTTCCCGCCTGCGCGGTGAAGGAGCGCTAGGGGGCGGAAGAACAATCCTCTGTGAAGCGATAAGTCAGGAGAGATGGGGAGGGGCAGCGGCAGGGGGGCGGAGCCTGCGGCGGCTATTTTAATAGTAATACGTGCGCGGCGGGGCGGTTAGGGGCGGAGCCGAAGCGCCTGCCGCGCAGGAGCCCGCCAAAGGGGGAGGGGGGGCGCGTGCGCTAAGGGAAGGGAAGCGAGAGAGGCCAAAAAGGCGGCGCCTCGGCCTGCTGAGGTGTGTGTCCCGCCCTTTTGCGGCCAGGCCCACAGCGGGGCGGGGGGGGGGGTGCGCTGCCTACGCAACGGAGGGGCGGGCCTATTATCCGAGGAGGAGCCCCCCCTTCTCCAGAGCCCACCTTGGGGAGGGGGCGAGGGACCCCCCCCAGCTTGCCCCCCTCTCTGCGCAGCCCTTGCCTGGGGGGCGGAGACAGTGCAAGAGCAGGGGGCTCCCCCGCCTCCCTTACGCCCCCTCACCCCACCGCAGTTGGTCTTCACAACAGCCCCGTGAGGGAGGCCTGGCCGGGGAGCTTCCAGGGGCTTCTTCCTTTCCCAGCTCTGGGCCGGGGGGGGGGAATGCTGGCCGCCCTTCATAGCTTGAGGGGGGAGGGTGGGTGTATGTCTTCTTGGGGGGGGCAGGCGGAGGAACCCGCCACAGGCTGCTCTAAAAAGCCCCCCCAAGGGGAGGCCCCCTCCCTTGTCTCTCTGCAGGTGGGCCCAGGCAGGGGCCACTGATGTGCAGAGGGTTGCAAGAACCCCCCCCCCCTTCTGACCCCACCACCCTGGCAGTCTGCTAGGAATCGGGCCCCAGGAGCAGAGCCAGCCTGGTGGGAGCCAGCGTGGCTGGTCCCCTTAGCAAATCGGGGCCTGCCCTGATTTGCATATGGGAGGGAGACTAGAAGTGGGAGCCCTGGGAGAGATTCCCCTGGGGGGGGCGGAATAATGGGGCTGCTCTGGGAAAACCCACCTCTTCACCCAAGCTTTTCCAGCTCTTTAAAACTTAAAGGTTTCAATGTGTGGGTGGTTTTTAAGTTGTTACATTGTTTTTAAGTTTTTGAATATCTTGTAACTTGTCTTATGCTATTGTTAACCGCCCAGAGACGAAAGTTTGGGGTGGTGTACAAATCGGATTCATAAATAAGAGCATCGAAGTCCCAAGTTCCCTCCCTGGCGTCATCTCAGAGAGAGCCAGCGTGTTGTAGTGGTTAGAGTGCTGGACTAGGACCGGGGAGACCCGAGTTCAAATCCCCATTCAGCCATGAAAACTAGCTGGGGGTGACTCTGGGCCAGTCGCTTCTCTCTCAACCCTTCACAGGGTTGTTGTGAAAGAGAAACTCAAGTATGTAGTACACCGCTCTGGGCTCCTTGGAGGAAGAGCAGGATATAAATGTAATAATAATAATCTCCAAGAGAGGTCCTACTCAGTAGAAGGCAAGCTGCCTGTGTTCCTATGCTTGGCTGCCACTTCGCACATCATGTATTTTAAAAAGCGCTCCTGTGTAAGGTGTGCCCAGAAAAAAACACGATATGTAGATGTGGCCAGCTAAGTGTCTGCAAAGATGTGTTTTGCAGAGGCACACTTGCTGGGCCACTAGATTGCTTATGGTTGTGGAGGGCGTGTTTGGCTAGGAACCTGAGCCTGCCGCCCTGTGGTGCATCTGGGATGGCCGCAATGTGCATATGTGAAAGAGAGCAGGCTCCCCACCACCACCACCGCCCTGATGAATGCATTTGTACGATGCACATGTTTGTTTCTGGTATTTACGTGTTGCATTTTTAAGTATAGGCGGGAAATGCCTTGGGTGTCTGTGTAAAAACATGACTTGGGAAGAACAGGCCTTGAGTCTACTTGAGACTTGCAAGCTCACGCAAGAGAGAACCGTTACCTGCATTTGGAGAATGGCTACATGTACACCTTTCTGTTGAGGGAGAGAAGAATATGTTTTAATTGGTGGCAATCCTGGTGGAAAAGGGTTTGTTTTGCATGGTTTTAGGTTCTTGTATGAATGAGCCGCAAGTGTGGAGTTCGTTGGTGTGCTTTTATGGGTATCGTAATTTGATCTTTTATATGTTTTAGCTGTTAAAAATTCTTGGTTGGTTTTATGCTGTAAACCGCCTAGATACTTCGGTAGTGAGCAGTATACAAATTTGTTAAATAAACAATAAGTGAATCAGTAATAAATAAAAATGCTGGTGGCTTTATATTTCTCAGCGGAGCTGCTTTGAAATGACAAAATCAGATTCCCCCCCTCCCCCCTGGCTTGTTTTGTGTGTGTGTGTGTGTGTGTGTGTGTTCCGTAAGGTTTTACGTCACTGAGATGTTCTGAAGTCAGGGGTCCATGTTATATTTCATTGTGCTGAGATGTTTGTGGAAGAAGGCAAAAGTAAAACAAAAACCACCCTGAAATATGCCCTTGAGAAATTTTAACTTCTGATTGAATCTCCATATTGTAAAATGAAAGGCGCTAGATAAAATGTCGATAGCAAGGTTGGGAGCCATCCTGTTCCCTTTCCCTATATCCTATGTGTTGCTGGTTCTGGGTTCCTCGCCCACACTCTCTGGGGTCTTTTTCAGGCTGCAAAACTAGTCAATTTCCTGCACTGACAGTTCTCAAGATTTCATGGTGGAAATGGCAGCCAAGGCCTCTTAATGGGATAGAAAAGAATTTTTTTTTAAAAGCTGTGCCCTCATGCCCCCCACCCACCCACCGCCCTAACTAGTGGGAAGATCAACAAGCCTCCCAAGGACGTGCATCTGCCCTTAAGCGGTGTGTCGAATCGTTCAATGCGGTCGCGCAGGCTTCTTTCCCTCTGGTGGTGAAAGTGTGCTGTAGGAACCGAAGCTTGTATTTACTTGCCGGGGCTTTGGCTGTTTTCAGGCTGAAAGCTGGGAGGAAGAAGCAAGAGCAGTAGCAGCAGCAGTGGCAGCGATGGCGCGACTGGTGGCAGTTTGCAGAGACGGAGAGGAGGAATTTCCCTTTGAGAAGCGGCAGATCCCCCTCTTCATAGATGACACGCTTACGGTGAGTGGCTGCTTGGCAAGTGAACTCCCCTGCGCCCGGTGCGTGGAGTGCTTGCAACATACCGAGCGGGTGTGTTGCAATTCACACCCCCACTCCTCCTCCTCCTAGAAGGGCCTCTGGCCCCGCCTTGGAGTTCTCCCAGGGCAGCAATGGGTGAGCTTTTGGGCACCCTGTTGCACGAAATGCACAGAATGTGCTTTCCCTTCACCACGTCTCTCGGGCGCTCCCGGGCACACACACACACACGCACATGCAGCACAGACCCACCAAAGAGAAGGCCTAACCAGAGGAGAGTTGTAGCCATTTTGGAACCTGCGTGCCAGTAACCTGCAAGAGGCATTTTGTAGCCTGCCCAGGCAAGTGAGGCAAAGCTTGCGGTCTGTGTGGAGCGGTCTGTTGGGTGGGCTCCTTTCGGCCCCCAGCCGGTTCACCAACTTTCAGGAACCGGTTGTGGTGCCCCCTGCCCCTTCAGATGATCCTGGGCAGTTCTGTGGACCCTGAGCTCTTAACACGTAGGGAGGGGTCAAGGGGTTTCTGTGGAGGTTTTTGCAGAGTGTGCGTTCGTTTGTCTGCAGTCTGGTTTGCTTCCTTATAATGTGCACTTCCATATCAGTTATGTGGAGAGAGTTGTATGGAAAGATCCCCCCCGCCCGCTTACAGCTGGGAGAAACCGAAACCTTACTTCCATGGGGAAAGTTCTCATTCTAATGATCTGACCGTCAAGCTTTGGCATGGCACCCTAAGGTGCCAGTTTTACCTGGTTTGGGTATTTCTCTTGTCCTTCCTTAAAGCTGTCGCCCGCCCGCCCCCCCTGCTTTAGGGCAGCCAGAATTGAAGACCACACTGCAAGCCCACAAGCTGGTGAAAGGAGGGGATAGAGAACCGGGTGGTGTCTGAGTTATCTGCAGTTTCTCAGAAAAGGTGAAGCACCCCCCCACCACACACACACTGCTTTCTGTTTTTTCCAAGATGCCATTTCCACCACTTCCTTCCCCTGAGCCAGCTTGTAGCCTGTCTCCAGGGGCACCCCCCCCCACAAGAAGCCTCGCATTGCCTCCTGCCTGGACAGGCTGCTGTCAAGTGCTTCCCTCAGCAGCGCCCCAACCCCCCCCACCCCCAGGCCTTCCCAGCCCACTGCCTGTTTCAATATTATTTCTCATTTAGCGGGTGGGATCTTATGGTTTTACCACCCCTTGAGGCTAAGAAGCTGTTTGTAATTAGTCTTATGACGGAATCACTCTCCAGGAGGCAGAATTTTATTTAAAAACGGACAGGACCGCCGTTTCCCTGAAGCCCGGTTCCACGGTAGTGCTGGGCCCTGTGGAGATGATGGGTCCCCTTTGGGGAATTGTGTGCAGTGGTGCTTGCCTGGCCTTTTCCTCAGTGCTGCTCCCACCGGAGAAGCACCTCTCGCTTGTGAGTGAAAAGCTTCCTCTGGGTTGCAGTCACATGTGTCCGTAATGCATCCTGTGGGGTGGCCATTCACTCTCTTGACCCTTGCTGACCTTCTTCGACGGGATCCCGGTGCGTCGCACCCTGCCCCACACGGACACTTGCAGAAGTTCTGTGCGCGTTGCGACTTGCAGAGGTGGCCCTGCCCCTCCCAGTAGTGGCCTGGACTTGAACCCGGCTGGTTTGAAGGCAGCCTGGCAAGTCCACAAAGAGGACTAGTTCACAGATGCGTTACTAGCTGCCTGCTACTGGGGGTTTGTGGGGCAGGAAGGGAACAAACACCCCAGGCTAGTGGTGCAGCGGGAAATGACTTGACCAGCAATAAATGACTTTAATTGTGAACCACCCAGAGACGTGAGTTTGGAGCGGTATAGAAATATTTTAAATAATACAACAAAATAGCAAGCAAGAGGTTGATACAACAAAATAGCAAGCAAGAGGTTGCTGGTTCCAGTCCCTGCTGGTCTGCTTCCCAGACTATGGGAAACCCCTCTGTCGGGCAGCAGCGATATAGGAAGGTGCTAAGAGGCACCATCATCTCATACTGTGGAGGAGGAGGCACTGGTCAACCCCTCCTGTATTCTACCCAAGACAACCACAGGGCTCTGTGGGCGCCACGAGTCGACACTGACTCAACGGCACCCTTTACTTCAGTGTGTGGTTGCAAACCTGGCTTGGTCATGCTGGGATTATGGGGGCAGGGAGACAGTAAGGCCAGCCAAGCAATACGGGATCGTTTCCCCTTTAGTAGCAGCAGAGTCCGCAGTGGCTATTGCAGTCTCCGGGCTCTATGCCAGAGGCCTTATTATTTATTATTATTTTATTATTTTTACATTTATATCCCGCTCTTCCTCCAAGAAGCCCAGAGCAGTGTACTACATACTTGAGTTTCTCTTTCACAACAACCCTGTGAAGTAGGCTAGGCTGAGAGAGAAGTGACTGGCCCAGAGTCACCCAGCAAGTCTCATGGCTGAATGGGGATTTGAACTCCGGTCTCCCTGGTCCTAGTCCAGCACTCTAGCCACTACACCACACTGGCCCTTAGAAGTGCCCCTTTCTTAGATGGAGCCGCTGGGGCTGTGAGGCCGGCCTGGGGTTTGGAAGCAGACCTGGTCTGCCTCTGTGCTCCTCCTGAGGTGGCTTCAGCTTGGCCTCTCCCCTTCCGATGTGGGGCACAGAGGGCCGGAGACTCTTGCCCAGTCCAGATCTGGTGGGGAGTGGAGAAAATAAGCCCCCCAGCCTTTTTAGTCCCCTCCTGTGTACTGAAGAGCCTTGTGAGAAGGGTAGGGGACCTTCACGTGTCAGTTGAGCCGTGGTGCACCCCTGCAGTCGGCTTGCTTGTCCCGGTGCTGAGGCCGCACCACCCTGTGGCCGGGTCTTCTCTCCTGCCCCTGGTGGGAGGGTGGCCTTGCTTCAGTGCCCGGCCACTGCCCGTCCTCGTCTCCTTCCTCCGCCACCAGAGCTTAGAAGACGAGGCCCTTGCCGAGAGGAGGAGGCAGAGGCGATGGCAGTGGCTGGGTCTCAGCTCCGAGGCTCTGGGCAAAGTCCACTCCATGCCTTGCTGGGGACGGGAGTCCTTCTCCATCTGCCTGTGGCCTCTGGCCTTCCCCAGGATCAGAACCGCTCCCCTGCCCAGGGAGGCCCAGCTCCTGTCCTGGGAAGGAGGGTTGGCAGGGCGAGTGGAGCCACCGGGGCTGCTCTCTCCCTTGCTGGGGCCACAGGTTGGGAGGCAGTGGGTGTGGCTACAGGGCCGAACCGCCCACCCACTCCTTGCCCCACCACGTTGGGACATCCTGGGCCGCTTTGGGCCTGTTGGACGCTTCTCCAAATTGAAAATGGATGTTGGACAGAACACGGACACGAGAGTCCCCCGGAGGTTCCACTGCTATCCCTCCGCCATGCAGGCTGATCCGTCAAATACTGCCTGGCGAATACTCTGACCCCACCCCACCCCGCCCCCTTGAATTGGGCTGGCTGAATGCGCTGGCGCTGTTTGTTTCCAGTCTCCCTTGACACTTGGGGTCCTCTGTGGCTGGCCAAGCAAAGTCATGTGGGCTTTGCCAAGTGGCAGACTTGCATCTCAAGGCCTCCATTTGAGGCCTCTTGCTAGTCCGGCCCCGTGACTAAGCGGGGGAGAGCCCTCTGCCCTCTCCCTCACACAGACATGGTGGGGGTCCCCTGAGTGGGTCCCCTGGCTCACACACCCCTGGTGCTGCCAGGAGGCTTCCTTGGAAAGGCTCGGAGCGCATTCTTCTGGGAAGGCAGCCAGCCAGGACTGCACGTGCCCCGTCGTGGGGGCGAGGCTGGCGTTGCCCAAAGCTGCCTCTGCTCCTGGGATGTGGCCTGCAGGCAGGGCACCTTGGGGCCGCCTCTCTGCCTGGCTGGCCGGCCCTTGGGAGCACCACCAGGAGTCCTTGCCTCTGGGTCAGGATGGAAGGCAGTGGGTGCGTTTGCTGAACTAGCTCCAGCGCTTTGTTTGCTGGCGGGGGAGGCAGCCGCCTTGCTGAGGCTGTGGGGGTCTGGCCGCCTGGGAGCCCCCCTCTGGGACAAGCCCAGCCTTGAGCTCCGGGTGGGAGAGAAAGGTCATTCACCACTGGGGGAGGGGGGATGAACTTCCCATGCAACAGTCCCCCCACCCCCGATAAATATGCATTTGTGCGGTTCTGTTCTTGTGAGGCTCTCTTATTTTCTCAGGGTCCACGCACACACAGCTCATCTTGAGGGTCTGCCATCTGGAATATTGCCGGCCCGTATTGGGCAGTGTCTGTGCCATGATCAGCAGCGAGGGCCACTCACAGCCCGCGCCCGCTTGCGACCGTGCCACTTTGAGGGCAACTTTAGCGTTGGCTCTGAGAAGTCCCTCTTTAGAAGCCGCTCTGCGTCTTGAGGTGGGCCTTGGGCGTGATGCCCCTGTCGGCTGGGAAAGCGTTGGCTGGCTGCCATCCTCTTCTCTGCCTTTCCAGTGGCCGATACAGGCTAGCAGCAGCTCTGCTAGGTAGTCTTTGGCACGGCTGCTGTACTGACCCTTTTTGGCCTTCTGGCATGGCCTCCTCCAGCCCACCCCGCTGCTTTGCCAGTGGCTCTTTTTCCCTCCCAAAGACTCCATCAGACGTGCAGTCTGACATTGCCGAAAGAGAGCTTGCGTTGCCTCCATGCTGGGCCACCAGCAGCAGCAAACCTGGCTCTCCCCTCCACCACCACCTGCCGCAAACACACGCGCACCCCAGAGGTACCTGCGGGAGTTCTGTGCAGGGCCTGCGTACGGTGCTACTGTTTGGGGGGGGGCTTTGATTGTGCAGGCATGATGAGCTGGTGTGATGGATTTGAATCGCGTCCACCCCCCCGCCTTCCCATCAATATGGGGCCCCCAGCAGAATAGGAAGCGCACTGCCTGCCTGCAGTACAAACTGCCCCAGCCTTGGACAAGGTGTCCCTTAAAAGCCTCCCGATGCTGCCAGAAGCCCAGGCCGGAGCGCTTCTCAGACCGGGGGCCCCGGGGCTGGAGGTGAAGGGACTGATGGGTGGAGGCGGCTCTTGGGCAGCCGAGCCATTTCAGGCTTGCCAGGGAAGCTGAACCTGCAGGCCGGCTGGCAGGGAACTGGCTTGGATCCCAGAGCAGCAGCAGTGGCGTGCTGGGCGCTGGCCAGCCTGTCCCTTCTGCGCTGCAGGAACCCCATATGTTCAGCCCCAGTGGCAGCGACGGAAGGGAAGGTGTGGCAGGAGCTTGGGGGGGGGGCACTCTGACTCTGAGTCGGTGTCCCCGGAGCACCCAGGCCTGCGGGGCCCCGGTGGTGGCGTCTTCCCCAGAGCTCTGAGCGGCCCAGGATGCTTAGCCAGACGGAGCTGCCTTCCTTGCAAGCAGAGTGGGGAACGGGTAGATGCTGGGCAGGATGAACGTGCTGCCCACGGGGGCCCTTCTGCGGGGCTGGTCTCCCCCTGCCCCCACTTACGGCCGCAGTGACAAGGACGGGCCATCCCCTCCCTTGGAGTCGCCTCCCTTGATTCCATGCACGCCTCCAGGAGCCCTGGGAGGGAGCGGACGCTCTTCCCCTGGCCCTCAAGTGCCTGCCCCTCTGTCACGGAAGTGGTGGGGTTGCTGGCTTGAGTGTGGCGTGGGGAGGGAGGCTGCGGGCGGCTTGGGAACAGCCCCAGTGAGTTGGACACGGCAGGCAGCGGTCTGTGGGATAAGTGAGGGGGCCCAGGCCGTAGCTCAGTGGAAGAGCACCTTCTTTGCCGGCAGAACATCCCTGGCGGCAGCATCTCCGGGTAGGGCCAGGGAGACTCCTGCCTGGAACTTGGGAGAGCCACTGCCCGTCAGTGTAGACGGTACAGAGCTAGATGCCCCCAGGGTCTGACTCGGTTTGCAGCAGCTTCCTAAGTCAAAGAGCATGCTTTGAGTCATTGGGGATTCTGAGCTTTGAGGAAGATGCTCTCACCGGTGGTTCTTGAGCTGACCTTGAGCTGGACTGCCAAGAGAGGCTGCAGGGCACAGGGTGGCAGCCTAAGCGGGGGGACTGCACCCAGATTGATGCAGCCGGTCGGTGCCTTGGTGGCCCGCTCAAGCAGCCTTGTGGGGGACAGGCTCTGAGTGTGACCTCTGGTGGGGGGGCCCTGGCTCTTGTGTCTTCTTCACCCTCCGGCCATGTGGGCCCCAAGGGCATGAGCGGCAGGCGGGTGGTTTGGAGCCAAAGGGGGCCTGGAGGGGGGGTGGCCCTCGGACCCAGACTTGGCACCACACGGGGGCAGAACGGGCAGTTTGCATGCAGGTGTCTCTTCGAGGGCGTCCGTCCACACGGAGTCCTCCCTGGCTGTACACGTCCACACCTCCCTGGCTGTACACGTCCACACGGCGTCCGTCCACACGCAGCGGCGGGCAGGGCAGGCCAAAGGCTCACCCGGGGGTGTCTCCCTGCAGATGGTGATGGAGTTCCCGGACAATGTGCTGAACCTTGATGGACATCAGAACAACGGAGCCCAGTTGAAGCAGTTCATCCAGGTAAGCCGTGGCCCTGCCTTGGCTGTGGGGGACTCCTGGAGGCCGTTGCAAGCTGCAGACAAACTGCTTCCCCTTTAAACCCCAAGCCAAGCCTCCTTCACTGCTTGAGAAGTGATTTCAAGTCCAGCTTTGGGCTTGGAACAGAGGCGTCCCCATCCTTCTCCCTCCTTTTCGGAAAGGTGGTTTACCTTGTTTCCGCAAGAGAGCAGCCAGTGATGAACTTTCACTGCCAGGGCTTTAAAACGGAGAGGCCGGCTGCTTGGCGGCCTGGAGAAAAGGCCCACACTTGCTTCACTGAGGACGAGAACTTCTCCGTCTGTCAGCCCAAGGCCCACCTTCTCCAGCCCCCTGGAGTCTGGAGCAGTGCCACTAAGCAGATGCCCCCCAGGAAGCTCACTGGCAGGGCAGCAGGGACACTGCTTTCCCCTGGTGTGCCCTCGGCATCTGGCCACTAGGGGTATACTGCTGCTGGACATGGAGGTTCTGTGTAGCCAGTGGCCATGGACGGGCCTCTCCTCTGAATTTGTCACATCTCTTCACAACAAAAACAAAAACACTCTCCCTTCCAGCTGTTGGCCATCCCCACATAACTTCTGGCCTGGTTTTTGTGGTGCTGCATCCTGTCCACAGCACAAATACTCATGGAGCTGAGCCTGTGGGCTGCCCTGTTGTATGTTGCCTGCCTGCCTGGGTGCTTGAGCGCCCCCTCCCCCCCCCAGGTTGGGCTGCCCAAGGAGAGGTTCCACCTCTCCGTGTTTGTCGTCCAGCCCCAGCATGAGGAGAGCTCCCGTCCCGGGGGCTGCCGTTCTGAGGAGGGGGCGCCCCGTGTCCCGGGCTCGGCCTTGGCTCTTGCGGCCGTGGCAGCCGCCCCCTGCTAACCAGCTCTGGTTTCTCCCTCTGTCCTGGTGGCGCAGCGGCACGGCATGCTCAAGCAGCAGGATCTGAGCTATGCCATGATGGTGACGTCGCGTGAGGCCTTGAGTGCCCTTTCTCAGCTTGTCCCATGTGTTGGCTGTCGCCGCAGCGTGGAGCGCCTGTTCTCACAGCTGGTCGAGTCGGGCAACCCCGCCCTGGAGCCCCTCACGGTCGGGGCGAAGGGATTCCTCTCCGTGACTCGGAGCTGCATGATGGATGCCAAGAAGCTTTATACCCTCTTCTACGTGCACGGGTGAGCTCGGTCACTCGCCCGACCGCCTCCCTGGCCAAAGGGCCTGGTGGTCGGCCTGTGCTTGCAGGCCCCAGCAGGCGGCCTTGGAGGGCTGGTTGGGCCCAACTGCTGAGCTGCAGGGGAGACCGGCCTGGCCTGGCTCCTGGGGTGGGGTACGGTCGGGACTGCGCACCGTGTGTGTGCCAAGGCTGCAGGCATGAAGCCCGGTCCGGGGCAAGGCAGTCTCCTGATCCCCTCTCCCTCCCGCCTCCCAAGGGTTCTCTCCCTCCCAGGCTGCTCTTCTCCTCCCTGAGGGAAGAGGGCCAAGATGCGGCGCCTCTTCCCCTTTGGTGGCAGCCTCCATGGCTACCTTGTCAGGGGCCTGGCTCGCCCGGCGTGGGGCCCAGAGGTGGGGCCCAGCTCGCTGTTGTCATACTTGCCCAAGGGGAAGTCAGCCCCTTCGGGACTGGCCGTTGAGTCGGAGGCGGTCCTTGTGGGTGCTTTGGCAGGAGGACACGGGCTTCTAGGAGGCCCTTTCGGAGACGGAGCAGAGAGCAGAGTGGCCCCACTCCAGCTCCCCTGCCTTACTAGAAGCCTGTTTTCCGCCATCCTCTACAGCGTCGCCTTGTGAAACGGGGCTCTGAGCCACATGCGGACTTCCTAACCCGTTTCTGCCCCTTGGTGTTTAAAGGTCCAAGTTAAACGAAATGATCGAGGCAATTCCGAAGAGTAAGAAGAACAAAAGATGCCAGCTGCACTCCCTGGACACGCACAAGCCCAAACCCCTGGGGTAAGTTGTGGGGAGCTGGGTGCTCTGGGGCTTGAAGCAGCAGCAGCAGCTGCAACGGAGTTGAGGGCTGTGGGGTGATTGCTCGGGGGGGGGGGAGTTGGGGGCAAATCCCAGGAGGCAAATCTGGAGGCTGCTGAAAGCGGGGAAAGAAAGAAAGGAGATGGGGTGGCAGGTGGGGGTCGCTCTCAAGCCCAGGGGCAGTGTTACTGTTGGGCCCCCTTGGTGTTCGTGTGACGCAGACGCCTGCTTGGGGGAGTCTCTCCTAACCATGCCGGCCTGGAAGCAGAGGGTCTTCTCTGGCGGCTCCTGCCCAAGCCAAGTCCGAGCTGCTCACGAGTGCTGCAGAGTCCACCCTACAGGCCTCGCACTGGGTTTATGGGGCTGGGGGAGTGAGCAGATCCCGTGGGGCAAGTGGGCAGGTGCTCACATGAGGCAGGCCCGGCGGGGGGCGGGGGGTAATGCCGGAGGTTTGGAAAGTCTCCGGGCATCTAGTGAGGGCCGTGGGCTTAAATGCCTCATCTTAAGTCGCTGAAGCCCTGCTTTGGGATCACGGCCAAGATGGCTGCCAGGGAGAGATCCACCAAGTGCACCTCCGCGGCGGCAGCAGCTTCACCGGTCTCAGTCCCTGATAAGCCCTCGTGCCAAGCACAGACTCAACCGTGGCGTGTCGATGCCAGTGCGCCATCTCCATAGTCATGGTCGTCCCCACCACCGAGGGGGCCCTGCTGCGTGCAGCCCACCTGTCACCGCTTGGCCCGGGAAGCAGAGCCTGCCCAGCTGCTAGGCTCCGGAGGGCCAAGGCAGTGAAGTGATCTCTGCCCAGGGAAGGGAAGAGAGCGAGAGGGGTGGGGCTGGCAGAATGAGGGCAGCTGCAGCCCCCGCCCATGCGAGAGCTTGGAGTCCCGCTTGCAGTGCTGCGGGGTGGGGTGTGGGGGGGGAGATCCCTGGCCCCCCTCCTTGCCCTTGCTTCTGTCCCTGCCAGTGTTGGGCTTCCCCTCGGGCCCTTCACGATTAGACTGTGGCAGTGCCTGGGGGTGGAGAGGGGGCCACTCTTCTGGTGGTGGGGACCAGGCACCCTCCTCCTCTAGGGCCGGACCCCTTTCTTCGAGGCGGCTTTCTTGAGGCCCGAGGTGGGTGGGTGGACCCTGCCCCCGGAAGCAAGGGCTCTCTGGCTTCCTGTCTCCAGGAGCTGCTATGTGGACTCCAGCCCTGTCAGTGCTCCCGCTGAAGCCGCTCAGTGAGAGGATAAGGCAGCCCCGCCTCGGCGGGCAGAATGGCCTGAAGCCCAGCTCTGGACTACAGCTCCCATCACCCCCAGCCACAGTGGCCAGCCGTCAGGGATCTTGGAGGGAGTTGCCCGGCACCTGCAGGAGCAGGACTGGGGGTCATCTCTGCAGCCCAGCCGGAGCTGGGCAGGAAGTCTCTGGGAGCCTCCCCGGGAGGTTCCTCCCAGCCCCCCCCCGAGGGGGGGTTGGTGCCTCTTGGGGACGCAGCAGCGCAGGGCGGCTCTCATGGAGGGTGCCCCCAGCTGGCAGGTGAGGGGGGTGCGAGGGGCGGTGTCCCCACAGAGCCTCTCCTGGGAGCGCCCTGGCCCGCTCTCCGTTCTGCCCCTGGCAGACCAGCGGAGACTCCCCTGGCTGGCCCTCTGCTGCCTTGGGGCCGCCACCTCTGCTTCCAGCGGAGAAGAGGGCCGGCCGAGCAGCGGGACCGCCTTCACCCAGCCGCTCCCTTCTTGTTTTCACGCACGATGCTTCAGTGAAGGGAACGCTAGCGCCCCGAGTGCAGAGAAGTTAGGTGCAGATAAGAGGAGTAGTGACGACGACAGGAAGGAGAACAGGTGTAGGATCACTTTCTGCTGCGGACCTTTCCAGGGAGCGGCCAGCAGGTAAACGGGAGGGCGGTTGGGGGCTGAGCGGGGGCTCTCCTCCTCCTCCTCCTCCTCCTCCTCCTCCTCCTCCTCCTCCAGTTCCAGCCCTTGGGTGGGGGGAGTTGGCCGGCATTCACCAGCCTGGGGCTTCCTCCTCTTCAGGGGTTGCTGGATGGACGTGTGGGAGCTCATGTCCCAGGAGTGCCGGGATGAAGTCGTGCTCATCGATTCCAGCTGTCTCCTAGAAACCTTAGAAACCTATCTCCGGAAACACCGGTGAGTGAGTGTTGGGAAGGAGCGCCTTGGCCCTCTGCTGTGGGCACGGCTGTCGAGACGCCCCGCGGGGTTTGGTTCCGCCTCAGAGCATGTCGGCGCCAGACCCTGAGGCTGGAGCTCCCGGAAGAGACTCTTGTGGAAGGAGCTGCTGCTCTAGGCCAGGCCTTCCTCTCGCGTTCTGGTTCCCCACACAACACCCTCCACAGGCAGCTGGGCAGGGACAGGTCCAGGGCAGTGGGGGGCAAAATTTTGCCGCATCATAAGCCATGGATACAATCATGAGTGTCAGTTGTACCCTGTATTGTGTTCGGCTCCAAACTGTCTTCTGTGAGAAAGTCCTGGCAGAATCGTGATTGCTGGAGGGGATGACTTCTCGATTGTGGTGTGGTGTTTTTAATCTGGCCGATGACTGTGTTGTAATATGGACGCCGTTCCATACAGCAGACTCCCAGGTTTTGGAAATGGAGTCCCCTTGGGAATAGTTCTTGGCGTTCAGCACTTCCACAGCCACCTGTACACACTGTCGTTCTAAAAGACCAACCCCAAATTGTAGAAGCAAATGAATCAGGCGTCAGTATTTTAAAGGGCCTTGAAAAAGGCATTGACAGCCCACCTGCCTGAGCGGCTCTTCTGGCGTTGGTGCTTTGGTGCCCTTTCCTTCCGGTTCCAGGAAAACAGAGGGGTGCTTCTGGTGTGCTGGGGGCCCTTGTGCAGATGTCTGGCTGGTGCAAGAAGGCCCACCCCCCTGCTGCTGCTGTTCACTTGGGGGAGAGAAACGTCATCCGCATAAAAGCCCAGCGGCCACTTGCCTGCGTGTTTCCCCAGCAAGGCCAGGGAAGGCCCAGGGCAGGGTGGGGAGTGCTCTGGTGCCTGGCTCTGCTCACCCTGACATGGGGGCCAAGGGGATCCAGCCTGTTCTGGCGCTCCTGGCCCTTCCTTCCAGAGGGTCCCATCCGGCTGCTATGTGGGCAACCGTCTCCCCCGCCCGGGCAGCATGGGTCCCCTTCTCGGCGGTGTGCTTCCAGCCGGGGTGGTGCTGATCTCCCGTCCTCTCCCCGCGCCAGGTTTTGCACAGACTGCAAGAACAAAGTGCTCCGGGCGTACACCATCCTGATTGGCGAGCTGGACTGCAGCAAGGAGCGGGGCTACTGCGCTGCCCTGTACGAGGGTCTGCGCTGCTGCCCCCACGAGCGCCACATCCACGTCTGCTGCGAGACGGACTTCATCGCGCACCTCCTGGGCCGGGCCGAGCCAGAGTTCGCCGGAGGGTATGAGTATGTAACTGGCTAGAGTGGACCGTCTAGCGCTTTGCCTCCTTTCCGTCTTCGTCGGCGTCTTTGAAATGACCGGATGTATATTTCAGCTGCAGGACAGAGACTTTTGTGTATCTCCCCCCCGCCGCCCCCCCCACCCGCCTGCCTGCCTGTCTCTCTGCTGCTGCTGCACTGTAGACCCCTCTGGGGGGCCACACACTTCCCTCACACGTGTGAATCCAAGTTGTGAGAGTGCCCTGGCCGTATCAGGGCTGGAGGTGGATCTTGGCTCACAAGCAAACCTGGAGGAGACGGCCCCTTGTCTGTCCCCGTTGGCTGCTCAGAGAGGGACGCAGTGGAGTCGGAGGCTGGCCTCTCTTCTTCTTCCTCCTCCTCCTCCTCCCGTGGCCCTTCAGCGACTAGCTGACTCCCCCCCGCCCCAGACCACGAGGGGCCCAGCCAGGACCACCTTGTGGAACTTGCTGTACTGCCCCCAAGCGGGGGAGAGTGCTGCCTGGCCCCGCTGGGCCCAGCTGCTTCCCCAGATCTCAGGCTGCTTGTGTGTCCGCCTCCCAGTCCTTGCCTGTCAGGCAGTTCCCACCTCTGGCTGCTCCTGTCTTGGGGGCAGGAGGAGGTCGGGGTTCCCACCATCCCGCCCCTTGGAGTGCCTGGCTTCTGAAATCGCTGCGACTCACGATTCGCCCTAAGGGGCAAGGCGACACCTCTGGGCATTTTTAAAAACTCAGCTCAGCAGTCAATGAAGTGGAAACGTCTCATAGCTTCTGGGTATTCTAGTAAAAAATTTAAACCACTGAAGTGCTTGTAGCTGCACTTGTTCCAATGAACGAGCAACAAATCCAGGGGTACTTTTTCAGCGTCAAAGCCAGTGGCGTTTCCTCCCCCTGCCCCACCCCCAGCGGTTCTTAAAGAAAGCATTTTGTTCCATTTGACCTTGCCGTGAATTAATTTCTATTATATCCTACCATTTTTCTTCCACGTTTGCTTGTGGCTGAGTTGGAGTCCAAGGAGAATATTTGTCCCAGGATTGTAGCTTTGTCAATTAAACTTGCATGCACTTTTTAAAGCGAGTAAAAAGAGATGCGTGTGGGTTTGCCTTCCCAAGGTGGCTTGAGCCACGTGCATCAGTGTGTTGTGAACTTGGGGAGGAGGGTGGGTGAAATGGGGCCGTTTGCCCCAGGGACTGTGGGCCTCCGGGTGCTCCAAATAGAATGTGGAGGCATTTGTGATCTCACAGAGGGGTGTGTGGCAAATGTGGGTCTGGCAGTTTGGGGGAAGTCACAGGCAGACATGCTGGTCGCTTGCACCCCTTTGTCCAGGTGATGGTGTGTGGAATGCCATTTGGGGGGCCGGGGGGCCCCCGCAGTGGGCATCTCTCTCCGCTTGGCGTGTAGCACAAGCTCAGTGCAATCGCCTGTAATGCTTCCCAAGCACGTTTCCAGATCCTGCCTTCTCTTCTGGCTCTTGAAACATGCCTGTCTCTGGATATGGAATGCCATCTCTCTTGAAAGCTGGCTTTTAAAAATGGGAATGGCCTGATCTGGGGTGTGTGTGTGGGGGGGGGGACTCGGAAGTAAGCAGTCCTGTGCACCACTGCAGGGGAGGGGAACCTCTGGATGCCCTGCAGCATGCTCTGGGGGACACGTGCCAAGGGGGCGAGGGCTTGTGTGGCTGCACCTCTTCCGGACAGGACACTCGCCTGGGGGCCGAGGCTCCGGCGTCCAGGCCCTGGAGGGTGGCAGCCTTGGAGTGCTTCAGGCATGTTGAAGGGGCTTGGGTGTGCCACTGGGGCACTGGCCGCCTTCTGACCCAAACACACTCGCTCTGGTCAGTGTTTGAAAGCCTCCGACATGTCCAAAGCAGTTTGTCATGTAGAGTGGGGCGGGTGGGGTGCGGCTTAGGCCTAGTCCGTGGGGCTCCTGGCCCCCCAGCAGAGTGGAGAGCAGTGCTGTCCCGGGCCCCTTGCCGAAAGCAGACCTCTTCCTCCTCCTCCCCCCTCTGTCTCCAGGCGAAGAGAGAGGCACGCCAAGACCATTGACATCGCCCAAGAGGAGGTGCTCACCTGCCTGGGCATCCACCTGTACGAACGGCTGCACCGCATCTGGCAGAAGCTGCGGGCCGAGGAGCAGACCTGGCAGATGCTCTTCTACCTGGGGGTCGATGCTCTGCGGAAAAGCTTTGAGGTCAGTCCTCCCGAAGGGCTGCCCTTCCCGGCGCCGGCTGGCCCCGGAGGCCTGAAGTGCCCTTGGGCAAAGCCACAGGGCCGGCGATGCCGCTGCTCCCCGCGGGGTGCAAGCACCAGGGTCCCCTTCACGGACGGGCAGCAGGGCCACCGCTTGCTGGGTGGAGCTGCGAGTGACGTTCCTCGGGGTGGCTGGGGGGGAGCCCCTGGGTGGCTAGCCCGTGGGGGCAAGGGGGTGTTCCCTCCGCTGACGCCGTGGGGCGCTGGTGTGTCTTGAGCAGGTGGCTGTGGAGAAGGTCCAGGGCATCAGCCGGCTGGAGCAGCTCTGTGAGGAGTTCTCTGAAGAGGAGCGGGTGCGAGAGCTCAAGCAGGAGAAGAAGCGCCAGAAGCGCAAGAACCGGCGGAAAAACAAGTGTGCTTGCGAGGCGCCGGCTCCCTTGCAAGTGGCCGAGGAGGAGGAGGAGATGAGCCAGGGCAAGGTCAGGCCTGCCCTTCAGCCCCCTGGGCTCGGGGAAAAAGCTGGGCAGGAGCTGGTGGGCGGAAGGGCTGTCGGGGGGTCCTGAGAGCGGAGCGGGGGCCCAGGCTGGCTCTCGGGGGTCTTCCACAGCCCCGTGAGACACGCTTTGCTGGGAAAGCCAGAGACCCGACACGGGACTTCTTCATTTCAAGGGTGTTTGTACCACTTGCCCTGCTCACTGGGCCAAGAGGCCCCTTTCTCACATGGTGGAGCAGGGGGAGAGCGACCAGCCCTCTCCGTCCCCAGCACAGCATCCCTCCCAGTGGCGGTGGCCGGGGTCTCTCTTAGCTTTCCTTTTTGATTGGGAGCCCTCTTGTTTGTTTGTTTATTTGTTTGTTACTTTTCTGTGAGAACCACTTTGGAGACTTTGGCTGAAAAGCGGTCTATAAATATTTGTTGTCTGGCTCCATCACCTGCCCAGGACAAAGGGATAGAATCCCAATTTAAAAAACACACCCGAGCAGTTCAAGGTGGCGGCAGCAGCAGGCCGTTTTTAAGGCAAGACGTAAAAAGCGTCTTACGATGGGACCAGCTCCGCTCCGCATGGTCCTCGCTGGGTGCCTGCAGATGGCCCGCATGTTCTGGGCTCTGTGGAGAGGGAGCATGGGGGGGTGGCTGCTGCCTGCGAGGGCCAGGCCAGGAGCGGGCCAGGTGGGGGGGACGGGACTCCTGGTGGAGGAGCAGCTGCCCAGCCAGCCTCGGTGGGGGTGGGGGGTTGTGCCTCGTGGCTGGAGGCGGGTCCCCTAGGAGGCAGCACACTTGCTCTGGGGGTAGTCCCCACAGCCCTGGGAGTCCCAAGGCGCTCCTGCTAGCGGGTGAAGGAAAAGGCCTCCCTGCCACCTCCCGAGTCCCTGGAGAGCTGCTGCCAGGCGGGGTAGAGCAGCGGCCTGACTCTGGTGGGCAGCGTTCTCTTCTTGGCGTTGTCATGAGCGGGCTGGACAGACTTCCATCTTGGGTCCAGTGCCGTGGCCTCTGGCTAGCGGAGCAAAGTGAGGGCAGGTCTTGAAGAGGCCCCCCGAGAGCGCTACCACCACCCCCCTTGGCAGACGGGGAATGTCTCCTGTGACCTTCCCGTGGGGCCGCGCAGGCTTGTCCTTTGCCGAGCGCCCTCCCGCCCCCCTGAGCCTGCCCTTCACGCGTCTCCTCTTCCTGCCTCCTTGAAGGAAAACTTCTTGGCCATCAGCTGCAAAGCCTGTGGCAGCGCCGAAGAGAGCGGCCGCTGCCGGGAGCCCCTGGTGGCCCACGACAGCTCCCGCTGCACCTGTCCCGCGGGCGGCACTCTGCCAGGGTCACCGAAGGTCAAGAAAGGTGAGCGCCGGAGTGGCAACCCCTGGCTTCTCTGTGCCCGCAGGAGCCTCCGGCCGTCTTCTCCCCTCGCTGGCTCCTCCTTGAGTCGCCTCCCCACGGGAGGAGCTAGAGTCGTCGTCCTTCTCCAAGCAGTTCCCAGAGCACCAGCAGGGGGGCAGGGGGCTGCCGGTCGGCCCAGAAAGGCAGGGGAGGCGGGGAGGCAGCACAGTGATCCTTGGGACCCCTGGCTCGTGAGGTGGCCCACTCCCGTGACGGAGATGCCTCTCCCCCATGGGGGGCTCCCTTGGCCAGCAGGGCCTTCTGGGCTGCAGCACTCCTGCTTGGGGTCACTCGAGGCCTTCCTCTCTTGGGGAAAGGCTTCGCCGGAAGCTGACCCACTAACGCTTTTCTGGCGGCTGGCCCTGCAGCTTGGCGCAACAGTGGTGGCCTCCAGCTGACAGTTCCCAGCTTGGCATCCAGAGGCACGTTGCGTGGGCTGGGAATAAAGACGCAAAGAGCCTGGACAGTTCCGGGGGCGGGGGGGTAGTCTGTGCAGCCAGTTCACGGGAGGGAGAAGGAACGAATGAGAGTTGACGGAGCCAGACCAGTTGGAGCCGCCTGGCTGGGACAGCCTTCCGCTGGTCCCACTTGGCATTGGGCGTGAGAAGTCCTGCCTGGCCTAGAACTTCCCTGAAGCCCATGGACTGCTCAGAGGAACTGCCTCCAGCTTGTGTTCCCAGCACCGGGGGTGGGTGGGTGGGCGGCCAGGGCTGTTCCTGTGGCAGGGAGGTGCCCCCCGCCACTCTAAGCAAGAGTTTCTCTCCCCCCCCGCCCCCCAGGCTTATCTGCACACTGTAACGGCAGCGACTGTGGCTACTCTTCCAGCATGGAGGGCAGCGAGACGGGCTCTCGCGAGGGCTCGGATGTGGCCTGCACTGAGGGCATCTGCAACCACGATGAGCACGGTAGACTTGGCCTCCTCCTCTCCCCCCCCCCCCGGGCCTCAGAGCAGCGGGCTCCTTCTCAGACCCTCTTTCCTGCCTGGACGGTCTCTTGATGTCCAAGGCGGCCGTCTTGAGGGCTCCTCGATGCGGCTCCCCTCTGGTGCCCTGTCTCTGTGGGCGCTGCTGGGTTGGGGGTGGCTTTCTCTGAATGGTGGCCAGAGAGCTGGGGGAGCCTTCTGCACCCTGGCCCCGACCCCGGGTTCACAAGGGCTCGGTGTGCTGGAATCCCTTCTGCATGCCAATCCCCTGGGGGGGATAATGGGCCGGACTCTCCTCTCCTGTAGGCGATGACACCTGCCTCCATCGCTGTGACGACAAGGAGGAGGAGGAGGAGGAGGAAGAAGAGGACAGCTGTGTGGAGTGCTGGGCCAACTCGGAAGACAGCAGCGTCAAAGGCAAGAGCAAGAAGAAGAGGAAGAAAAGCAAGAAGGGCTGCGAGGTGGAGCACGTAAGTGGGAGCCTGGTTGGCTGCGCGGCCTCTCCAGGTCACATCCTGCACCCCCCTCCCTTTGCTTCCCTCTTTGGGGGTGAGCCCGCCGTGGAAACGCACCCCCTGTAGTTTGCTGCAGTCTTCTTCCTTGTGGCTGGGCTGAGGGGAGCGGAGGACGTCCGTCCACTTCACGGAGGCTGACGGGCTGGAAACCTGGGCCCTGGAGAAGCAGACCGACGGCCTCTTTCCTTTATGTACTGCCCCACCCCAAGGCTCTGGGTGGTGCGTAGCAAGGGAAGGAACAAAACCAGACGGCTTACCACAATATAAAAACAAATTTAAAATGGTTCCAAGCCGTTTAGGAACAATCTAAAAGATATATTCTAAAAGATGCCGTGTCATAACCATGCTGAAGAGTGTTGATGCTGAACTATAATTCTATGACATAGCACCATACTTTAATCCAGCACGAATATTACTCCTAGTATAATGAAATCCACTCCGTGTCTTGGTCTAAGACATTCTTGTGTCGGCCAAGAAGCCTCGGCCAGCCCCTTTCAGAGTGCCGAAGGAAGGGAGGCGCAGTGCCTTCTCGCGTGCCTAGCAAGTGGGTGATCCAGAAGTTGGCAACGAAACGAAGGGGGGAAGGAAGTGCCCACATGGCGGGGTGGGGGAGAAGAGCCCAGGGACACTGGAGGCGGAGGGGAGCGGGTGTGTCCAGGAGAGCAGAGGATGGGATCTCCAGCGGCTTCCGAAAGGGCCCTGCTCCGAGGGCCAGCCCAGTCTTCCTCCTCCGAGCTGCACCGGGTGCTCACCGGCCCCCTTTCCTCCTCCAGCTCCCCAAACTGGGCCCTTGTGTGGTGGACGCCAGTCATCGCGAGAGCCCCGGCCACCCCACGCATCCCGAGTTCCACCCGCAGGACAAGACCAAAGAGCCGACACTGCCCGCCGAGATGCTGTGCTGTCGGGCAGAAAAGGGCGGCCAGCCGGTGCCTTGGCTGGAGCGCAGGAAGACGGCCGCCCTGCTGTGTGCCGAGCCTCCCGAAGCAGCCTCTGCTCCCGATGCTGGGAAGGGGGCCAAGAGCTTGGTGGAACTCCTTGTAAGTCAGAGGCGGGGGGGGGGGAGCATGTCCTGGCCTGCCTTGTCAGCCCGCTTGCGCCGGGAGGTGCTTCTGGTCGCTGGGTTCCTCGGGAGTTTGTGGAATGCCCTGCTTTTGCTGACTTGGGAGTGGGATCAGACACATTCATGGAGAAGGGTCGCTGTCTGCTGTGGTAGCTAGATAGAACTTCCATGCACAGAGGCGGTCTACCTGGGTGTTCCAGCTGCTGCAGCCACCCGTGTGTGTGTGTGTGTGTGTGTGTGTGTGTGTGTGTGTCCTCCTTCCCAGCCCACTGAGTGAGCTTCCCAGAAGCTCCTGGCTGGCTACTGTGGGAAGCAGAATGCTAGACCAGACAGGCCCCACTTCTGACCCGACAGGACTGCCCTGACGCTCTTTATGGGCCTTGCCCATTTCTCCACTGGCTCTGGACTTCCTTGGGGCCAGTCATTCCTCCTCCCTCTGCAGCATGGATTACCTAGGAAGCGGCCTTCTACTGAGTCAGCCCTTTGGTCTGCCTAGCTCAGGATGGTTTGCACAGACTGGCAGCAGCAGCAGCAGCTCTCCAGAGTTCCCAATGGGGGCTCTTCCCCAGCCGCCCCTGGCCACGTTGCCAGGGATTGGACCCGGGCCTTTCTCTGGCATGGTGCTTCCCATCTACCCGGAGGGTCCCTGGCTGTGGCCTCGGTGGTTCAGTCCAGGAAGGGGCCCGTCTGGCAACTGCCTGGCTGTTCTCCCTGTGGCGGCCACCGCAGAGTTCCCTGCCTCTGGCGCGGAGTGGTGTGAGGCGTGAGAAATCGCCCAGCCCCGGAAAGGGAGAGTGGCCGGGGCGCAAGGGGAGGAGATGCGCTGCTGTCTGGAGTTTCGCGCATTCCCTGAGGCCCCTCCCTCTCCCCCCCCCCCTTGTGTCTGGCAGGATGAATCCGAGTGCATTTCTGACGAGGACATCTTCATCTCGCAAGACGAGATCCAGTCCTTCATGGCGAACAACCAGTCTTTCTACAGCAATAGAGAACAGTACCGGCAGCATCTGAAGGAGAAGTTTAACAAATACTGCCGCTTGAACGACCACAAGGGGCCTCTGTGCAGAGGGTGGCTCACGACCGCCGGGGCCAACTGAACCCAATAAAACTTGCTCTGTCTTTCGAGGAAACTCTCTGGATATGACTACTGCGCCTTTTCTCCTTTCCTGAACACTTTCTTTAGTGACTTAACAGAAACCCTCTCTTTTAAAATCAATGTGGCTCTCCCCCCCGCCCCCCCTTTATTTCTTTCTTTCTCTTTTCCCCCCCGAGCAGGAGGCTGGTGAAGGAGGCACCTTTTTAATTTTGATATATATTTTGTTTTCCCTTTGGGGCTTGGATCTTTAGTTTATACTAGATGGGGCAAGCCTAGACCTTCATAATTTAAGCCATCTCTGTCTCTTTCTCTCTGTCTCTCCTTCCATTTAATGTTTTCTCTTAACTGTGACACTTAACAAACAACAAAAAAAAGCAACTTAGTGGCAAAAGTAATGTTGTACTTCTAATTCTGTACAGAAATTACGAGCTCAATATAAAGATTTTACAAAGTAGACATCCATTTGCAAAAATGTTCTGGATGTGATATGTTGAAGCTCAATGTGCAAAATTAAAAAATAAAGAATATTTATTAATATGCATAGTAAAAAAAAAGGTGTGCATGTTTGTACTCGGGCATAATAGTCCTTGCCCTCAAAGGTGGTGAGGGCAGGCTTCAAGGAGCTACCAGTTGGGGATCTGGACACATCCCTCGAAGACAAGCTGGCAAAGTTGTTCAAAGGCAAGCAGTTAAAACACCTCTAATTTAGAGGTGAGGAACACAGGCCGAGAAAGGGGCAATTAGCACAAGGCCAGTCACGGCAGAGATTTGTTTTTAATTGCAATGTTACTTTTCATTGCTGCTGGGTGTCACAGATCTTTGCAGCTCGCCCAGGGATGGGCCAGTCAATCCTGACCTGGCTGGCCGGGAAACCTCTCCCAAGCCACTTCCAGGACTTGGAATTCAGTGTCAGAGGAGTGTCTGGCTGTGGGAGGAGAGGAGTTGGGCGGTAACAGAACAATCCTGGTGAATTCACAGGGCGATTGTTCTGCTCATCTAGTGACTGTGCAGACTGAACACCGAGGGAGCAGCACAGGACAAGCGGCCCCCAGGGAACCCACACCTCACGTTAAACAGCCATGTGATCCCAGCCATGGGCTTGGGAGAAAGTGGAGTTGGGGGCCTTGGCCCTAGAGTATCCTGCTTGCAGGAAACAGGTTGGTCCACCAGCTCTCTCCAAATGCAGAGCAGGTGAGCTCCCCCTGCCCTGCAGGAGCACTAGGAAATCCAGGCTGCCTCAGGTAGACTTCTTCGGCACGCGGAGGCTCTACGCAGCAGCCCTGGCTCCACCCCTGGCCCGGCCCAGTTGCCAGGACGACGTCCCCCCCACCCGGGGAGGGGGAGTGAATTCCGCCCGCCCGGTAATCCTCCGGCGGAAGCTCGGCGGCGGGCTCCGCTCTCTGAGGAAGCCGGTGGCTCGCTGGGGGGCCGCCAGTTTGGAGACGCGCACGCCCCCCACGGCTGTCCGCGGCGCCCCCATAGCTGGCCAGGGAGGCAGCAGCGGCGGCGGCGGGCGCCCCCGGCTCTCCTCCTCCCGCTGAGGGGGCGCGGCTGGCGGCTCCTCCTCCCGCTCCAGCTCCAGCTGTCTGGCCAGCCTCTTTGCGAATTGCGCCTCAGTCGGAGTCGGGGAGGAGCGCAGCGCGCGCGCCGGCTCTCCTCCTCCTCCTCGTCCTGGTCGTCCTTCTCTGGACCTGCGGCTGGCCCATGGAGCGGTGGCGTACGCGGGTGGCGCTGGTTACGGGCGCCTCGGGGGGCATCGGGGCGGCGGTGGCGCGCGCCCTGGTCCAGCACGGCCTGCAGGTGGTGGGCTGCGCCCGCAGCGTCGACAGGGTCGAGGTAGGCGCGCGCGCGGCGGGCCAGGTGGCTGTGGCTGCTGCTTCTCAGTTTCTGGCCAGGCCGGGGCGCGCGGCAGGCAGGCAGGCGGGGACCCTTTTCCTCCTCACCCGGGGCGGCGGCGGCTGTAGCTGCTGCTCTTGCTCGGCTGGGCAGAACTCGCCCGCCCGCCCCTCTTTCTCTCCGGACGCGCCGTCTTGCCTCTCGCAGGCAGTGCTGAGGCGGCCTGTCCGGGACCGTGTCTCCCCCGGGCTGGCGACTCGCGAGCGCCCCGTGGCTGGACAGGCTGCTGGGAAGCACTACAGCCCTCTCTGGGTGGGGGCGGGGGGGGCGGAATGGCTGGGGGAGAGACGGCCTTGGCGGGAAGGGAAGTTCACGTGAAGGGCCAGCGAGATCCAGGAGAAGTGTGTGCTTATATTCTGTCTCCCGTAGGGATATAGGTCGCTGCCATATACCGAGTCAGACCCTTGGTCTCTCTAGCTCAGGACTGCCCACACAGACTGGCAGCGGCTTCTCCCAGGCTGCAGGCAGGAGTCTCTCTCTCAGCCCAATCTTGGAGAGGCTGCCAGGGAGGGAACAGGGAACTTGGGACCTTCTGCTCTTCCCAGAGCAGCCCCCCGCATTATTCGCTGAGGGGAAACCTCTTCCAGGGCTCACACTTCTAGTCTCCTATTGATATGCAAGCAGGGCTGGACATGTGCAGTCTGCATGCTGGATATGTGCGCTACCATCCTCAGCCTTGAAATAAGTGGGCTCTAACAGCTCTAGGAAAATGAGCAATGGTGTAGGGAGAGTCTTGTGAGAGCAAGCATGACATGTCCCCTTAGCTAAGCAGGGTCCGCCCTGGTTGCATATGAAAGGGAGACTTGTTGTGTGAGCACTGGAAGAGATTCCCCTCTTAGGGGATGATGGGGCCGCTCTGGGAAGAGCAGAAGGTCCCAAATTCCCTCCCTGGCAGCATCTCCAAGATAGGGCTGAGAGAGATTCCTGCCTGCAACCTCGGAGAAGCCGCTGCCAGTCTGTGAAGACAATACTCAGCTAGGTGGACCAAGGGTCTGACTCAGTATATGGCAGCTTCCTACATTCCTATGATCTGGACAGAATTGTATCTCCAGTGCTGCTGCTGCATTGCTACTGAATATAACTTAATATATTTTGGTGGTGTCCTGTCTGCCTAAAAACATAAGAACAGCCCTGCTGGATCAGACCTAAGGCCCATCTAGTCCAGCATCCTGTTTCGCACACTGGCCCACCAGATGCCGCTGGAAGCCACAGGCAGGAGTTGAGGGCATGCCCTCTCTCCTGCTGTTACTCCCCTGCAACTGATACTCAGAGGCATCCTGCCTTTGAGGGTGGAGGTGGTCTGTAGCCCTCCGACTAGTAGCCAATGATAGACCTCTTCTCCATGAAGTCATCCAAACCCCTCTTAAAGCCATCCAGGTTGTTGGCTGTCACCATATCTTGTGGCAGAGAATTCCACAAGTTGACTATGCGTAGTGTGAAAAAATACTTCCATTTCCCAGCAATCAATTTCATGGGATGACCCCTGGTCTAGTGTTATATGAGAGGGAGAAGAATCTCTCTCTCTCCACTTTCTCCACACCGTGCATGATTTTATAGACCTCTATCATGTCTCCCCACAGTCGTCTTTTTTCTAAACTAAAGAGCCCCAGGTGTTGTAGTCTTGCCTCATAGGAAAGGTGCTCTAGGCCCCTGATCATCTTGGTTGCCCTTTTCTGTACCTTCTCCAGTCAACAATCTCCTTTTTTAGATGTGGTGACCAGAATTGTACGCAGTACTCCAAGTGTGGTCGCACCATAGTTTTGTATAAGGGCATTATAATGTTAGCCGTTTTATTTTCAATTCCCTTCCTAATGATCCCTAGCATTGAATTGGCCTTTTTCACAGCTGCCGCACGTTGAGTCGACACTTTCAACAAGCTGTCCACCACAAACCCAAGATCCCTCTCCTGGTCCGTCTCTGACAGCTCGGATCCCATCAGCATATACTTGAAGTTGGGGTTTTTCGTCCCAATGTGCATCACTTTACACTTGCCAACCTTCGCATTCAATGGGAAAAGTTGTTTGTTGATGTGGGGGGCAGATGATGTCATGTTCGGCCCTAAGATTTTTGTGGCTGGTTGATAGACGGAGACCTCTCTATTTGGGTCTCTGCTTGCTGGCATGCTGAGATTCTCCCCAAACTTGGCAGCTCCTGCCCAGTGGCCCCCCAGTTCATTCCGGGCCCTGCTCTTTCGTTCCTCCCCACTTTCCCCCTTCCAGAAACTGGCGGCGGAATGCCAGAGTGCCGGCTACCCGGGCACGCTCCTGCCCTACAAGTGCGACCTTTCCACGGAAGAAGAGATCCTCTCCATGTTCTCTGCCATCAAGACCCTCCACCAGGGGGTCGACATCTGCATCAACAACGCTGGCTTGGCCCAGCCGGAGCCCTTGCTGTCCGGGAAGACGGACGGTTGGAGGACCATGATCGACGTGAGTTGGAGAGGTGGAGGTCTGGCATGGGGTGGAATTGAGGGGGCCTTCCAGATGGGGGGCAGCTGGCTGAGATGGGAGGAGGGCTTGGCCTATTTCTGGGCTTCGGAGATGGCAGCGGGGTAGAGTGCTGGCTGGAACTCATCCCCCCCTTCTCCATAGAAATAGACGCTTGGAGTGCGTGCAGAAGATTTGCGTCCTGCTGGGGCGGTGAGAGCCCTTTTCCCTTCCTTCTCCCTGACATGCTAGTCTTCTCTGCTGCCTGGGCTCAGTCCAAAACACAGCCTCTGTTAAGGAGCGTTTTGCTGCTGCCTCTGCCCTTGGCCGAGCGATATGTGGGGTTATTCCCACCCACCCCCATGTGTTTCTGGTATTGTGGCCCAAACCGGTCCAGGGCAAAGTCCCTCGGGCCTCCCACATTCTGGGTGGGGTTGCTTCGGTACGTTTGCCCTTTGAACGGCTTCTCGGCGTCTTCACCTATGGCCCTTTGTGCAGGCAGGAAGACACGCTGGTGTTCCCACCCCCCCACCCCATGGCAAACTGTTTCCTTTCTTTGGGAGCCTTCCCTGGGCAGCACAGCAGAGTCTAGGCTCTGCAGCAATGTTGACTTGAGCTGGTCTGAATGGGGTGCATGCATGCACGCAGGTGCGTACCAGTGCACAAATCCAGCTGCTCCCTTCGCGCCTAGAAAGGTGGCCCAGAGTGCAACTGGTGACTGGCCCTGAGTGGGTCTCTCTAGTCCAGCATCCCATTCCCCAATGGGGCCAGCCAGCTCCCTCTGCTGCAGCTTCGCCAGTCTTTCAGGGTAGACGACCTCTCAGCATGGAGGTTGCATATCGTTTTTCACCCAAGCTTTTTAACCTAACTGTGGTTTTCAGCTGTTGTAAGGGTTTTTTTTTGTGTGTGTGTGTGTGTTAACTTCTTATGTTGTTTGAGCCGCCCAGAGATGGAAGTTTGGGGTGGGGTACAAAACTTGATAGATGTCTTCTCCTACTGGATGTGGGTAGAATCTGGCAGCCTGCCCCTTCCGTCATCCCTGCTTGCAGCCAGGAGCTGTTCCACAGAGGACGCGCTCCCGACTCAGAGACTAGGATTCCCAGGTAGATTTCAGCCTTGGCGGTTCTCTGTTGTTCGCTGCCTGCAAGAAAGCAGGGCCCTGGGGAGGAATAGGCCTGAATATGTGGTGAACAGGGCCCCCACCATCCCAAGATTAAGTCCAGTTGATCTTGGAATTGGCACCTGTGCCACTGGCTGCAACCTTCAGCCAGCATCTCCTTCTCGCAGGCTGCCCATGCGCACAAGCACACGTGTGCATCATTGGTGGGGAAGCACACCCTTTCTGAGCTGTGCTCTTAGCTGTGCAGACACGTGTACATGGCATGCCATTAAACCGCAGCTCCAAAAGGTTCTGGCTTTTTGTGTGTTGGCAACCTGGCACCTGGGAAAGGCCCTCCTGGTCTGCATGTTCTGCATGCACAAGGATGGGGGGTAGGCCAGAAAAATCATGGCAGCTGCTTTGCCAGTGAGAGCAGGCAGTTCGTTTGGGCCGAGATCCAAAGGGCGGGAATTCTGGAGACATCCCTGCCCAGAACATTCAGGCCGGAAGAGGGTTTCAGCTCTTCCTGCTCTCTGTTTTCCTCACTTTCCAAGCTGGCCAGATCAAGTTTTGCAAACACTTTGCAGCCCGGTTCTAAACGGAGTTTTGTAGAAAGGGTCTTGCCCGCTGCCTGCAATGCCTGTTCCTGGAATTAGCTCCACAAGTGAGAGCGAAAAGGCCAGAGATTCTCCACCCTTGGCACATCGAGGCCCACGTCAGTCTCCGCGCTCGTTGGTGCCGGTGGAGCCTCTCCCCGGGATACAGTGACTTTGTCTCTCTGCCAGACGTCTGGGACGCATCACTATAGATTTAATGCCCCGGCAATGTCTGAGACCGCTTGGCCGCTCTTCTCCAGGGGTCTGGTGAAATCCTGTGTGGACGACTGTCATGCATTGCCTGTGAGGCTGTCTGGGGAAACTTCCGCTGGTGCAGAAGTGAGTGGCAGAGGCCTTGTTGGCCTGACACAGAAACCGACGAGGGGTGATGCAGCTGCCGTGATTTTTCTGGCTTCCCCCTCGTCCTTGTGCATGCAGAACGTGCAGAACAGGTGTGCCTTTTCCAGGTGCCAGGCTGCCCACACACAACAAGCCAGAACCTTTTGGAGCTGTGGTTTAATGATGTGACATGCGCCCATGTGTGCACAGCTGAGAGCACAGCTCAGAAAGGCACCTGGGTGTGCTTCCCCCCCACCCAGCAATGCACACAGAAGATGTCAGCTGAAGGTTGGGAAGTCCAAGGCAGGGCCAAGAACGTAAGAAGAGCCCTGCTGGATCAGGCCTAAGGAAGCCCAGCCAGTCCAGCATCCTGTTTTCCCACAGAGGCCCACCAGATGCCTCTGGGGAGCCCACAAGCAAAAGGGGAGGGGAGGCCCTCTCATCTTCTGCTGCTGTTGCTCCCCTGAAACTGGTATTTAGCAGCATCTTGCCTCTGAGGCTGGAGGTGGCCTGTATCCCTAACAGCCCCTGATAGGCCTGTGCTCCATGACCTGGTCTAAGCCCCTTTTTAAAAGCCATCCGAGCTGGTGGCCATCACCACATCCCCGGGCAAAGGATTCCATAGATTAATTATGTGCTGTGTGGAAAAGTCCTTCCTCTTATCAGTCTTAAATTTCCCAACCTTCAGTTTCATGGGGTGACCCCCTGGTTCTAGTGCGAATTCCTCTCTGTCCGCTCCATGCATGATTTTATCCACCTCCATCAGGTCTCCCCTTAGCCACTTCTTTTCCAAAGTAAAGAGCCCCAGATGCTGCAGCCTAGCCTCATCAGGGAGGTGCTCCAGGCCCCTGACCATCTGGGTTGCCCTCTTCTGCACCTTTCCCAGTTCCACAAGGTCCTTCTTAAGATACGGTGGCCAGAACTGTATCCAGCCCTCGAGGTGTGGCCTCACCCTCGTTTTGTATAAGGCTCCCGGAGAGCCTGCCCCCACGACCTCCTCTTCCGTCTCCCACTACGTGCCGGATGCACCCCCTGCCGAAAAGTGAGGGTCATTACTGGGCTGGAGCTGAGCGCTCTGCACCTCTCCAGCACTGGGTCTTGGGTAACCTGGCTTCCTCTTCCTGCCTGCCTTCCCAGGTCAACGTGATGGCTCTGAGTATCTGCACCCGCAAAGCCTATCAGTCCATGAAGGAGCGCAGCGTCGACGATGGCCACATCATTAACATTAACAGGTGAGAGAGAACAGCCGCCTGCTGGGCCAGTGAGAGTTGCCGAACAGTCTTCAAGGGCAGCCCCACGTAGAGTGCATTGCAGTAATCCAGCCATGGTGCATGGAGAACGGTTGTCCGGGATGATTGAGGCGTCCTCTAGAGCTCTTGTGGGCGGGGGCTGTGCTGAGGGGGGGGGTCCAAATGGGTCCCTGCCGCCTGGCACCAGCACTCTACCTCTCCCTGCTGGCAAGCGTCCCGCTCTGTGTGAGGAAGGAGCAAACACACCAAAGCAGGCTGCTGCAGCAGGACCTGCCTCCACCCTTTGTAAATGCACTGCAGCCTCCAGGGCACAAAGAAGCCCCTCTGGGCACCCCCGGTCATGCACGTACCGCCTGTGTTGGCCCTCGGTGGCCCAGGTGAGCTTGCTCGTGGGTCAGAGTGTGTGTGCAAGAACGGTATTTAAATGTGACCCGGTGTGTGTGGGGAAACTGCCTTTAGCTGAGGTGTCTGTGGCCCCCAGCAGGACTGCGAGCGAGGAGTGGGAGGGTTTCCCTGCCGTCTGACCCTCTCTCCCTCGGCTTCTTCCCAGTATGAGTGGCCACCGTGTGGTCCCACAGTCCGCGGTTCACTTCTACAGTGCCACGAAATTCACCGTCACGGCGCTGACTGAAGGACTCCGGCAAGAACTCCGAGAAGCCAAGACCCACATCCGAGCCACCGTAAGTGCAGCTGGGCTTCCTTGGGACACTTGTGTGTGTGTGTGGGGGGGAATCGGTCTGGGCTGGTTGGCTTTTGCACGAGACGCAGCAAGTTTTCTGCCTCAAGAGAGGGAAAGCAGACGGCCAGGAACTGCAGCAGGATCTCTCCAAACTGGGAGAAGGGGTGACCCAACAGCCCATGCGGTGCAGTGTAAGCAAGAGTAGTGCATGTTGGGGCAAAAAAACCCAACCACGTATACGTTGATGGGATCTGAGCTGTCGGTGACTGGCCAGGAGAGGAATCTTGGGGTCGTGGTGGGCAGCTCGTTGAAAGTGTCGACTCAGTGCGTGGCAGCTGTGAAAAAGGCCATTTCCATGCTAGGAATCATGAGGAAGGGGACTGGAAACAAGAATGCTAGTATTACAATGCCCTTATACAAATCTATGGTGTACGGCCACATTTGGAGTACTGTGTACAATTCTGGTCACCACATCTCAAAAAGGACATTGTAGAACTGGAAAAGGTGCAGAAGAGGGCAACCAAGATTATCAGGGGCCTAGAGCACCTTCCTGATGAGGCAAGACTAGAACACCTGGGGGTTTTTAGTTTAGGGAAAAGATGACTGCGGGGAGACAGGATAGAGGTCTATAAAAGTATTCATGGTGTGGAGAGAGAGAGAGATTTCTTCTTCCTCTCTCCTAACACTGGAAAGGGGGGGTCATCGCATGAAATTGATTGCCAGGAAATTTAGGACCGACAAGGGGAAGTACTTTTTCACACAATGCATAATTAACCTATGGAATTCTCTGCCACAAGATGTGGTGACGGCCACCCGTCTGGATGGCTTTAAGAAGGGCTTAGATAAATTAATGGAGGTCAGGTCTGTCAACAGCTACTAGTCTGGTGGCTGTGGGCCACCTCCAGCCTCAGAGGCAGGATGCCACCGAATCCCAGTTGCAGGGGAGCCACAGAAGCAGAGGAGAGGGGGCCTGCCCTCGCCTCTTGCCTGTGGGGCCCCCAGAGGCATCTGGTGGGCCACTGTGTGATCTAGAATGCTGGACTAGCTAGGCCTTGGGCCTGATCCAGCAGGGCTGTTCTTATGTTCATACATATGTGTAGACACACACGGGTTAAAGCTGGAAACCCTGAGACCTTGGAGAACTGCTGCTCACTAGAGCAGACCATTGCAAGGCTAGTTGGACGAAGGGTCCGACTCCACGGGAGGCAGCTCTGTTTGCAGGTGTGTCTGTCCCTCTGAGGAAGTTGATGTGCTGATGGGCACGTCAGAGATGGGCATGGCTGGGCTGGATGCTTGCCCGTAGGCTCAGGACCCTTCTGGATCAGCCCCCCCCCCCGGTGTGTGCTACCCATCCTGGGCTGCATGCCTTGCCCCCTCCGTCTCCTGCTCACTTCCTTGGGATGGTGTGTGGAGAGGCTGACCCCATTCACCATCTCCATGGGAATAGCCCAGGCCCCACGGGGACCATGATGCCTCCGCATCTTATAAGCAGACAGTTCGTCATGGTTGGGAGCTCCCCCCCCCACTGCTCACATGCTAGAAATAGAGGCTCTTTCTTGCTTTTTCTAAGGGAACCTAGGAAGCTGCCATATACTGAGTCAGACTGTTGGTCCACCTAGCCCAGGATTGTCAACCCAGACTGGCAGCAGCTTCTCCCAGGTTGCAGGCAGGAGTCTCTCTCAGCCCTGACTTGGAGATGCTGCCAGGGAGGGGACTTGGAACCTAGATGCTTTTCCCAGAGCGGTGGCTCCATCCCCTGCTGAGGGGAATCTCTTCCAGGACTGCTCACACTTCTAGTCTCCCTTTCCTATGCAACCAGGGTGGACCCTGCTTAGCTAAGGGGACAAGTCATGCTTGCGACCACAAGTCCAGCTTTCCTCTCCTAAAAAGATCTCAAGTACAGAGCCAGGAAAGATCTTAGGGAATATAGGAAGCTGCCATATGCTGAGTCAGACCCTTGGTCCACCTAGCTCAGGATTGTCTTCACAGACTGGCAGCGGCTTCTCCCAGGTTGCAGGCAGGAGTCTCTCCCAGCCCTATCTCGTTGGAGATGCTGCCAGGGAGGGGACTTGAGACCTTCTGCTCAAGGGGTGGGGGGGGCAGAGTTGCAAATCCTCGTTGGGTGCTTGAGTTTTTGGCCCCGGCACCCTTTATCTTTCCTTAGTGCATCTCTCCAGGACTGGTGGAAACTGGATTTGCTTTCAGGCTTCACGAGAATGATCCAGAGAGAGCCGCAACAACGTACAAGAGCATCGAGGTAGTCGGCACAAAACCAACACAGTTGGGATGGGAGGGTGCCACCATGGTCCCGCTGAGGCTCGTGTGCTTGCCTGTGAACTGGGGCAGCAGCACTGGTGCACGCGCGTTCCATTTGAGAGGGGCTAATGGCACAGCAGGGAAATGGCTTGACAAGCAAGCCAGAGGTTGCCGGTTCGAATCCCCGCTGGTCTGTTCCCCAGACTCTGGGAAATGCCTCTATCGGGCAGCAGCGATCTAGGAAGAGGCTGAAAGAAGGCATAATTTCATACTGTGTGGGAGGAGGCAATGGTCAACTCCTCCTGTGTTCTACCCAAGACAACCACCAGGCTCTCTGTGGGTGCCAGGAGTCAATGGAAAAGTTTACCCTTTACTTATTATTTATTATTTAATTTCTTTATTTAACATATTTTTGTGCTGCCGCAAACTTACATCTCTGGGCGGTTTACAACCAAATAAAAACAGGAAGTAAAACATTAGTTGAAGCAAAAAACAAAAAGTTTGAAGCATTACAATTTATTTTTCCATTTAAAATGCATTTGCCACGCGTGGTCTGCAACACCTTGCCTATGGGAGAGGGGAGATGTGGCGCTTCTAGAACACTCTGTTTGCAGCGGGGTGAGAGCTGGGTTTCCCCAGAAGGCCTCCCAAAGCTCAGAGGAGGTGGTGGTCAGCCCTGCCCCTCCTAGATCCGCACACCACTCGTGGGTCCAGTCCAGAGTCCAGGCCGCCAGTTTGGCCGACTGGACGGCATGTGCAGGCAGACGGGGGGCCAGAGGGTGGCGGGAAGGGCCAGACAAATTCCTTGGCTTCTGTCTCTCCTTCCAGTGCCTGAAAGCCGAAGACGTGGCCAACGCTGTGATCTATGTCCTCAGCGCTCCTCCTCACGTGCAGGTGGGTTGAAACGGCGTCTCTTGCATCGGTCGTTGGAAGGGGGCGGAGAGCGGGTCTGGTGGCCGCAAGCGTGCATCCTCCCCTTTGCTAAGCAGGACCTGCCCTGGTTTGCATTTGGATGGGAGACTACGTGTGGGCTCTGTAAGAGCGGGTAGGGCTGCACTTTGTGTGCAGAAGCTTCTCTCCCTGGCAGCATCATCTCCAAGATAGGGCCTGAGAAGAGACCCCTGCCTGCAACCTTGGAGGAGCTGCTGCCAGTCTGGGTTGACGACACTGAGCCAGATGAACCAAGGGTCTGACTCGGTATATGGCAGCTTCCTATGGAGAAAGGAGAAGGTTTGCTTTCCCTCTGCCTCAGTGCCTCTGAGCCTCCCCATCAGCCCTGCGCCTGGCAGAGTGCAGCCCCCGGGCTGAGCACCTTCTTGGGGCTGAGAGGGCAGATAGAAGCTTCTGGCCTGATTCAGTGCCAAGCACGGAGGAAAGTTCTCCCCTCTGGATGCGCCTTCTGGAGCTGCTAGGCGCCTACTTAGAAAGAGGCATGATGCTGCTCAGCTGTCCTGGGAGGGAGTTTCCGGCTGCAGAGGCATCTGGGAGCGATGCCCCTGCCAGCTGAGCAAAGAGGCACCTTTTCAAGGGGGTGGTGGTTCTCTTTACTGAGCAGGAGGGGAGCAACTGGCCCTCTCCGTCCCCAGCAAAACATCCCTCTGGTGGCTGCTGCTGGGGTCTCTCTGATGTTTCTTTTTTAGCTGGCAAGCCCTTTGGGGACAGGCAGCTATTTTATTTATTTCTATCTATGCAAACCGCTTTGGGAATTTCTGTTGAGAAGTGGTCTCTAAATATGGGTCGTATCCGTATGTCCCATAACCCCCATGGGACGTGCCCGGAGAGATGAGACCCCAGTTTCCCGCTGTTCCGCAGCTCATTGCTTCAAATGACTTCTCTGGCAACTTTTAAAAATTCTTTAAAGATGCATCTATTCGCCCAGGCTTTTCATTAAATACTGTTTTAACAGTTTTGATGTGGTTTTAAAATTTAAAGGGTTGTGATGTTTTAACTTTTACTGTATCGTTTGTTTTGTTTTAAACTAATGTTTTAAGTTTCCTGTTGTCATTTTATTTTAACTAATGGTTTAAACTTTCTCTGTTGGTTGGTTTGCTTGTTGTCAACCGCCCGGAGACATGAGTTTTGGGTGGTATAAAAATATGTCAAATAAAAATAAAATAAAATAAATGCCGCCCCCACCCCCCGGCCCTGCTTTCTTCCAGATTGGAGATATTCAGATGAGGCCCACGGAGCAGGCATCATAGCTCTCGAGGAGGAGGTGTGGTGCTGATCTCCTGCACGGACGTCCCTTCCGCTGTTCTCCGGCCAGCCCTGGACCACTCCGACCCCTCCCCCCCGGCTTTTCTTCCTCGCTCTCTCCTGAGTGGAGGTCAAAGCAGAGGGCCATGCTTGGTCTGGACCTCTCTCCTTTTTTGCTTTTAAATTTTTTATTGATTTCCACAACATCTCAACAATCTCGTTACATCCAACTAAACAAGTGCTGACTTCCAGCTCACCAATCCGCGCGAATCACTAACTATACAATTCAACCATTGCTATAGTAATTCAAAACATATATCCTATACCTTACAAACTCGATTTTACTCTACTCAACCTGCTAATATTACTAAATTTCAAACCCTGTTGAAAAATAAATATTAGGAAAATAGTTCTTTAGATATAATAAGAATGGTTTCCAATCTTCTTTAAAACATTCCAAATTTTGGTCTCCTATCAATACTGTAAGTTTTGCCATCTCCGCATATTCCAAAATTTTTATCAGCCAATCTTCTTTTGAGGGCAATTCATTATCCTTCCATTTCTGTGCATATACTATTCTGGCCGCCGTGGTTGCATACATGAAGAGTGTTAAATTGCTTGTGGAAAACTCTCCTTGCGTTATTCCCAGCAGGAAGGATTCTGGTCTCTTAGGAAATGTCATTTTAAAAATTTTCTTTAACTCATTATATATCATGTCCCAAAAGGCCTTTGCCTTCCTACATGTCCACCACATATGGAAAAAAGTTCCTTTAGAGTGTCCACATTTCCAACATTTGTTAAGGTCTGGACCTCTCTCCTTACACTGTCCAGAGTTAACTTTGGAAGAGGCAGAAGCCGCAGCCCTGAGACCTTATCTGGGACTCCATGTGGACTGGCCTCCTTTCGCAGGGCCGAGGCGGGGAAGCGGAGGCCACCGAGATGAGCCCAGCCAAGGCTGCCCCGTGAGGACCCACTTGGCAACTCTGTGAGAGGGCTTCCTTGGGGCTGTGCCTTTCCCCAAGCGGAATGCCGCGGGGGCCCCTTTGCTTCCTTCCTTCCTTCCCTGTTGCTTTTGGTGGCTCCAGCCAACAGGAATTTCCAATACAGCCGGCGTTGGTTTCTGTGCGTCTCTGTGTCCGGCCACGAAAATCTCTCCAGCAGTGGGCATGGGGTGGAGAGGTAGAATTACTCTGTGGGCTTATCTGATTTGTCAACTTGAGAAAAGTGTGGGGTGGGGAGCCGCCCTTCTGCCCTCCCGTTCTTACACTTAAATGTGTGCACACTGGCATATAGGCTCTGGGTTACTGCATGCCAAACAGGAGCACAGAGTCCATAATGCTTTCTGTAGGGCTTAGAGTGCTGAGAGTACCTGGCAGCCCCACTAGCTCTTACAACAGCCCTGCACAGTAGGCCAGGAGGATTTCCTCCTCTTGCAGCTGGGAAGGGCTGCAGATCGGAGAATCATGCTTGCCTTGCATGTTCTGCAGCACGGCCTTCTTGCTGCAACACTGGCTCTTTCTTTTTTTTTAAGGCCGAAAGTGTGCAGATTTTGCATGCAGGTCCCGACCTCAAAAGCGACTCCAGCACCATCCAGCTGGAGGCAAACCGCGATGTGTCTGGTGTTTTCCAGCAAGTAGCCATGAAGGGTCTGTGGACTGTGGTCACAGTGCAGGAGAGAGGAGAGAGGGGGTGACCCAGGTCCAAATCCCACACAGCAAAGATGCTCACTGCGTGACCTGGAGCTAATCATGCTTGCTTGCTCACTCGCAGCCATGCCCACCTCGCAAGGCTGGCGTGAGGGGAAAAGGGCAGGGCAGGTGACCATCTACTACGACACCCTGAATTCTGTGCAAGGGCACCATCGGAATACAAAATCAACGCTTAAAACCCAATCTCCCAGTCCCCCCACTTAATATCAGCTCTGAAGCTGCACGGAGCTGGAGAGCTGGTCTTGTGGTAACAAGCATGACTTGTTAAAGCGTGACCCTTTGCTAAGCAGGCTTTGCCCTGGATTGCATTTGAATGGGAGACTACATGTGTGGGCACTCCAAGATCTTCCCCTCAGGGATAATGGGGCCACTTTGGGAAGAGCTGAAGGCTCCCTGTTCCCTCCCTGGCAGCGTCTCCAAGACAGGGCTGGGAGAGAGATTCCTGCCTGCAACTTTGGAGAAGCCGCTGCCAGTCTGTGTAGACAATACTGAGCTAGGTGGACCAAGGGTCTGACTCAGTATATGGCAGCTTCCTATGTTCCCTTAGAAAAGGCAAGAAAGAGTGTGTATGTGTGTGTGTGTGATGCATGCATGCACCAAGCTGTTAACAGCGGGACTGACTGAGATCCAGATATCTGGCTATAGGAATTTGTCTGGACCTCACTTACTCACTGACTGGCACGAAAGAGAGAAACCTGCCATTTTCACAGGGGGTTCCAGACCTCGCTCAGCTGACCAGGAAAATGGAACATCCTCGGGGAGGGGGAGGGATTAATTAATTTGCCAGAAATTGCAGTTAAAACTCACCCATTGGAAATGCGTGAGGAATGAAACTTCCTGACAAACTCGGGCAGTTTCCTTGGGTGATTTTCAAGACAAACTCCAGATTTTCACAGAACTTTGAAGGCACGTTGGCTCCTGGAATGCGTCTGCTGGTGCTGCTGATGGCGCCGCCACTCTGCGAAAGGCCCTCCGGAGACACCCTCTCCTGGCTCCAGACTCACTTGACCCAGCAAGTGTGAGCTCATCCCCAAACTGCCTCCCAGGAAATAAGGGTAAGCTTGGAAGGGAAAACATGTCTTTAGAAACACACAGGGCTTTAGAAACACCCAGAGCTATGAGCTGGTCTTGTGATAGCAAGCATGAGTTGTCCCCTTTGCTAAGCAGGGTCTGCCCTGGTTTGCATTTGAATGGGAGACTACATGTGTGAGCACTGGGAGATCTTCCCCTTAGGGGATAATGGGGCCACTCTGGGAAGAGCTGAAGGTTCCCAGTTCCCTCCCTGGCAGCATCTCCAAGATATGGCTGAGAGAGATTCCTGCCTGCCACCTTGGAGAAGCCGCTGCCAGTCTCTGCAGACAGTACTGAGCCAGATGGACCAAGGGTCTTGACTCCGTAGAAGTTCCTATATCCCTACACCTGCTGACAATCTGTTCACCAAAAGGCCTGTCCCTTCATAGCAAGGTTGCCCTGCGAAGAGTCCACCTCCGAGCAGTTGATTTCTCCCAGAAAGGTGGGTGGGGTGCCACCTATTTTTCCATAGCTACAGTGCATGTCCAGAGTGCCAATTTATATTTTTGTGAGCAGGGCCAGATTATGCTTATGAGGAGCCAAAGGCTAATGGTGGGGTGGGGCTGGAACAGAGGTGCGAACCTTCGACTGGATGATTAATCTGTTTGTTGGAGATTAATCCATGTTTTGCAATGATTCTCTCCCCTGCTGCCCCCCCATGTATATTTGAAGCAGGCCTTGACAAGTGTTGTAGGCCACAGCCCAAAGATTTAGGAGCCAGACAGTAGGCACTTTATACAAATATCGGAGCTAGTGATAGATTGTGGGGGGCGCAGAAGGGGTTCCTCTTTACTCCCTTACCAAGTGGCATGCTGAGAACACCCACCGGACTGCTTGGCGCACCTGCAGAGCTGATGGGCGAACCCTCGTCTAGGCGACGCAGCCGCTAGTATTGGAGGTGCCCTCAGTCGAGAACCTCTCCCTGCTGGCCATGAGACCAGCTCAGAGCACACTTTCCCTGGGCATGCGGGAGGCATTCTTGAGCTGGGCCCCCTCACTCCAAACACAGCCTGTCGGGGTGGCTTTTCCTTCCCGGGCCCCGAGGAAGAGTTTCTTTGCACTGCTTCTGCTGTGGCCTCTTTCTTGGAACAGGTGGCCAGGAGGGGGCCTTTTGGAGCAGAAACTGGCCACAGGTGGCTGACTTTAGAACCTCAGTGGGGAAAGGTGAAATTTGAAACTCCCCTCCTGTGACCCAGAGCAGGGTGGGGGCGAGGATCAACTCCTCACTTTTTGCAGGGACTGGAAAGCCAGTTGGGGGGGGAGGTATTTGGGGAGTAGTAAACTAGAAGCCACCTAATGGTGCAGCGGGGAAATGTTTGACAAACCAGAAGGCTGCTGGTTCGAATCTCTGCTGGTCTGTTCCCCAGACTATGGGAAACACCAATATCGGGCAGCAGCAGCAGCGATCTAGGAAGATGCTGAAAGGCATCATCTCACGCTGCACGGGAGGAGGCCATGGCAACCCCCTCCTGTATTTTACTAAAAGAAAACCACAGACCTCTGTGGGCGCCAGGAGTCGACACCGACTTGACGGCACACTTTACTTTTACTTTATTTAGTAAACTGAGTGGGGGGAGGGCCCATCATGTTTGGAGAGAATCTGCATCCCAGGGTTTGGTTTTTTTTGCCTGCTTCTATGTGAGGATGCATATGCAGCTGCCTTCCGACTCAGGCTTCAGTTGTCTACACGGACTGCAGCCGCCCTGCAGGGTTTCAGGCCCAAAGGGGTTTTCCTTCCTCCTTCCAGAAGCTCTCAGCCCCACAGACAGGCACGTAGGACCTCGGGGAGGGGGGTGGCTGGGTATCCCTCCTCGCCAGAACTCCACCAGACCACTGGTCAGTTACCACCACTTTAAGACAATGTTCTTGGCTTGCAAGACATACATCACCAAGCAGTTTGCGAACATGTAGAGATGCAGAACCAGCAGGGCCGAAGGGGTGCTGCTGTGAAGAGTGTCCACCAGCATATTCGCCAGGCCGGTCAAGACGTTGGCCAGCAAGAAGTACAGCAGCTGGTTCCTGTTCACGGCGCCGATCACGCACACGCCCTGGGGCGCGGCCTTCCTGGCCTGGGGCTCCTCATCGCGCTTCTTGCGGGTTGCTGCAGAGGGCTCCGCCAGCTCCCAGCTGCCAGGCACCGGAGCGCCCTCCACTAGCAGCTTTGCAAAGACCAGGGCCAGATCCGCGGCCAGGAAAGTGCTGAAGAGCAGGAGGCAGTGAGCCTCAACCCAGAGGCAGAAGGCCAGATTCGCCATCCGCCGGGAGACCCTCTCCACGTGCGTCTGGGTGACGTGGAGACCCGCCAGCAGAAGGAAGGCGGCCAGCAGGAAGGTGCGCGCGACCCCCATCCACTCCCCCACGGTGGTCCTCTTCTGCCGCAGATAGAGGCCCACCTGCACGCTGGCCATGTAGATGGCGAGGTAGCCAATGACGGAGAAGAGGCCCTCCCGGTTGGCACTGAGGAACCCGGCCCTCGAACCCTGGCCGTCGCTCCCCGACAGGATAAACGACTTCAGAGGGGTCACAGCCAGAAGACATTCATAAGCCACAGCCAGCACCATGGCAACGATCCAGGCGCGGCGTGCAGAAAAGACGCCCAGAAGCAGCGAGGCGGCCATTCGCACGGCCGCCAGAGTGAAGAAGAAGTTCCAGTGCAGGCCGTATTCGGAGACGTGTTCCTGGTACCCCACGACCTTCAGGCTCATCAGGCGGCCCAAGCCGAGCAGCAGCAGCGGCCAGACCGCCAAGACCTGCTTGGCCAGGTAAAAGGTGCACGGCACGGCACCGGGTTTCTGCCGCACTTCCGGACACACGACGGCATTCCCAAAAACAAAGGACCCCACTCCAAAGTCCATCACTCCCGTCCCAAAGCTTTCTGTCTTGGCATACCGCCGAGGGTACTGGGGGAAATCGACCGCCAGGATGGCGATGGAGGTCAGCACGTTGACGTACACACGGAAGACCGTGATGGAGGGGATGTACTCGGGGGCCAAGCTGGTCTCCCCGAAATGGCGGAGGGCGTGCTTCAGCGGTCCCCGGAGGACGCCCCCTCCTCGCCTCCGGTAGACAGCCAAGAGCAGTCCCGCACAGAAGGCCCACAGGGAGAGGATCACCAGAGGGAGGAAGGGGGCCAGGATGGTGCAGGAGAGGATGGGGGGCACGACGAGGACCGCGAAGTCCAGAAGGAAATGGCCGCTCCTCGAACGCAGGGGCTCTCCCCGGTGGAGGAAGTACAAGATCAGCAGCAGCCCCCTGGCCAGGAGGCATGACGGGGCGAGGGGCAGGCCCAGGGAAATCTCCAGCAAGGTCGTGCCGTTCAAGTTGGCTACAAACGCTTCCTTGACCCCCTTCTGGGACATCCTTCTGCCTCGGCCGGGCTCCCTGGAAAAGAAAGGGGAGCGGGGAAGCCAGGCTAGTGGGGAACAAGTGTCACCGGAGCGGAGTGGGCAACTGAACCCAAGGTGCATGGCTTAGAGCGGCCACACATACACACCCCGGAATATCTGGTCTCACCTGGATTTTAAGCGGCTCACCCCGATTCTCCCGGATTTCAGCTTTTATTTCTTTAATGAAAAGAAGTGGAGTTACAGAGCTAAAGTTGCTGTCACTCTTCTGCTCAAAAATTATTTTCAAGCCAATTTACATAATATGCAAATTTGGCACCCAGATTAGGAGAGCCAGGATATGGCAAACTTTATTTATTTATTTTTAATTTTTTTATATATTATATATATATATATTATTTATTTATTTATTTAATTTTTAATTTAATTTAATTTATTTTTTATTATTTCTCTGTGTAAACTGCCCTGAGCCATTTTTGGAAGGGCGGTATAGAAATTGAATAACTAACTAACTAACTAGTATGCGTGTGTGTAGGAAGATAGGAAGCTGCCATCTACTGAGTCAGACCATTGGTCTGTCTAGCTTGGACTGGCAGCGGCTTCTCCAAGGTGGCAGGCAGGAATCTCTCTCTCAGCCCTATCTCGTTGGAGATGCTGCAGCCAGGGAGGGAACTGGGGACCTTCTGCGTGGAAGCAGGCAGGTGCTCTTCCCAGAGCGGCCCCATTATCCCCCAAGGGGGATGCCTTGCAGCAGTGCTCACATGGGGTCTCCCATTCAAATGCAACCAGGGTGGACCCTGCTTAGCTAATGGGACAAATCATGCTTGCAACCACAAGACCAGCTCTCCTCTCCTGTGGGTATGTGTGTGTGTGTGTGTGTGTACACACACACACCTACCCCTGCAATGTATTTTGAGCAAGGAAGGACCAGGCCCCCCGAGTGGATTTAGCCATTCTCAGCCCTGCAGGACACAGGACCACTTTTCTGACTGCTTGTTCTGAGGCCTGGAAGGAGCAGGCGTGCTAAGCCAGAACAGCATCCCCATCACCCTGAGGAGGGCTGAAGGTGCTGAGGCCGCTTGGCCCAGCCCGGGGTCACACCACCAGCGCGGGCAGAGGTGAGGTGCCAGAACACAGGAGTGGGTCTCTGGAGAGGGGGCGAAACCTAACCCTGCAAAACACTGCAGAGGAGGAAAACTTAAGTGATAAGTTTTATCTTATCTTAGTGGAGGGCTTTGACATATAGCCAGTCTGATTTGGGCATCGGAGGCAGGTGTCCAAGGAGAAGATGTCGACTCCGCAAGTCATGCCTAGAGGGGAAAGTGTGCCGCCCAGTCGGTGTCGACTCCTGGCACCCACAGAGCCCTGAGCTTGTTCCCTCCTCACAGCATAGGGTGGGGAACACACACCAGCAGGGATTCGAACCAGCAAGCTGTTTCCCAGCTGTGCAGTTCCTGACACCTCTTTATGATGATGGAAAGTGTATCCCACCTTTCCGTTTGGATTGACCATGGGGCGGGGGGCCCAATATCGTGGAAGACGGAAGTGCAGCCCAGTCAATCCACTTCTTATCATTTCACCGACAGCAAGGGGAGCTCTCCGAAGGGGCGGGCGGGGTTACCATCTTATTGCCAGCAGCAGCAGAGGAGGAGAAGCAGCCTCCTCTCCATGGTCCTTTGCAGGGCTAGGGGGCGGCGATGGAGGAGGGGGCGGGGTTCATCCCCCCTCCCCCCGGAAGCCACATGCCCGCCCGCCATCTACACCCCGGGCTGGGCAAGCTTCGGCCTGCTAGGAGGCTTGCTCGGAGTAGGAGAGGCAGCCCACGGACGGCAGCTCACACCCTCCGCCTCCAGTTGTGCAGCTGGGGGTGGCTCTCTGGCTGCTGCAGGCAGGTGGGGGCACCCTCAAGGGAGGCCAGGCTGGTCATTGCTCAAGTGGACCAGTGATCCTGGGGGCCCCCCTTGCCGGGGCTCTTCCTCCCCCAGCCAGTGTCCAGGCGAAGGCGGCGAGATCCTTGGGGCAGCACAGACCCGCCGTCTCCTCCTCCGGGGGGGGGGAGGCGTCCGCCCAGGCAAGGTCTGCAGCAGCAGATCCTGCAGTCCACCGACAACAAGCCCCACCCCCCGCCCCAGTGTTGCTGCTGCTGCTGCTGCAGAATTACGAGCCGCATCGCCCCCCTCCCGGACCATTTTGGCCGGGGCTGATGGGAACTGTAGTCCAGCCACGGGGGCGGGGGAACGTTTGGCACCCTCTGCTGCTGCTGCTACCGCCCCGAGCGACGCAGCCCGGACCTCTGCGGGGGCCCGGGATGCGGGCGCGCGTGGAGGGGATGCCTGCCCGCCCGGGAAAGCGAAGCGAAGCCTCTCACCGTCTGCGTGGAAAGGGAGCTGCCGGAACAGCGGCAGCAGCTCGTGCCCGCCGCCGCCGCCAGCGGGATGATCCTGCCGCCTCCTGCCTTCCTCGGGCGGCAGCGGAGCAGCTTGCGGTGCTCAGCCGCGCCGGTAAAAGCGAGGAAGAGGTGGGAGGCGCGCTCGGGGGGGCGTCCCTAGCCCGAGAGACAGCAGCTCCTCCCCTGCGCACCTCGCGCGCGCTTTTATCTCAGCCGCGGCTACCGCCCGGACTACAACTCCCGGCGGCAGCCTCGCGGGGAGGAGCCGCTCGGCAAGGTACTGGGGCGGGGCGTTCCCCTGGCTCGCTCGCCCGCCGGCTCCTCCTCCTCCGACTCGTGCCGGGCGGGCTCTGCTGCGGCGTTAACGCGGCGCCTGCCTGGCTTTGCGCAGACCAGTTGGCTTGCTGCCGCCAGAGCGCTTTATGGAGAGACAGCCAGGAGTGTGCGGCGGGCGCGGACGGCACGCACGTGTACGCGCCCGGCCAGCCACCCTGCGAGGAGGAGGAAAGCGGCGAGCGGGGGGCGAGCGGGAGAGACGCCGCCCTCCTTTCCCAGCGGGGTTTCTGCAAGGGGGAGGGGGTCCTCCCCAGTGGTTGGGCACTACAACTCCCATAGTCCCCAGCCAGAGGCCCTTACTGCGGGGGACGCTGGAAGCTGTAGGCCGGGGAAGGGGTCCCTCCGTCTTGTTGCAGGGCGCTCTGCTGCTGCTGCTCCTTACGGTGGGTCTCGCTCCGAAATGATGGTGCTGTCCTGACCGCCCGCCCGCCCCAGCGACTTGGGCGGGTACTTGGCAGCAGCCGGCTCCCCGCCAGGCTGCGACTCCGAGCCGAGGGAGGGAGGCACGCTGCTGCTGCTGCTTCCCGGACCGGTCACCGGCGAGGAGGAGGAGGACGCACGTGGACGGGCGGGGCAGGGGCAGGGCGTGCTTGCAAGCAGCAGCAGCAGGCGGGGCTCTGATCCCGGCTTTCTTCCAGGGAGGCTTTGGCAAGCGTGGTGGGGGCCACTTCCGCCCAGCCCTCCCCTCTCGTCCTCGCCGGCTGTTCCGCAGGACGCGGTTGCGCCCTTGCCTGCCTCCGCCGCCCGCTCCAGCCGCTTCTCCGACCACCTCCTCCTCATGGGGCGCGTAAGTCCAACAAGGCGACCCCCGCTCCTCTCTCTTTCTCCGGAGCTGAGCCCCGGCGACCCCCCCGCTTGCCCCCGGCGAGGCGGGAAGAGCGCTCCTGCGGCCGTGCAGAGTGCCTTCCCGGCCCGGCAGAGGTCTGGGGCTCTCTGCTGCATTGTGGCAAATGAACGCAAGGCAGCTGCGCCCTGCTCCGTATCGGCTGCGGAAGCTGCTCCTGGCAAAATAATTGTTTTGTTTTTGTAAATAAAAGAGTTTCAGGGCAGCAGCAGGGCCCCGAATGGGCGGAGTCTGGAGCAGTGGGGAGGGGGCGGGGTGGGCACTCTGGCTCCCAGGGTTTCTAAGCTCCGATGGCTGGAGTTTGCTGCTTGCCATTCGTTTTCCCAGGTCTCCTTCGTCCAAAGTCGTGGCCCTGAAGTGAAGGCGCTCTGTACATGCTCCAGTGCCCTCTTGCCCTCTCCCTGTAGCTGTGGAGACCAGCTCCTATTATTATTATTATTATTATTATTATTATTACATTTATATCCCGCTCTTCCTCCAAGGAGCCCAGAGCAGTGTCCTACATACTTGAGTTTCTCTTTCCCAACAACCCTGTGAAGTAGGTTAGGCTGAGAGAGAAGTGACTGGCCCAGAGTCACCCAGCTAGTTTCATGGCTGAATGGGGATTTGAACTCGGGTCTCCCTGGTCCTAGTCCAGCACTCTAACCACTATACCACGCTGGCTCTCTAGGTGTATGTGCACACACACACACCCCACTGCGAGTCCCCCTCCCTGGAATTAATACAATCTGGATTAGGGCCTGCCTGAAGGAAGGGTGCCTTCCTCCTCCGCCTTCTCCTTGGGAGACCCAACAGACTTTCCCTACTCGAATGGGGGTCCCAGATGTTGTCGGACTCCAACTCTCCTTGTCCCCTGGAGTCCAGCAAGATCTGGGGAACCCCCATTGGAGAAGCTCTGGGGTAACTTAACCGCTGAACGAGAGGGGGCTGGAACGGGCTCCTCTTGGGCAGAGGAACGAGCCATTTAATGGTGCAGCGGGGGAATGACTTGGCTAGCAAGCCGGAGGTTGCTGGTTTGAATCCCCACTGGTCTGTTTCCCTCTATCGGGCTGCAGCGATCTAGGAAGGTGCTGAAAGGCATCAGTCTCATACTGCACGGGAGGAGGCCATGGTCAACCCTTCCTCTATTCTACCAAAGACAACCACAGGGCTCTGTGGGCACCCGGAGTTGACAATGACTCGATGGCACACTTTACTTTTAATTCTCTGATGTAAACAAATCCCCATAAGTAGGATGATGGCGGCGGTGCGGGGGGGGGCATTAAAAGCACTTGGGGGCCCTGCCTGCAATCTCAGTGTCTGGCTGCCCCTTGCTGTGAGTTTGTTGTCACAGGGATAAGAATATCAGAGCAGCCCTGCTGGATCAGGCCCAAGAAGACCCATCTAGTCCAGCACCCTCTTGCCCCACAGTGGCCCACCAGATGCCTCCGGGAAGCCCACAGGCCAGAGCTGAGGACATGCCCCCTCTCTCTTGCTGTTCCTCCCTTCCAACTGGCATTGAGATGAAGCTAGCAGCCATGGATAGACCTGCCCTCCATGAATTTGTCTAGACCCCACTTAAAGCCATCCATGCTGTTGGCTGTCACCACATCCTTGGCAGAGAATTCCAGAGGCTCACTGTGTGCTGTGTGAAAAAAGGACTTCCCCTTGTCAGTCCTAAATTTCTTGGCAATGTTTCATGGGTTTTGAAAACCGTTTTTAGTGTTATGCGAGAGGGAGAAGCATTTCTCTCTATCCACTTTCTCTACACCATGCCTGGCAATTAACTGTCTGTTTGGGGCCGGTGCTTGAAACTTTCCACAGACCGCACCCCATGCAGAAATGCTCTGTGTCATTTGCCCCGCCCTCCCCCTTCCTTAGCAGCAAGAAAGGTTTGGTTTTTTGGAGGGCGAAAATGAGGATTGCTGCTGCTCTGAAGCCTTGGGGAGCCCAAAGCAACCTTTTCCTTAATTCTGGTTTGTGTGTGACTGTGCGCATGTTCAGTTCAGCTCAGCTCGAAGCCTCTGGCACATGCCCGGATGTCCGTGGCACTGTGCAGTCAGAACTTAAGGAGTCCTAAGAATCTTTGCTTCCACTTTTAAAACGGGAAAGAAAGCTTCTTGTGGGCATCAGAATGAGCTTTCCAATGGCCGAGGGGTAGGCTTCTGTGCCCTGCACCCCTTTTTCCGGGCCATGTGATGCACACAATGCCCTCTGTCTGCGAAGCACCTGTGGACTGAGGCCCTGCACCAAGGGTGTGTTGGATCCCTAAGCTTGGCATGAGCCACCCTAGGGTCCTGGAGATGTTTTAGGTTCCCAGGTAAAGTTGCGCTGTTGAGTCGGTGTCGACTCCTGGCACCCACAGGGCCCTGTGGTTGTCTTCGGTAGAATACAGGAGGGGTTGACCATTGCCATCGCCTCCTGCGCAGTATGAGACGGTGCCTTTCAGCGTCTTCCTAGATCGCTGCTGCCCTGTCGAGTTGTTTCCCATAGTCCAGGGCACACACCAGCGGGGATTCGAACTGGCAACCTCTGGCTTGCTAATCCAGTCATTTCCCCCCTGTGCCGTTAGGTGGCTTGAGTTCCCAGCACCCTTCCTGGATTAAACCACATCTTTCTTCCGATGCTGCGTGTCCAGTTTGCAGCGCGCGCTCCACTTCCCTGAGTAGTGGGGGAATTTCAGCCGACCGATGGCTTTCGGTGCCGGTTGGGGGTGAGGCGCTTTCTCTCCGTGGAACTGCCCCTTCTGAGTGTCCGAGGGGCTTCGGGGAGTGCAGGGGCGCTTACTGCCATTGGCAGTGCCCAACTAAGCCTCCGAGGAGGAGCCCGGCAGAGGGCCTCGCGCGTGTGTCTCTCTGGCAGTGTTGGGCAGAGCTTAAAGTCCGGGCCGCTTCACCGGGCCCCTCTCTTTCCGTCTCCGCTTCCAGGTCAATGGCGCCCAGAGCCACGACGTTCCTGACGGAGGGGAGTCCGCTCCACGGCTGCGACGACCTCACCCAAGTCAACCCAGTGACCACCACGGCAGGTGGGGCTCCGGGCCCTCTCTCTGATTCTTTTCATCTGTGCGCGGAATCAGATTTGTTCTGGGCAGCCGCATCAAGGCACAGTGATGCGCAGGAGGCACACCATGTGCATTCAGAGTGGGGGGGGGCCCTTCTGGATTCGACCGGAGCAGGATCTAAAATGAACTGAGCAGACACCGGGAAAGGTGTGAGCACACGCCTTAGAGGGGACGCTGGTAGGGCTGGGGGCCGTCCACTCCCCCCCCCAGACCAAGAGCAAAGCGCTCTTGGGAAATGGCTGATGACCATAAAAGTGGCCCATGCGTAGAGTGTGTGGGGGGGCGGGGTGGGGCTTGTGGGTTGTGCGAGAAGCCCCTTGGGCCCGGATTGGGCCCTGGCTGCACCTGGGAGCTCTCCTTGTCCTCCTCCTCCTCAGGAGCTGGAGCGGCTTGCGAGGCCGTAGGGTCTCAACACACCATGCGCTCTCTTTCCAGTCCTGAAGTGCCTGCAGGCAAGGTACACCCGGGGTGTCTTTTATACCAACGCCGGCTGCAGCCTGGTGGCTGTGAACCCCTTCCGGCCGATCCCGGCCCTCTACTCGCCAGAGCTCATGAGAGAGTACCACACTGCCGCCCGCCTGCAGGTGAGGAGAGGGGCTGTCCTCCTTGGCAGGCAGGGAGCCCCGGGGTGAGGACCGTCTCCTCAGCCAAGCTTTGTTTTCTAATGCAAATAAATGGGGCGGGAGCTGGGTTCCGATCCTCCCTCCGCCATGGGTCTTTCTGAGAACCAGCCACGGAGCTCTGGTGTGGACACAGGAAGCGGCCGTATACTGAGTCAGACCTTTGGCCTGTCTAGCTCAGTGTTGTCAACACGGACCGGCAGTGGCTTCTCCAGGGCCTCGGGCAGGAAAGGGTCTTTCTCGGCTCGGCTCGGAGAGGCTGCCGTGGATTGAACCTGGGGCTTTCTATGTGCAGATGCTCTTACCACTGAGACCATCGCGGTGGGTCAGAGCACAGCTCCGCAAAACTTGATGAGTTGCCCATCACAACAAAACCAGGAGGTGGACCCAGGATCGGACTCTGCATTCGCCTCCTGGTACAACGGTGGCTTTTAGACTGCAACTGGCTCCCCGTATGTACGAGCTGCCACCAGCCACTGAATAGCGCAGCGGGGAAGTAACTCGCCTAGTGAGCCAGAGGTTGCTGGTTCGAATCCTTGCTGGGCATGTTTCCCAGAAGCACCTCTTTTGGGCAGCAGCGATGTAGGAAGGTGCTGAAACGCTTCGTCTCATACTGCACGGGAGGAGGCCATGGTCAACCCCTCCTGGATTCTGCCAAAGTAAACCACAGGGCTCTGTGGGCGCCAGGAGTCGACACCGACTCGACGGCACGCTTTGCCGTTTATGCTGAGCTGCAGAGCTTGTGTGGGAACAAGCCATGAGACTCCCGGCGTGCATGGGGTGGGAGGTGGGGTAGAAGTCACCTTTGGCCCCCTGGACCAGCACTCGCTGTAACCTACCTCACAGGGTTGTTGCTAGGATAAAATGGTGTGTGTGTGTGTGTGGCGGGGGGGGGGACATACATGTGCTGCCTTAAGTGAAGTGTTCCCTCTAACAGATTCCCAGATGTTGTGGACTACAACTCCCATCACCCCCAAGCAAAAGCCGTGGCAGCTGGAGATTCTGGGAGTTGTGGTCACCAACATCTGGGAATCCCTATGAGAGGGACCACGGCTTGAGTGCCTTGGATCAGGGGTCCCCGGCCTTTTTAAACAAGTGTTATGCCCCTTTCTGTCACAAACCTGGAGCTCAGGTACCTTGTAGAGATTGTGTGTGTGTGTGAGTGTAAATTTAAATGTCCCTCTACTTAAGGCCTGCTCAACTCCGGCCCTCCTGCAGATGTTGGCCTACAACTCCCATAATCCCTGGCTATTGGCCACTGTGGCTGGGAATTGTGGGAGTTGTAGTCCAAAAACAGCTGGGGGGCCTAAGTTGAGCAGGCCTGCTCTACAGTGATGTGACAGGCTGCTCCGGTCAGCGGCTTACAGCAACCCGTGAGTAATCCCACTGAAGCTCACTTGTCCTATTTAGCGTCTTTTAGCCCTCACAGTTTTAGAATCATGACCGTTTCTGCAGCGTTTACAATTGTGTAGTTTCATAACTTCCAGACTAGTATAGGTTTTGGGGGTGGGTTTTTTCTTTTTCTTTTCTGTTTTATCCTTTTGTGCCTTTTACAGCTTTCAGTTCCGCTCTGGCCTTGTACTTTACGCTGGTCTAGGACTGTGATAAAGATGGTCTGGTTTGGGTTTCAAGGGGAGCACTCCATGCTCATTTCCTGAAGCCTGTCGGTCAGGCTGAGAGGAGGGGTGTGCTGAGCCTCCCATCACGTCGCCAGCCAATCGGGAGTCGAGGAGGCGGGTCTGTGCCTGCCCCCTCCCCCTCTGCAGCAGACACAGCGCCGGGGACGCAGCGTCCTCAGGTGGGGGGGTTCAAATAGTGCAGCTGCAGCGTGCAGGAGCGGGGCAGGAGGTCTCCGAGAGCCCCCTGGGAGCCCTCCAAGTACCCCCGGGGTACTCCCACTGCCCCCGTTAAAAACCCCTGCATTAGAGGGAGGGGCGGGGCGGGGCGGGCTGCCCTCCAGAAGGGTGAGGCACGCTGGGCCAGGGCAGATCCCCTTCCCGGCACGGCTGCGCCAGCTCCCCGACCGCCTGAAGTCTGACCCTGACGGTCAGCTGCCCTGCGTGAGAAGCGGGAGCCGTGATCCCAGGGCGTGGCAGCCCCCGTTTCCCCCAAAACATTCCCCCCCCCTGCGGTTTTCTTTGTTAGGAGTTAAAGCCTCACATGTTTGTGGTGGCAGAGGAGACCTCCCGCAACGTCGAGAGCCAGATCCCGCCCGTCGACCAGTCGATTGTCGTTAGCGGCGAGAGCGGGGCCGGGAAGGTGAGAGGGGGCCCTGGGGCAGGGGGACGGTGGGTGTTGTGGGGGGCCGAGGGCTCACGTCCCCCCTTCCCTTTCCAGACATGGACATCGCGTTGCCTGATGAGGTTCTATGCTGCCGTGGCCACGTCATCCACCACCCTGGGAGGCCACGAAACCGTGGAAAGAATAGAGAAGAGGCCCTCTAGGAAGGCCCCCAAGCGGAGCAGGAAGGCAGTCACCCCCCCACCCCACCCCCCGCATTTTGCAACTGTTTTTCAGAGATAGACTGCCTTTGTACATGGGGTTCCACTTCCAACTGCCATGGCTCGTGGATAAACCTGTCCGCTCTGAATTTTTAACTGTTGGTGTTTGGCAGAGTACATAAATATTTTTTTTAACCAGGTAAACGCGCTAAATAATGTTTTGGTTGCACACTCCAGATCTTGACATCTAACTAGTGCATCGATTCAGACGTTCCTGCTGGAAAAAACCAGAGTTGCCTATCAGGCCCCTTGCGAAAGGAACTTCCACATCTTCTACCAGGTCGGTGCGTCCAGCGTGTTGTTGAATTAGAATACAGGACTTTCCCGTTTTGCGGTGATGGGGGGGCGGGATTGCATCACCAGTATCCCGTTACTGCCCCTTTCCTAGAGGATCCAAAAATCAGATAACTTGCCTTTTTATTGCTGAAAATGGAATGATTCTGGAATGAACTCGGAATGGTTCTGCGGCAGCGTGATCTGATTTTGGCAAGTGGTTAAGAGGGCATGCCAGGAGGGGGCCCTGGTCTCATTAAACACAGTTATTTCTCTCTCTGGAGCTTTGCTTGCTTCGACGCCGTAAAATACAAAATTGTCAGCTGTTTTCAGGGTCCCCTGTGAGTGTCCACCCCAGTAGTCTTTCCACGAAACTTAAGGAGTTTAGCAAAGTTACTGGACTGATTGTTCCTCTTCACGCCCTTGCTTCATCTTGCCTTAACCGTAGTTTGATGCAATGCCTGACGAGACAAACTGTAGATACAGTCCTCCTTAGAGATGGGGGTGGTTTCAGTTACAGGATTAAATGGGACGTTGAGAAGATGGACGGTGAACATGGACAAGCTGTTCTAAGCCATGGTTTGCCAGCTTTACCTTTGGAAGCTCCAGTCATGGTTGGGTTCTAAACCATGGTTAGCTTAAGCCATGGTTTCGGTGTGATATCCTGAGTTGAGCCCCCCTACCTTAATTTAATCTGAAAGTGGTCCCCCCCCCTTTGTTTCCTCTAATTTTCCTCTTCCAACAGCTGAATGTTTTTCTTGCTTTTTAGATTGCAAAAGGTGCCACTGAAGAAGAGCGTCGGGAATGGACCCTCCCGGAAGGATCCGATTTCCGTTGGCTGCCCAACCCTGAAAAGGCTCTGGAAGGTGAGTGCTTGGGTTTAAAACAAGCCTCAACTTGATTGGACAAAGATGGGAAATACAGCAATTTGCTAGGCTGGTGTGGAGGGGAACACAAATCATTGCTAGTTGTGAGGCTTTGGACCACGCCTCCTGCTCAAAGAAGAACATCTCTTACAACTTTTAAAGAGGCAGTCAAGACACACTTGTTTACCCAGGTTTTTAATGAGATATACTGTTTTAGTTGTGTTTTTAATCGTTTTAACCTTTTAAATTCTAAATTGTTGTAATGTTATAACTTTTTAAATTGGTTGTTTTTGTTGTTTTGTTGTAAATCGCCCAGAGACTTGCCTTTGGGGCGGTATACGGATGTGCTAAATAAATAAGTAAGTAAATAATTAAGATGCCCCAAATGGACTGCTGTGAATTTAATTAAAGCCACCCAAAAAAAGACCCCGACAACACCCACCACCACCCTTTGGTTTGCACTGCAGGCCTGCTCAACTTCAGCCGTCCTACAGATGTTGGCCTACAACTCCCATAATCCTTAGCTATTGGCCACACTGGCTGGGGATTATGGGAGTTGTAGTCCAAAAACAGCCGATGGGGGGCCCTAAATTGAGCAGGCCTGGTTTACAGTAAGCAGGTTCTCAACTTTGGGTCCCCAGATGTTACTGCACTCTGACACCTATAATCCACAGCCTTTGGTCGTTGTGGCTGGGGATTATGAGAGTGGAAGTCCAGCGACATCTGGGGACCCACGGTTGAGAACCCCTGTTTTACGGGGCAAGTTGTAAATGTGGGAACTCCAGCTGAACTCCAGAAAGTGGGGAAATTTGATCGCTTGTGGTGTTCATGCCATGGGGGACCTGATGTCCGGTTCGAGATAATGTACTGGCCTACAAAATAATCAACGGCTCTCTTTTACTAACTGGGCTGATAGTGTCTTCCTTGCTGCGGCAACAGCACACGCCATATTCTCAGAAGCACACGTTACCTTCAGCGTTGCTGTCTCACGAATGCTGAGCTTTGGCTGTTGCCACCAACCGATGCAGGGAATGAGCATGGAGGACAAGCTGAACGGTGTTTCCACATGGTTACGATTTTGTAGGCCAGGGCAGTATCTCTTGACGGGACATGGGGCCTCCTTACCCCCATGGTGTGGACATCATGGGCCATTGAATTTCCTTGCTTGTTGGTGCTGCCACCCCCATCCACTATCTCCTCTCCACCAGGCCTGTCCAACTCAGCTCTACCTAGGGTTGCCTTTGAAAAATATTTGGAAGCTTCTGCTAGTCCAGAATGCAGCAGCACGCCTCCTCATGGGTGGCCGTGGATTTGATAGTGTCACACCTCTTTTATGGTCGCTGCGCTGGTTGCCTGTTCAATTCCAGGTCCACTTCAAGGTCGCTGGTTCTCACCCACAGAACTCTTATGGGCTCAGCACCTGTCTATCTCCAGGATCGCCTCTCTTGGTCCGTTGTATCCCATCCTGTGAGGTCTTCTCAGGTGGCCCTCTTGAGTGTCCTGGGCCCTGGTGTAGTGCACGGTGCCTGGGCCCATAGGAGGGCCTTCTGTGTGTGCGCCCCTCTTCTTCGGAACACCCTCCCCTCCAGATTTGTTGTTGGTATTTCTGTTGTTCACTTCCTAGAGTCTTTGGAGGAGGCAATATCTAAGAAGTTTCAATAAATAAATAAACTCCCACAATCCTTAGCCCCAGTGGCCAGTATCCAGGGATTATGGGAATTGTTGGCCAACATCTGCAGAAGGGCCGAAGTTGAGCAGCCCTGCCCTACACCTTGTAAAAGGGGTTTTGCTTTCGTTCCGTTAAGTATTGGGTCTGATTGTCTTGGGCGACACTTTCTGGGTTCCTTGCCTTTGAGAAGGCAGGGAGAGAGTGAGTTGCTGCTGACGTAATATCCAGTCGTGGTCTGTGGTGCAGCATTACGCTGGGGCCCTCTTCTTTCTGGCATCACGATGCCATCACACCACAGGGGAGGAGGGAGAGGGCTTCTCCAAGAGAGGGGGGAGAACAGCGTCCTAACTCCGGGGTCTCTTTCTTTCTTTTGGGCAGAGGACGGCTTTGAGGTAACGCGGGATGCCATGCTCCATTTGGGCATTGACCGTGGTGTGCAGAATAATGTTTTCAAGGTCAGCGGAATCAGTCATTGCTGGGTGGTTCTTTATTTTCCAATAAATCCCCAAAGAGATATGAATGCACGTGTCCACGGTGGCCGCCTTTCCTCATTGGTGGCACCAAGAGGAGGCAGCTCCTTCCCAAAGGAGGTCCAGCCTGCGTTGCCCACCGGGAAAAAGGGGTTCTGCTCCCCCGCGGGGCCTTTTGAGGGGGCTCTCGAGGTCTGAGGGCGCAGGAGGAGGGCTGCCGTTTTGCGGCTGGCTCGGGAGCGTGCCTTCTCCTGCCGTTTCTGGGGAGCTTTGCATGCTCCCTAAATGTTTCCGTTCTGCTTAAATCCTGGGGGAGCATCAACGGCTTCCTGATGAGCCCTTCTGGGGATGTTGGGAAACTGGGCTGTGGGTGGAGACCTCAGAAACGACAGCCTCTCTGCACATTCCCTGCTTCCGGAACAATACAGCCAGGTGGGATTTAAGAGGACGTCTTCTTCGCCATGACCCCCACTGCCTGTTAAGATCTGAGAGGTTCGTCATAGGAACTGAGGAAGCTGCCATCTACTGAGTCAGACCCTTGGTCTATCTAGCTCAGTATTGTCTTCACAGACTGGCAGCAGCTTCTCCCAGGTTGGCGCCGTCCACAGTGGCCACCGGCCCGTCTGGCGGCTACTCTGCCCCGGGGCTTTGGAATACGCCCCTTGTTGAAATGAGGTCCTCCCCGTCTCTGACCACTTTTAAAAGGTCAGTCAAGACATGTCTGTTCATCCGGGCTTTTAATTAGATTCACCATTTGAATAGTGAACCCTTTTGACATCTTTAAAATTTTAGATGGTTTTCATTTTTCTAGTTTTGTTTGAATGGTATTCTTAATTGCAAACCGCCCAGAGACGTGAGTGTGGGAGGTACAGAAACTTGCTAATAAACAAATAAATAAATCTTGCCTCTTCTTCCCACCGGCTTGAAATTAATTCATGGGATTCTCTCTGGCAGTGGCCACTAGCCGAGTTGGGCTTTGACAGATTCATGGAGGACAAGCCTATCCGTAGCTCCTAGTCCTGATCTCCCCATCCTTCAGGGGCAGGAAGCCTCTCAATCCCAGTGGCAGGGGACCCACAGCAGCAGGAGAGGGAGCACGGCCTCACCTCTTGCCTGGGGGCTGCTCCCCAGAGGCATCTGGGGGGCCACTGTGGGAAACAGGGATGCTGGACTAGATGGGCCTCCTTGGGCCTGATCCACCGGGGCTCTTCTTATGTTTCCTTTTGTTGCAGATATTAGCAGGACTTCTGCACTTGGGAAATATCCAGTTCTTGGAGCTGGGGGATGAATCGCAGCCATGCGGGCTAGAAGATTACGTCAAAGGTGAGCTGACCAAGACCCCCCCCTCCCTCTCACCAGTTTTGCTGTTGTTCCTGCTTGTCTGCTCTGTTAGCAGGTCAGAGGGGAGTCAGAAATGGACACGCCAGATGCTTACACAGAGGCAGGTGCCATGTGAGTGAGAGAGAGCGGAGAGGCTGCCAGTTCGAATCTCAGCTCGGGGAGCCACTCACTGCAGGCTCATCGGTCAGCGAGTGGCCCTCTGTCCGGTCCCTTCTCGGACTCTCCTTCAGTCGCCTCAGATCTCTGCTCTGTCTCGCTGCAGCCTCCCTTGGGAGGCAGACATCTTCGAAATCCCAGTTGAGACGCTCGCTCTCGTATTGGTCTTCTGGGATGCTAGCCACGTAAACGAATCCCATTAGCTGGTCAAAACCTTTTTAAAACTTAGGCAAGGTGATTGATTGATTGATTGATTGATTAAGGGCCGTCAAGTCGGTGTCGGCTCTTAGCAACCGCATAGATAGATTCTCTCCAGGCCGATCCGTCTTCCAGTTGGCCTTGAAGGTCTCTTGGTGGTGCATTCACTGCTGTCGTCATCGAGTCCACCCACCTTGCTGCTGGTCGTCCTCTTCTTCTCTTCCTTTCCACTTTCCCCAGCATGATGGACTTCGCAAGGCAGCTGGGTCTTTGCAGAATGTGTCTGAAGTAGGATAGAAATGCAAGGTAGAAATGTTTAAATATGTTGCTTTCTGGTTACCAATGTCAGTGGTTCTCTGAAAAGCAGAGTTTGCCAAGACCACGTCCAGATTGTTGCAAGTGCCCATGGAGCAGCTGTTGGAAACGCTCCGGAACCGGACCATAACGGCAGGGAAGCAGCAGCAAGTCTTCAAGAAGTTGTGCTCCAAGGCCGAGTGTGAGATGAGGCGAGACTGCCTGGCCAGAGTAGTCTATGCCAAGTAAGTGTCCTCTGCGCACTTGTTTCTTGCCCCTTGTCCAAGAAACCCTCCTTTTTTGGTCTTCACAACAACCCTGTGAGGTGGGCTATCCTGGAAGAGAGAGCGTAACCCTCATGGCAGCAGAGCAGGCATGGAACCTCTGGTTGCCAAACCCAGCACCGTGCGCTGGTGTCCAGATATGTCTGCCGTTGTAAGAGGATAACCGTGGTTGTGTCTATCTCGGAAGTGGCTGTCTCTGCTTTTCTGGTTGGTCACATCCAGAGCGGCCCTCGAGAAAAGCCCAACTATATTGTGAAATCACCATTTGCTGAATATAAAAGGCAAATAAATTTTTATTTTATTTTATTTTATTTATTTTATTTTATTTTATTTTATTTTATTTTATTTTATTTATCAAATTTGTACACTGCCCCAAACTTTCATCTCTGGGAGGTTCACAATAGCCTGAAACAAGTTAAAAACATCTACAGAAACTTAAAACAATTTAACAATTTAAAAATAAACCAGAGATTAAAACCTAAAAATTTTTTAGGAAGCTGAGAAAGCTTTGGGCGAAAAGATGGGTCTTCAGGTGTTCTTTTGAAAACTGCTGGAGATGTGAGAGGATCGTATCTCAGCAGGGAGCGCATTCCACAATCTCGGGGCAGCGACCGAGAAGGCCCCGTCTCTGTGTAGCCACCAAACGAGTTGGCGGTAACTGGAGATGGACGTCCTCAGATGACCTCAAAGGGCAGTGGGGCTCGTAGTGAAGAAGATGTTCGTGGGCATAATGCCCATTATGCATTCATAGCATCACCAGATCCGTTTTTTCCAGCCAGAAGCGTAAGCTTGCCTGGAGGCCCTGCCATCCGCCCTGCCCTTCCCCTAGTTCCAAACATGTGGAGGCCTCAGAGTGTGTTGGTTACTCTGTGCATGCTCTGTGCTCCCTTTTCCTGCTTTCTCTGATCCCCAGTCTCAGCCCAGCTGCTGTGAGCAGAATCGGGGGGCGGGTGTGTGTGTGTGGCTCCTGGCATGAATTCTGCCTGGCCTGTGAGTTCTGCCTGCAGCCGCGGCTCTTGGTGTTTCTGCCCTCTTTGTCAAGCTGCAAGGCGGGCGTCTGTCCCACCTGCTGCTTGGGCTGAGGGATTTGCGATTGTCTTGCAGGCTCTTTGACTGGCTGGTCTCTGTGATCAACGGGAGCATCTATGCAGACCCGTCTGTGTGGAGCAACTTCATAGGTAGACTTTTCCCTCCTCTGGGATGTGGGGTGTGGACGGAGCTGCCCGGACTCTGCTCTTAACAAACGATGCTGCACGCAGGAAATCCAGAGTTCTTTGCTAAGGAATGCTGGAGTCTGCAATGGAGGGTTTTTATTTTGCATAGCATTCTGCCATTTTTGGTTACTATTCTGCATAGTTTTATTCTGGTCTTGTTTGTTCCGGTCGCGGGTTGAGGACAGGGAGACCCACAGGCCTCTGGAGCCCCGCCCTCAAATTACCCACCACTCCTCTCTTTCATTGTGAGAAAGTTCACTCCCTGAGGCCCGGCTCACCACCCTTGTTTCCTCCACATGCTGCTACATTGGGTCCATTTTACAGCAAGGTTGGCCCCAAAGGGGTGAGATTCCCTGTAAATCATGCCAAGGGAGGAAACATGACACATGTTGCTTCCTGCCCGTTAGGAAACCCCTTGAGACTTCATCTGGAATTGCCCCTCGCACATTTCTAAGTCTGTCATAAGGACTAGAAACTTGCTTTTTTTAAAAGAGAAAGGAAAAGGGTGTGGGGAAGAGGGTTGGATTCTGTACAGAAGGGCCGCCCTGCTTTAAGGGGGATCCTGGCTCTTGCAGCAAAGGAAAGAGAGACGCTCGCTGACCTCCTAGAAAGGTCCCAGGCTTTCAGTGCCGTGGCTGGCCTCTCCTCCCCAGGTCTGCTGGATGTTTATGGCTTCGAATCTTTCCCCGAAAACCACCTGGAGCAGCTGTGCATCAACTATGCCAATGAGAAACTGCAGCAGCATTTTGTGGCCCATTTCCTGAAGGCACAGCAGGTAACTTGGCGGGTGGGCACAGCAGAGGGGACACCCCGACCCATAGCGCTGTCCCTTAGCCACTGTGCTGCATGCGTTCCCCCGGGGATGGACCCCAGATATGTGGTGAGGGTCCTTGGAGGAGGGGTGTGTGTGCCGTGGGACTTGTCTTTGCAGTGTGGTGGAGAGGAGAGCTGGTCCGGTGGCAGCAAGCATGACTTGGCCCCTTAGCTAAGCAGGGTCCGCCCTGGTTGCAAATGAAAGTGAGACTAGAAGTGTCAGCACTGGAAGAGATTCCCCCTCTTAGGGAATGGAGCTGCTCTGGGAAGAGCAGAAGGTTCCAAGTTCCCTCCCTGGCAGCATCTCCAAGATAGATTCCTGCCTGCCACCTTGGAGAAGCCGCTGCCAGTCTGGGTAGACAATACTGAGCTAGATGGACCAAGGGTCTGACTCACCTTGAGTGTCATGAGCCACTTTGTGCCATAACCCATGGGAAAAGCAGGAAATGTCGTTTTTAAAAACAAAAGCTGCTTAGGGCACTCTTATCCCCTGCCCAACTGAGCAAAGTAGCACCTCTTTAAAAGTGGCGGTTCTCTTCTTTGAGTGGGGGGGGAGCACCGGCCCTCTCCATCCCCAGCACAGCACCCCTCCAGGGGCTATAGCTGGTGTCTGCCTGGTGTTTCTTTTTTAGATGGTAAGCCCCGCTTGGGGGGGCAGGGAGCCCTTTTATTTCTGTATTTATATCTCTGTAAACTGCTTTGGGAACTTGGGTTGACAGCGGCATATAAATATCTGTCGTCTTCGCATTCACGAGCACAGTACTGCCTCTGCTGCAGAAAAAGATGCGAGGATGCCAGGAAAGATGCGCTGCTTAGAGCTCTGCCTCTCTGTCTCCCCAGGAAGAGTATGCCATGGAAGGTCTGGCGTGGTCTTTCATTAGCTATCAGGATAATCAGGGCTGCTTGGACGTGATCGAAGGCAGCCCCGCGAGCCTCTTCTCCCTGCTCAACGAGGTGGGTCACGAGCCCCTGTTCCCGCCACGGCCTCCCCGTTCTCCTCCTCCCCACAACGCACACGCCCTGCAGACGGCAGTGGGTCACAGGGGACGAGAGCGCTGTTCCCTCGGAGGAGTGCAGATGTGCTTGGTGCTCACACATTTTTCTGGTGTCTGCTCAGTGAATTTGGGATCCCTCTCGGGTTGTTGGATCAGGAAGGCCCCGCTCTGAACGCACACACGGGGGCACACACTGCCTAGATCCTGCTGCCCAGGGGAAAAAAGCTCATGCTGCACACAGATGAGAAAAATGAGCGAGACCACTTCTCGGCCGCCTTGGGGACGGGGCCATTGCCTGCTGGGAGAGCCCCCTGCTTCGGTTGCAGACAGTCTTGAGGTCTGTTCCTGGCAGCGTCTAGGGAGGAGCCCTCAGACCCTCGAAGGCAGCTTGACGTGGTGGGCCCAGATCGATGCGTAAGGGGAGAATGTCTCCTCCCTGTCTGTATCCTCTGAGCTGCTCACGATCTCACACCCCTTCACCAATTAGGAGTCCTTTTCTTCTTCTTTTTTAAAAATTAAATCTTTATTGATTTGAACAATATCTTAACATTCACATCACATTAAACAAATATGGACTTCCCGCTCACACCTCCTCGAGAGTCACCAACTATAGAATTAACCCTTGCTATAATAATAATTCAGAACATAAATCTAAACCTTACAAACATGATTTTGATCTACCCAACCTGCTAATATTACTAGATTTCAAACCCTGTTGTAAAATCAATGTTAGGAAAATAGTTCTTTAAATATAATAAGAATGGTTTCTAGTCTTCTTTAAAGCATTCTAAATTTTGGTCTCTTATCAATACTGTAAGTTTTGCCATCTCCGCATATTCCAAAATTTTTATCAGCCAATCTTCTTTTGAAGGCAGTTCATTGCTCTTCCATTTCTGTGCATATAATAGCGTACATAAAGAATGTTAAGTTGGTTGTAGAAAACACTCCTTGCGTTATTCCCAGCAGGAAGGATTCTGGCTTCTTAGGAAATGTCATTTTGAATATAGGAGTCCTTTTCTTCTGAATGGAAAAGCTAAGAGGGGTTTGGCTAACTCCATACAGGAGAGGTCTATTGACGGCTACTAGTCGGAGGGCTGTAGGCCACCTCCAGCCTTGGGGGCGGGGTGCCTCTGGGTACCAGTTGTGGGGGAGTCACAGCAGGAGGGAGGACATGCCCCTTTCAACTCCTGCCTGTGGCTTCCAGCAGCATCTGGTGGGCCACTGTGTGAAACAGGATGCTGGACTAGATGGGCCTCCTTGCCGGGGCCGGATCCAGCAGGGCTGTTCTCAGGTTCCAGTGTCAAAGACCTTTCCTGTAAAGGAGACGCTCCCATCCAGTGGGGTTGCTTGAGCGGACCTTTTCTGGCGTCCTCATCCCGCTCTTTTGATTTTGGCGTGTCTGATCACTGGCTGTGAATACAGTCTCTTCTCCTCTCCCTCCTCTCCCCCAGGAATGCCACCTCAACAGGCCTTCCAACGCCAGCCAGTTTCAAGCCCGGCTCGAGCAAGCCCTGTCCGGTAACCCGTGCATTTGCAGGGACCGCTTCAGAAGGGAGCCAAGCTTCACCGTCTCCCACTACGCCGGCAACGTCTGCTATCGGGTAGAAGGCATGGTGGAGAAGAACAAGGTGCGTTGGGACCAGCGTTCCCTCTGGCCTCGTGTGTGCATCCTGTTTTAAGCCACCACTGAGCAGCCGTCCATGGGTTTGGGGTCTCGCCCGTCTTTCCTTGGAGTGCCGGCCACCGCCTTCCTCAGTCCGAGGGCGGGGAGTTCTGGCCGGCCTCTGCTTCGATGTTTCCAGCAAGGGAGAGCCACCCCATTGCCTCCGTGGCACGGGTTCCGTTTGTGTGCTGCTCTGACCGCGAGGGCGTCTCTGCTCATGTTCTGCCTGCAGAGCACAGGGTGGGTTTTCACATCCTCCAGCGGAGGGCAGGAAGGAGTCCGTGGCAGCCAAGGCGTGTGTCCCAGAACGTTAAGTGAGGCTGTGCATGGCAGGAGGAGCCCCCCTTCCTTCTTAAAAGAAAAGGGACCTTCCCCGGCTCGCTCCGGCTCGAGTCGATTCGCCCTTGTGCTCTCCTCTGTGAGTGGCCAGGCGTTTCCTTTCTCCCCCTTGGTGGCTTGCATTGATTAGGGCAGGGTGCTAGTTTAGCTGGGGACACTAGGGGGAGCTCCTCCTGGCATTACAGCTCATTGGCCCCGTCTCGGAGCAAGTGGGAGAAGCTACACCACTTCAGGGCTGCCCTTCGTTTCACCGGGTAAGAACTGGGGCTAGAGTCGCCAGTCGGGTTTTCCTCTCTTTCATGCTTCACCGTTGGGTTTAGATGATGCTAATATTTTTGGTCCCCCCCCCCCTAAGTCTTTGCACCCCACATTCTACAGCAACCTCTGGCTGCCCTGCAGTTTCCCATGAAAATTGAAGGTTGGGAAATTTAGGGCTGACAAGAAAAGGTAGTTTTTCACACAGCACGTAATTAATCTATGGAACTCTCTGCCGTAGGATGTGGTGATGGCCGCTAGCTGGGTGGCTTTAAAAGGGGCTTAGACAAATTCCCAGAGGACATGCCTATCAGTGGCTACTAGTCAGAGGGCGATAGGCCACCTCCAGCCTCAGAGGCACGATGCCTCTGAATAGCAGTTTCAAGCCTGCCCTCACCTCTTGCCTGTGGGCTTCCCAGAGGCACCTGGTGGGTCACTGTGGGAAACAGGATGCTGGATTGTATGCGGCCGCCTTGGGCCTGATCCTTATTCTGGCATGCTTTGAAATGTGGCAGAGCTTCACCCCTTCTTGTATGCTTCTTCTCTTTGCCAAGGATCCCGTCCCCCCAGAATTAGTCCTGCTTCTTCAGTGGTCCCAAGACACCTTGCTGCAGAAGCTGTTTCCCGCCGCCGCCAGCCAGAAGACCACGGAGAACAGCCGCAAGACTCAGACCAAGCCAGGGAGGGTCACCGTGGTGTCCAAGTTCAAGGTTTGTGCTGCATCGGCCAGTCTTTAAGCCCAAGAGTCGGGGCTGGACGTGTGCATGCGTATGTGTGCGCGTAACAAGATCCGAGCTGCAGTTCTCAGGACAGGAAGCCACAGCAAGGGGCTCTGAGATGTTTAGGTGAGTGGAAGTGGGCCGGTCGCCTGGGGCGGAGGATCCAGGGAGGCATCACTGGGCTTGTGCCCCATTCATGCAGGCCCAGGTTCATCAGAACATCAGACCAGCCCTGCTGGGTCAGGCCCAAGGAGGCCTCTATAGTCCAGCACCCTGTTTCACACAGTGGCCCACCAGATGCCGCCTCTGGGGAGCCCACAGGCAAGAGGGGTATGCAGGTCCTCTCATCTCCTACTGATGTGGCCCCCCTGCAACTGGGATTGAGAGGCATCTTGCCTCTGAGGCTGGAGGTGGCCTAATAGCAACCAGACTAGTAGCCATCGATAGACCTGTTCTCCATGAATCTGTCTAAGCCCCTTTGAAAGCCATCCAAGCCAGTGGCCATCACCCTATCCAGTGGCAGAGAGTTCCATAGATTAATTGTGTGCTGTGTGTAAAAGGACTTCCTCTTGTTGGTCCTAAATTTCCCGGCCTTCAGTTTTGTGGGGTGACCCCTGGTTCTAGTGTTGGCAGAGAGGGAGGAGAATTTCTCTCTGTCCACTCCATGCATGACTTTTTCTCCCTCGATCAGGTCTCCCCACAGTTGCCTCTTTTCCAAGCTCAAGACCCCCAGATACTATAGCCTAATAAGAACTGATTAGGCCCGAAGCCCTAATAAGAATGTCTTTGGGTGTTGCTGTTTTTGCCCATGAGCCCACTTGCCTGTGTCCTTTAGAGCAGGGATTCTCCATGTTGGGTCCCCAGATGTTATGGACTTCAACTCCCATAATCCCCAGCCCCAGCGGCCTTTGGTTGAGGATTATGGGAGTGGAAGTCCAATAACATCTGGGGACCCAACGCGGAGAACCCCTGCTCTAGAGTGCCCCCTGCGGCCGAAGATTCCGGGGCTGAGTGCTAGGGGCTGAGTGGGGAGTGATTCCGGGGCTGAGTGTGTGATTCCTGAGTGATTCCGGGGCTGAGTGGGGATGGGGGCAGCTGTCTTTCAAGGAAGCTGGGCCAGTGACAGCTTCTCGGACCCGTGGCCCCCCCTGGGGTTCCTGCCCTCCCGGGCCTCCTCCTGCCAGCAGCCCCGTTCCGTCTGGCCATGAGGGGAGTTCAGGCAGCCACCGGCCCCGATCTCCTCTTGGAGGAGGCCTGCAGAGGCTTCCAAGGAGCACTGCTGGGACATTTTACACATGAGGCAGCATTTGGAAAGGGAGGTGTCCTTCGCCCCCAGCCTTCAGCGGCACGCGCTCTCTCCTCTGGCACTCTGGCAGGGCTCGCTGGACCAGCTGATGGCCATCTTGCACAGTACTGCCCCTCACTACGTCCGATGCGTCAAGCCCAACGCAGAGTGCGAGGCGGCCGTCTTCCGGGAGGACGAGGTATGGAATCTCCCCCCGCCCTTCCTCCTCCCATCTGGGACTTGGGCCCCTGGCCCTTGGCCCCTCCTGGCAATGTGTTCGTTTGTCGCCCAAAGCAAACGCAAGCCTGAAAAGGGGGCCGTGCTTTTTAAGAAGAAAGGGCCAGTGAAGTCATGCGGCTTCCCAGGATTCTCGTCAGCCTGCCCACTGTCTTTTGTCAGGGCTTAGCCCCAGATGTGCCTGCGGCGTCGGGTCGCAGCCAACGCCATTGGCCCCGACTGGCCAGACCCCGAGGCCTGCTGCTGGTCCACAGAGGGGGCGCCCCCAGCCGAGTCTGCGTTCTGAAGCCACCCTGGGAAGAGCCGGCTGTGGGCCTCTGGGCCCGATTCCTGGCCTGTCCCTGCTGCCGTTTGTGAAGTGTAGCATTTTGTTGGGGCAGCCTGAGAAGCAAAAGCCGACTCGGGCTCTTCGAGTTCAGAACCAGGTCCCTGGCGGGTTGCCCGGAGCATTCGGGGCAGGGGCAGGGGGCAGGCGGGCGGGCAGCTCTTGGACCCTGAGCTGTGCCAGCTCCATGGCTGGTTTCCAAGCCAAGTCTTCCCTGGCAGGTTCTGCGACAGCTGGAGGCGTGTGGCATTGTGGAAACGGTCGGCATCAGCGCAGCTGGCTACCCTATTCAGTGAGTCGGTGTGCGTTTCGGGATCCACCCCTTTGTCCAGTCGGGCGTGACTCTCTCTCTCTCTCTCGGTGTCCTCCTGCATTCCAGCTGTCAAATCTCCAGTCATCTTTAGACACTCTCCTCACCCCAGCTGTGGTTCAGAATCCATCTTCCTACTGCTTGAAATCCTCACCTCCTTCCCCCCTGTTTACTGAGCGAAGAGGCTCCTTTTAAATGTGGTGATTCTCTTTATTGGGCAGGGGGAGAGCAACTGGCCCTCTCCGTCCCCAGCACAGCATCCCTCCAGTGTGGGAACCCTGTTGCTGGGGTCTCTTTTACTTTTCGTTTTGAGATCGTGAGCCCTTTGGGGACAGGGAGCCCTCTTCATGTATTTGTGTCTTTGTGAACTACTTTGGGGACCTTTCGCTGTACTCACCTGGCCTGCCGCCACCCACCAAAGCCCCCTGGGGAAGAGAAGGGGGGGGTCCAGGTGACTCCAGAGCAGAACGACGATAGCCAGGTCATGGGGGGTCAGATAGGGAGGGGTCTGAGCCCCAGGACACAGAGCAGGCCTAGCAGTGCACACCCGCTGTTTGGAACCTTAATTGGAAACATGACGACCGGGACTTGCTCAGAAGCATAACTCGGCATTTGTAGGCGTCCTCTCCATGTCAGCAGCAGGGCCAAGCCAGAAGCTCCCGGCATGTTGGGCCCTGTTGATCATCCGTGGTGCTTCCGTCTGACGCTTTCCTCCACTTTGGCCTCTCTAGGCTCTCTTTCCGCACATTTCTGGAGCGCTACGAAGTGCTGAAGGAAGTTGGACAGTCGGACACAGAAGCCCTGCAGAAGGAAGATGGCTTTTCTCATATGGGAAATGGTATGTTCTTTGATGGAGCCTCTTTGCTTGATAGCCGTGTGTGTCTGTGTCTGAACCTCCAACCAGCTCTGGGTTCTGTCTTCGTTTTTGCTTCGAACTTCTGTCTTCCAAGAGAGACTTTCTGATCACAACTGGGATCCCACAGGATGTGGTGGGTTCAGCCTCCTGTGATTCTCCTTTCCTTTCCGAAAGGAAATAAAATAGAACTGCTCTCCAAATCCATCTCTAGTCACCCCTGGCCAAGGTATTTCCGTGCATTTTGTCACGTCAGTGTGACACAATGTGGGATAGCTGGCATTATAAAAGGATTATTTTATGTAATAGTAATAAAACTGTGAAGTTTTAAAAACTGTCCAGCTATGCAAGATATAATAAATCTGAATCAATAAAAAATCTCTATACGTCTCAGTAAAACTAATTTAGAATGATCATTGAGATAGTCTCTGTGTCCGACTAGACCAAATCTTCTTCAGATTGCAATTGACTTCTGTTTGTCTCCACCCAACATAAGGGTTGAACTGCTGTTGGTGTCTTTCTCAATGATCATTTTGTATGAATTTTACTGAGACATAGAGATATATCTTTAGTGATTCAGATTTATTATATCTTGTGTAGTTGGACAGTTTTTCAAAGCATACAGTTTTATTACTATTAAAATATTCGGATAAAATATTTGGATTCTTTTTTGATGATCTGATATTGTTGAACCCAAACAGTGTTTTGTTTTCCTTTTTCCACACTTGGATGCACATCCTGCTCCTGCAAGCTCAGGGGAACCTACTCACCCAAGTTGGCATCCTTGGTTGGATCAGGGCCCAAAGTTCTCAGCCGTTAGAGCTACAAGGAGTTACTTAACAACATGCAGGCACTGCCTACAGAAGCCAGAAGGGGTCCTAAACAACACTCCCCATGTCTTCAGGAATGAATGGCAAAAACAAATTCAGCCTATGCATTAAAAACAAAAATGCAGACTGAAGCTTAGTTTATACAGATTGATTGATTGATTCGTCAGATTTGTACACCGCCCCAAACTTTTGTCTCTGGGCGGTTAACAATAACATAAAAACAAGATTAAAAACATACACATAATCTTAAAACAATTTAGATAGGGTTTTAAATCCTATAATTTAAAAATCAAACACAGATTAAAACTTAAAAATTTAAAAAGCTGAAAAAGATTGGGCGAAGAGGTGGGTTTTCAAATGATTTTTTAAAATGGTCTGAGATGAGGAGGATCGTATTTCAGCAGGGAGCGCAGTCCACAAGCACATGCTGGAAATCTGCTCTTCTTGGTGCAGAAACAGGTCTGTCTTGATTGACTATCTATTTCTAGAGAGTTCTTGCCTTTGCCTGTTACAAAACATGTCCATGGTGGCTTATGTTAAAATCCCATTCAAATATAACACACCCTAAAACAATCCGATGCAATTGGAAATTAAACCAGCAGCCTTTGAAACCGGCAAGCACAGAGATGCCCCTCGTGAGAACTGCAGTATTCTTTCTTTAAAAAGTATTTTCCTTAGCCAAATGGATGCCACCCTGGATGCATGCTGTGTTCTGGAGTCTTTTCCCGCATGTATTCTTAGTACTTCTGCATGTTACGTTTCTTCTTGCCAAACATGTCCTTTTGCTCTTCCTAGTCCTGCTGGAGTCTTCTTCCAAACTTCTTCCAAACTGGAGTCTTCTTCCACTCTTGCCAAACTGCTTCTCCGCGGGAGTCTCTCTTCCAAGTAGCCAAGCTCATCTCTCTCTCTCTCTCAGCCTGTTGCTTTAATCAAACCAGGCCGGCTGCCCTCTGAGCAGAGGTAAGCTTCGATGGCTCTCTCGGGACTTGAGGCCCAACTGCACATCCCTGTCTCCAAGCAGAGGGCTTGCCCCAGTCAGAGGCGACCTTGTTTTGTTTTTCAAGAAAAAAGAGCACACCGGGGCAGGCTTCGGAGACCACGGGAAGGGGGAAAAGTGGCTTGGAGGAGAGGGGCTGGAGGGGAGACTGTTGGGGTCTTGGGGGTCCGGCCTGAAAGAGGCCAGAGGGGCTCATCCATAGTCCAGGTCAAGCAGAAGGCAAGGTCCAAAACATCAAGCAGTTCTGTAGGGCCAGCCAGGCCCCTGTCGGCTCCCCAGATCACCTGGCCTGAGCTGCAGTACCCCCTCTGGCCATGTTCCCGGGTGCGCTGCTGTTCAGGAAACCCAGGCCAACCGTTCTGTCTGTCTGAGGACTGGCTTGGCGGCCGTTGGGAGGAAGGACCGGGAGCAGCAGTGAGTGGCGTAGGGCTGCAGGGGCGGGTCCCAGTCCTTTTTGCCCTCCAGGGTCTCAGCGGGGATTCGAAGCCCTCAGCTCCCCTCCAAGTGCCTGCTCGATGCTTTGAATCGCAGGTGCCTTTCCAGGCACGGGGTCCCCCTCTGCCAACCCTTTGGCCATTGGCCGCCACTGCTCCATCAAGGCTGGCCTTTCCGTGGCTGCCACTCTAGAACTGCAGGCCGGCAATAGTGCAAACCCGGCCTTTCAGACGTCCTCTTTCTCCCTTTGCAGGCTGGGCTCCTCCATCCGCTGAAGAGGCTGGCCACACTCTGCACTCTGCCGTCCAGGGCATCCTCCTACTCTCACAAGCGCCCCTCCCCTGCGGCCTGCCAAGGGCGGATCGTGTGTAGCTCCGGCGTATTGTGGCAAAACCAAAGTGTTTATGACAAACGCCATGGTGAGCCTGATGGTGGGGGGCGGGCATTGGCGGGGCAGGGCTGGGTCTCTCCTGCGGGCCACAGCAGAGGGGGTCATCAGAGCCGTGGGCCTCGTGCACTGCCTCTGCCTGTGCTGTGGGCCTCTGGAAGCCCACAAGACAGTACTGGGTCCAGGAGGGGGAGTGTGTGTCTGTGTGTGTGTGTGGGGTGGGAAGCAGGTTTCCAGCCCTTGGGGATGGCGGTAGACTCCTTACTGACCTTCAAGAGAGCCCTTAAAACCCATCTGGCTGGCCTGGCCTTTCAGGGTTTTTTAACTAGTTTGAATTATTTTTTAATGCTAACCGGGTTTTAATTGTTCTGATGTTTAATTGTTTTTAAAGGTGTTTTTTAATTGGTGTTCATAGTTATACTTCTGTTTTAATGGTTGTTGGTTTTAATGTTTTCTGTTTTTAATTGTAAACTGCCCTGAGCCGTTTTGGAAGGGCGGTATAAAAATTGAATAAGTAAATAGATGGGCTTAAGAGTCTGTGGTCCCTGCTGGTGGAGTGCAGAGGCCAGGGGCCCTGAGGAGCTCTGCATCCCTCCCTAAGCCCAGTGCAAGCGGACTTATGCAAATGCATGTAATCATATGCACAAGACGTGTCAATCAAAGGGGGGGGGAGTTTCATCAAGGGCTGTGTGGGTGTGTTTCCCCCCCTCTGTATGCATCTGTGGTTTAAAAAGAAAAGGCAATAATATCAGGCCAGGTTCACTGCAAGACAGAAGAGCAGTGATCAGGATTTCCTGCTTACCCCTCCTCTTTCAAAACAAACACACACTTCAAAACATCCCCCTGAGACTCCCAGTTTAACCAGGAAAGCAGCACTGGGGAGGTTTTAGTCCAGTGGCTGTTAGCCCTGCAAGGGGAGATCTGGGCAAATCCTGGCTATCCCCAGTGAGCCGCTTTGAGGGGGAAATGAGTGTGATCTCCTTGGTGCGGAGAGAGCAAGATCCAACAGCAGCAGGGTTTCTCTCCTTCCTTCCCAGCTAGAGCGACTTGAAGCTCAAAGAGCTGGTGTCTTCTCGAAGAAAGCGTTGCTCATCCAGGGCTGCTGGCGGAGGTTTAAGAGGCGGAAGCTGGCGAGGCAGAGGCGGGCTGCCACGATCCTCCAGTCAGGTGAGCAGGGGAAAGGCCCCGCGGCTAAGGACTGGCAGTGTGGGCGGAAGGGAGTTCGCCCCTAACCGACTCGGTGGCCCTTCGGCCTCATCCAGCAAGGCATTTCTAACATGCCAAAGCAAGGATGCAGATTTATTCAATCCAGATAAGACGGAGGTACTTATTGTGCGGGGTCAGGACACAGTTTTGATCTGCTGGTTCTGGATGGGGTCACACTCCCCCATAATGGACATGGTATGCAGTCTGGGGTTGCTTCTGGACCCAAACCTCTCCCTGGTGTCCCAGGATGAGGCGGTGGCCAGAGGTGCTTTCTATCAGCTTCTGCTGATACGCTAGCTTTGTCCATTTCTTGAGATAAACGACCTCAGAACAGTGGTACTTATGCTGGTCACCTCCAGACTTGACTACTGCAATGCGCTCTGTGTGGGGCTGCCTTTGTACGTAGTCCAGAAACTGCGATTGGTCCAGAATGCGGCAGCCAAGTTGGTCTCCAGGTCATCTTGAAGAGACCCTATTACTCCTATACTAAGAGACATACCAATAGGTTTCCGGGCAAAATACAAGATGAGGGTTATAACCTATAAAGCCCTCAACAGCTTAGATCCTGTTGAGTATTTAATAGGATGCCTTCTCCGCCATCATCTCACCCATCTCACCCATCATCTCACCCACCGTCTGGTGGCTATGTAGAGACGGCCCTTCTCCGTTACCGCCCCGAGACCCTGGAACAGGCCCCCCTGCTGAAACAAGAGCCTTCCCTTCTCTAGCAACTATGCCTGCTGGCATGCTGTGTGGCTGCATTCCTGTGAAGTGAAGTGTCTGTCTCTCCCTTGCTCCCCTTGGCCCAGCTGTTCGCTTGTGGCTAGCCAGGGAATGTTTCCGGAGACTGTGCAAGGCTGTGGCGGTGATCCAACAGGCCTGGAGGAAATGGAAGGTAAGAGGAAGGAAGGAAGGAAGCTTCCATGCAGCTGGGTGGAAGCTGGGAGGGAGGAGGACCTGCAAGAGTGAGACAGTTGGCTTCCTTTACAACTCGGCCAGAAATTCAAGTTTCTAGCCCTGTGGCTACCCAGAGGTTCCAAAGCGATGGAGCCACGCTTGCTGGGGACGGTCAGGAGCTGGGTAAGGCTGCCGCTGGAGGAGGAATCGCCAGATCCTTGTAGCAAATGCTGCGGAGTAAGGCACTAGCGCTTCTAGCCTGCCGTTTGGTTGAGTACAAGCAGCACCCCAGATGCCTTCGGAGCAGAGACAGCTTTGTAGTGGCTGGCAGCGCCCAGGCGTGCCCTGCTGTGTCCCCGGAGGAGGAGGAGGACGAGTCGCTCTTCTGGGTGGGACTTGGAGCCTCCACACGTCCTGTCCCTTTACTGCCGGACGAGGCCACTGAGGTCGGCTCCTCCAGGCTAGTTAGATGCTTTCTTCGACTTGGCTTAAAGTGTGCTGTTTTGGAACTGGCTCGTTCTTTCCCCTTTGGCAAAAAACAAACAAACCAAGCCACCTTTTTGCTGTCTGAACCACTGGTTTGGGTTTCGTGCGTCGAATCCCCCAACTCCCTGTGACCCGGCTGTTGGGGACACACTGGCAACAGCCCTCCCAACCAGGGCCGGATGCCTCGCCCCAGAGTGGCTCCTTCTTATCGTTGGTTGGAAAGCGGTCCGTAAGTTGTTGTTGTTGTTGCCAACGTGTCCCGAACTGCTCGGCTGTGTGGGACATTTTCGGATTCAAGACGCAAGACAAAGGAACATAGGAACAGAGGAAGCTGCCATATACTGAGTCAGACCCTTGGTCTATCTAGCTCAGCATTGTCTTCCCAGACTGGCAGCGGCTTCTCCAAGGTTGCAGGCAGGAGTCTCTCCCAGCCCTCTCTTGAAGATGCTGCCAGGGAGGGAACCTGGAACCTAGATGCTCTTCCCAGAGCGGCTCCATCATCCCCTGAGGGGAAGATCTTGCAGTACTCACACATCAAGTCTCCCATTCAGATGGGACCAGGGCAGACCCTGCTTAGCTGTCATGCTTGCTACCACAAGACCAGCTCTCCTCTCCTGACATGGAGCAGGAGTTCCAAAAGCAGATGGTGGTTTCTTTCTGCAAAGTCGGGAAGGCCTGAGTTTGAAAAGGGAGGCTGAAACGTCACACATTCTGCCCGACCCATCACAGAGGCCTGCTGGCCTGATCCTTGTGGCCGGCTTCAGCTGTAAAGCATGATTGCGTGTTGAGCCTCCAGTTTCCACCAAGCAGCAGACCAGCTCCTCCTCTGGGCTTTGCTTGCAACTTTTTGCTAAAAACACAAATTGAAGGGAGCTGCAAAACAATACAACCACCACAAATATTGATAGACCCCTTTTCAACCAAAGTTTTCAAAGCAGTTTACATGGAGAAATAATAAATAAATAAGATGGCTCCCTGTCCCCAAAGGGCTCACAATCTAAAAATAAACGTTAGACAGACACCAGCAAGAGCCGCTGGAGGGACTCTGTTCTGGGGACAGAGAGGGCCAGTTGTTATTGTTATTATTATTATTTCTTGTTTACACAGTCAGACAGGTGTTATTGACTGGTTTGTTTTATCCAGACATCGAGTCCTTCCCAAGGACCTGGGATGGCTGGATTTTATTGTCAATTGTTATAAATATCGTCGCAGAATATAGGCTGTTCCCAGTAAAGCTGCTTTTTGTAATTGGCTGATGGTGATTTCTGTGGCCCCGATGGTGTTGAGGTGCTCTTCAAGGTCTTTTGGAACTGCACCCAGGGCGCCAATGACCACTGGGATTATTTGGGTCTTTTTCTGCCACAGCCTTTCCATTTCAATTTGTAGATCTTTGTATTTGGTGATTTTTTCTATTTCTTTTTCTTCTATCCTGCTATCCCCTGGTATTGCTATGTCGATTATTTTGACTTGTTTTTCTTTCTTCTCGACTACAGTGATATCTCGTGTATTGTGTGGCAGATGTTTGTCTGTTTGTAGTCGGAAGTCCCATAATATTTTTACATCTTCATTTTCTTCAACTTTTTCAATTTTATGGTCCCACCAATTTTTGGCTACAGGTAGCTTGTATTTTTGCAGATGTTCCAGTGTATCATTCCTGCTACCTTGTCATGCCTTTGTTTGTAGTCAATCTGTGCGATCTTCTTACAACAGCTGATCAGGTGGTCCACTGTTTCATCTGCTTCTTTACAAAGGCGGCACTTGCTGTTTGTGGTGGATTTTTCTACTTTTGCTCTTACTGCATTTGTTCTTAGTGCCTGTTATTGCGCAGCCAGTATTAAACCTTCTGTTTCTTTCTTCAAGTTGCCATTCTTAAGCCATTGCCATGTCTTGGTGATGTCTGATTTTCCACTTATATTGTGCAAATATTGACCATGCAGGGGTTTATTTCTCCGTTTTTTTGCTCAGTTCTTGACTTGTTCTTTCTTGTAGGCCTGCTTTCTTTCATTGGTGTTGAATAGTTTCTCGTTCTTGACCATTTGAAGTGCATCTTCTTCACTGTCCTTGATATATTCTTCAAGGCCTCTTTTCTCCTCCTCTACTGTTTGATGGACTTGCAGCATTCCTCTTCCACCTGAGCTGCGAGGGAGGTAGAACCTATCTGCATCACTGCAGGGGTGCAGAGCATGATGGATAGTCATGAATTTTTTTTATATAATAATAATAATAATAATAATAATAATAATAATTATTATTATTATTATTATTATTATTAAATTTGATTTTTATACCACCCTTCCAAAAATGGCTCAGGGTGGTTTACACAGCCTCTTCATTCCTCTTGGTGACCCTTGCTGACTATTTAGAATGCCTTTGAGTAATGTGGGGGTGGTGGGTGGTTTCAAAACATTCCCAGAGGTTCGATCTGCTCATTCTAAGGCAGGGCCACTCTTGCTGCCTCCCAGATGAAGCCTTTCGGGGGGGAAGCTTGCCAGATCCCTCAAAACTGCAAGAATTCCCCAATTTTGCCTGCCAAAGCCAACTTGTTAGGAGGGTGCCATCATGTTGAACCTTCTGCTGCTTTGTAGCTGAAGGTGTGTTTAACAGCTCCCAGAAATATCGAGTTGGTCTTCCTCCCCCTTATAACCAGAAGCCATTTTTTCCCTTAGCCAGGTTTCTGAAAATTGTAAAAATCCCCTAGGTTTGTCCACCAAAACCCAACATGTGAGGAGGGTTCTGTCTTCCTGAAGGTTTCTTTGCTTTGCCGCTGAGGATGTATTTAACGACCCAAAATATCTTCCGGCTATTCCTATCCCTTGTACTTCTGAGCCATTTTTTGGTCTGCTAAATCTCTGAGGAATACAAGGCCCCCAATTTCATGCACCCCAAAAATCACCATGTTAATGTCCCCTTGCTTTTATTTTATTTATTTTATTTTTTATGTATTGTTAAATTTATACCCCTGGCTAGTGATCTGTTTATTAAGCTCTCTTGTATTTTTCCCTTGCAGGTTTTCTGAAAATTGCAAGGATCCCCAAGGTTGTTCACCGAAATTTGGCTCCAGTCCTGACCTCCTGGCTTGACCCCCTGGGCTGTTTCTGGCTCCCTCCGCCTCAGCTCATCGGAGACATTCTACACATTGGGCCACTAAAATCATCACATTAGGGAAGTGTTGTGTTGGGTGCTTTTGCTGCATAGCTGAGAATGTCTAATAACTTCTCACATTGGTGTATGCCTATCCCTTATATTTTTAAGGTCCACCCGCCCCCCTTGGCTAGAGTTCTGAGAATTGCAAATATTCCTGCTTAGTTCTCCATAATCAGCATGTTGTGGGGTGGGGAGTAGCACAGGTCACCTTTCTCTCCTTGAAAGAGTTGCTGGGAGTTCCAGATGCAGAATTCCCTAACAGGTTGTCGTCCTGCTCAGAGGGTCTGCTGCTGCTGACCTACCTCAAAGTGATTGTGAGGATGACGGGAATAGACCATGGGAAATACTCCCTGGCTATATAACCAATGTGGTTAGGAATGGGCAGTGATGGTCCTCATCTCTTCCTGGCATAGGAATCCTCCTGGTGTGACGGGATGAGGGATGCATCATTTCATTTGGAATCCCGCCGTGGTCTTCGCCTTGAAGGCCACGGTGTGAGAGAGCATGTGGGACGACAGAGGCCTTGGACCTGATCAGGCAGGGCTGCGCTAGTTCTCTAGAAAAGGTCCCCGTGTCCAGGGGATCCAGCTCTAGAAGAGACTCCCCATGTTCTTGAGCACTCTAGAACCCGGCCCATGGTGGGCCACGGTGCCAGAGAGCATGTGTGACTACAGAGTGGTCTCATGTTCTCGAGCAGCCTGTGTTGAATCCAAGTTCAAAGTCTTGGCTGATTAAATTCACTCAAGGCCAGTTATGGTAAGGAGAACCTGAGGCATCTGTAAGAAACAGGAGGCTGGACTGGATGGGTGCGTGATCCTGTCCCCTTCTCCCATGACTGCTAGGTTTGCTCAAGAGTTTTGGAGGAGGAACTTGGTTGAAAGGTTTTTGAAAGTCCAGGTATACTATATCCTTGGGATCACCTTTATCCAAACACTTATATATGGTCTGTATAGATGTTCTTAAATGAATGCTTGGGGTGGAGAGGGGCGGGATCCCACTGGATCCAACTAGAATTGTTTCCATCTGCTGATAGGCTTCGGATTTTAGAAAGCAGAGTGCTGTGCTGGCAGCGGGCGACACTGGTCCACATGATCAGGGCCAAGAGATGGTGGTGGGCAGGATGCAGTCGCTCAACGAGGGCTGTGAAAGAGAACCTCTAGTCAATGCAAGCCTCTTCCCACCCACCACCAGCGTTTCCTCTTTTAGAGATTCCCAGAGGTGGTGGACTATAACTCCCATCACCCCCAAGCAAAGGCCGTTGCAGCGGGGGATCTTGGGAGTTGTAGCCAACAACCTCTGGGAATCCCTGTTAGAGGGGACACTGCCCACCACCCTCCTCCACTTTCGGGCTCAAACACCTACCCCTGCTGCTGCTGCTGCTGCTGCTGAAAAAAAGAACGGACCCTTTGCATGGCAAGAGCAACTTTACTGATGGGGGAGACACTCATGCCAGGTGAGGAAGTCGTTGTGCTGTGCTAAATGGGAGGGTGGGGGGGCACTTTTTAAACACCCCTTTTCATTCAAAGCTCCTTGAGCGTAGAAAACTGGCACGCCAAGAGACTCATTTGACTCTGGTGTCCCAGATTTTAATTTGTAGCGTTTTTTAAATAAAACAAAGGGGGGGGGTCAACAAGGGGGCTCCTCCACCTGCAGCATGGGGTCCCTTCGGCCAGCTCCCAGCTCGGCTGCGTCCGCAGACCAACAGGCTCTCCCCTCCCTCCCGCCACTCCACGAGCAGAAGAGGAGTGAAGCCGGGCAAGGCCAGTCCAGAGGGCGCCGGAGGGTCTCGAGAGGGTAGAGCCCCCGTCTCTGGGCCCAGCCGTCCACCGTCAGACAGAGAACAGCTTGTGGGTGTCAAGCAGGATTTGATTGAAGCCAGTCACGGTGGAGGAGGGGGTGCGCGGCCTGGTGTCCGCATAAAGGAGTGGCGACGGAGCCCTGGGCAGAAAGACAGACCCACAGCTCAGCTTGGACTGACCAAACACTTGGGAGGCCCAGACCGCGGAGGGTGAAGTGAGAGCCAATGGGCCAAACGAGCTGCTGTCCCATCGCTTTAAGATCTGGGTTTTCTAACCGGCCCTGAGCTGTGGGGCGATTCGCTCCCCCCCCACCACAACCAAGTGTGGGGCCCTACAACCCGTGTTTGAGTCGTGCGGCCCTTACCTGCGGCAGTGCTCTGACGGAGGCAACCCCATGCCTGGACAGCTGGGTCTCTGCCTTGCTGCAAGCCTTGTGCTGTAGGACCCGCAGGCAGCTCAGATGCACGAGCACTCTCTGGAAGCCATGCCTCACGGCAGGAGCGCTGCACAGGACAAGTCCAAGAGGCCAGAGCTGGACTGCCGCACGGGGCAGCAGCTGTGGTTTCCCCAGGTCACGACGAGTCCGGCTTGAAGCAACATCTGCTGAGGTGAGGGGCTTTCCTTCAGCATTGTCTAACTCCTCCTCAGCCAGGATATCCATCTGGGCCTGTGGGGGTAACAACAGTGCCATTAACTCCCCCAACACAAACAGATGCGGAGGGGGAAGAGGCTGGTTTGACTTAAGAATATAAGAACGGCCCCGCTGGATCAGGCCCAAGACAGGCCCATCTAGTCCAGCATCCTGTTTCCCACAGTGGCCCACCAGATGCCGCTGGAATCCTACAGGCAGGAGCTGAAAGGGGGGGCATGTCCTCTCTCCTGCTGTTACTCCCCCGCAACTGGTACTCAAGAGGCATCCTAGCTTTGAGGCTGGAGGTGGCCTTTAGCCCTCCAACTAGTAGCCATTGATAGACCTCTCCTCCATGAAGTTCTCCAAGCCCCTCTTAAAGTCATCCAGGTATATTTCTGATCCTAAATTTCCCGGCAATCAATTTCATGGGATGGCCCCTGGTTCTAGTGTTCTGGGAGAGGGAGAAGAATGTCTCTCTATCCACTTTATTATTATTATTATTATTATTATTATTATTATTATTATTATTATTATTAACATTTATATCCCGCTCTTCCTCCAAGGAGCTCAGAGCGCTGCACTACATACTTCAGTTTCTCTTTCACAACAACCCTGTGAAGTAGGTTAGGCTGAGAAAGAAGTGACTGGCCCAGAGTCACCCAGCTAGTATCATGGCTGAATGGGGATTTGAACTCGGGTCTCCCTGGTCCTAGTCCAGCACTCTAACCACTACACCACGCTAGCTCTCTTTCTTCACACCATGCATGATTTTATAGACCTCTGTCATGTCTCCCCGCAGTTGTCTTTTTTCTAAACTAAATCACCCCAGGTGTTGTAGCCTAGCCTCATAAGAAAGGTGCTCTAGGTTCCTGATCATCTTGGTTGCCCTCTTCTGCACCTTTTCCAGTTCTACAATGTCTTTTATTCATTTATTCATTCATTTATTCATTTGATTTTTATACTGCCCTTCCAAAATGGCTCAGGGCAGTTTACAATTAAAACAAAACCATTAAAACCAATAACAGTTAAAACAAAAGTATAAACAATATAAAACATCAATTAACAGTTAAAACATCATAAAAAACAATTAAACAACCAGAACAATTAAAAAACCCTGAAAACCAGGTCATAACATTACAACAATTAAAACTAATTAAAAACCCTGGGAGGCCAGACCCAACAGATAGGTTTTAAGAGCTCTCCTTAGATGTGTTGACCAGAATTGTACACAGTACTCCAGGTGTGGCCGCAGGACAAACACCACCACCCGCCCATTCAGCCTTTAAAGTAGCTCACAAATGGTGGAGTTTTTCTGGTTTAATGAACCTGGAGAAGAGAGCATGGCCTTGGGCATAGATAGTTTGAGGCTAAACTGGGTAAACTAGTTGATGACATTTCCATTTGAGATTGTCTCATGGGAACATTTTCCAGCCAAGGTCAAGAGCACATGCACTAAATTATGCTGTGCACCAAAGAGAACTGGATTCTCCGACATGAACTGCATAAAGCACGTCTGTAAACAAATTGGTTCCCCAGCACCGCAAAAGTGATCATCAAAGTCTTGCAAATTATGATGCTGGAAGAGGCATGTGTCTCACAGAAGACATTCTAGGAGAAGCATCGCCCCCGCCCCCACAATCTCTCACACACAGAAAGGCATGCCTCTTAGGAACATAGGAAACTGCCATATACTGAGTCAGACCCTTCGTCTATCTAGCTCAGTATTGTCTTCACAGATTGGAAGCAGCTTCTCCAAGGTTGCAGGCAGGAGTGTCTCTCAGCCCTATCTTGGAGATGGTGCCAGGGAGGGGACTTGGGACCTTCTGCTCTTCCCAGAGCGGCTTCATCCCCTGAGGGGAATATCTTGCAGTGCTCACACATCAAGTCTCCCTTTCATATGATGCAAACCAGGGCAGACCTGCTTAGCTAAAGGGACAACTCGTGCTTGCTGCCACGAGACCAGCTCTCCTCTTCTGAGATGGGACCTGTCTTGTTCTTGCAAGTACTTCCAATCAATGTAGTTTCCCCTGGCTTAAAAAGATCTGTCATCTGATCACCTGGGGCACCTCTTTGGTCCTTCCCCAAATATTTTTAAAATCCATTCATTGGTTGACTCACAGCTGAAATCTTGTGCACACTTGTTAGGAAGCGAGTCCCACTGAACCCCAAGGGGACCGATGCTGGGCTGAAAGGGTTGACAGTGAATGCTGTAGCTGTGGCAGGAACAAGGGCAAGAGACAGCTAAGCGGCTGGAAAGTCTTTCGCCAAACTCATCCTCACTTTGCAACAAGGCAAGTTCAGCAGCACCCACCCTAACTAGTCTTGAAGCCTCTACCCTCCTGGAACAGGCCCTCCTCCAGGATTTGGTGGCTGGCCCCAGAGTTAGCCCCTCTGGACAAAAGTCACTGAGAGTAAAGCTCTAGTCAGCCCTGCTCACTAAGCAAAGAGGCACCTTTCTTAAAGTGGGGATTCTCTTCTATTTAGTAGGGGGAGGGCAACTCTATTTAGTAGGGGGAGCCAGCGTAGTGTAATTGTCAGAGTGCTGGACTAGGACCGGGGAGACTCGAGTTCAAATCCCCATTCAGCCATGATACTAGCTGGGTGACTCTGGGCCAGTCACTTCTCTCTCAGCCTAACCTACTTCACAGGGTTGTTGTGAAAGAGAAACTCAAGTATGTAGTACACTGCTCTGGGCTCCTTGGAGGAAGAGCGGGATATAAATGTAAAATAACAACAACAACAACACAAGAGCTCGGATATAAGATCAGTGGACCTGTAAAAAAAAGAAAGCAGTACATCACCTAAATGGAAGATTAGATTAGAAAATAAAATCTCCAGGCTTAGATCAGATGCTAGTAAATTGAAAGATATGAAAGACAAGAAGCTGAAGAATGAAAACACCAAACAGTATCTGATCCAAAAATACCACCTAGATTCAAGGAAAATTAGAGAAGTCCTGGAAATAATAAAGCTGCAAATAACAGCAGTGTCAAAGAAGATTAGCAGATATGAAGCCAGAATTACACAACACAGGCAAAATCTCCAATTCCAGTCGAATCAGAGACGTTTCTACCAAAGCATAGAAGGAGAAACTGCAAGAAACGTAGAAACACCAAATAAAGAAGAAACAGTGCAATTCTGGGGGAAATTATGGGACAATCCTATAATAAAAAAGCAGGCTGGATGAAAGAGGTCAAAAAATGTAACCAGCAAATGCAAGATCTAATAATAACACCAGAATTAATAAGTGAAAGAGCAAAGAAAATTAAAAATTGGACTGCGCCAGGCGACGATGAACTGCATGGCTTTTGGCTTAAACACTTAACAAGCCTTCATAAACAACTATCAAAACAGTTCAATCACATTATGAAAGGCGGTGATATTGAACAATGGCTAACAACTAGGAAAACTCATCTCATCATGAAAGACCCAGCAAAAGGTGCAGTTCCAAGTAATTATAGACCAATAACCTGCCTGCCAACCATGTTCAAATTATTAACTGGAATAATAGCAGATGAAGTGATGCAACACTTATTAACTAACAAACAGCTTCCAGTTGAACAGAAAGGAAATTGCCCGAACACCAGAGGCACAAAAGACCAGCTGCTGATTGACAAAATGATTTTAGAAAACTGCAAGAGAAGAAAAACAAATCTAAGTGTTGCATGGATTGACTACAAGAAAGCCTTCGATTCATTGCCTCACACATGGATACTAAAATGTTTAGAAACAACTGGTGTCAGCAAAAACATTCAGATATTTATTTAAAAAAGCAATGAGCATGTGGAGTACACAGTTAACAATCAATGGTGAGGCACTTGGACAGGTTAGCATTAGAAGAGGCATTTTCCAAGGGGAATCACTATCCCCTCTGTTGTTTGTAATCGCCATGACCCCACTTTCACAAATACTAAACAAAACAGGCCTCGGATACCAAACATCTAAAACATCCAGTCAAATCAACCATCTGCTGTACATGGACGATCTGAAGTTGTATGGAAAGTCCCAGTCAGAAATCGAATCACTGCTAAACACTGTCCGTATATTCAGTAGCGATATAGCAATGGAGTTTGGACTAGACAAGTGTGCTGCATTAATAATGAACAGAGGGAAAATAAGAAAAACAGAAGGAATAGAACTGCCCAATGGAAGCAAGATCAAGAACCTGGAAGAGAAAGAACCTTACAAATACTTGGGCATTCTCCAGGCTGATAACATCGCACACACTGAAGTTAAAAGAAAAATTGGAAGTGAATACATCAGGAGAGTTAGAAAAATCCTCAAATCCAAACTCAGTGGCGGGAACACCATACAAGCCATCAACACCTGGGCTATACCTGTTATCACATACACTGCAGGAATAATAGACTGGACCCAGGCAGAGCTAGAGACGCTAGATCGTAAGACCAGGAAAATCATGACCATCAATCATGCTCTGCACCCCTGCAGTGATGTCGATAGGCTCTACCTCCCTCGCAGCTCAGGTGGAAGAGGAATGCTGCAAGTCCATCAAACAGTAGAGGAGGAGAAAAGAGGCCTTGAAGAATATATAAGGGACAGTGAAGAAGATGCACTTCAAATGGTCAAGAACGCGAAACTATTCAACACCAATGAAACAAAACAGGCCTACAAGAAAGAACCAGTCAAGAACCGAGCAGAAAAATGGAAAAATAAGCCACTGTGGTCAATATTTGCACAATATAAGTGGAAAATCAGACATCACCAAGACCTGGCAATGGCTTAAGAATGGCAACTTGAAGAAAGAAACAGAGGGTTTAATACTGGCTGCACAAGAACAGGCACTAAGAACAAATGCAATAAGAGCAAAAGTCGAAAAATCAACCACAAACAGCAAGTGCCGCCTTTGTAAAGAAGCAGATGAAACAGTGGACCACCTGATCAGCTGTTGTAAGAAGATCGCACAGACTGACTACAAACAAAGGCATGACAAGGTAGCAGGGATGATACACTGGAACATCTGCAAAAAATACAAGCTACCTGTAGCCAAGAATTGGTGAGACCATAAAATTGAAAAAGTTGAAGAAAATGAAGATGTAAAAATATTATGGGACTTCCAACTACAAACAGACAAACATCTGCCACACAATACACCAGATATCACTGCAGCTGAGAAGAAAGAAAAACAAGTCAAAATAATCGACATAGCAATACCAGGGGATAGCAGAATAGAAGAAAAAGAAATAGAAAAAATCACCAAATACAAAGATCTACACATTGAAATTGAAAGGCTGTGGCAGAAAAAGACCCAAATAATCCCAGTGGTCATTGGCGCCCTTGGGTGCAGTCCCAAAAGACCTTGAGGAGCACCTCAACACCATCGGGGCCACAGAAATCACCATCAGCCAGTTACAAAAAGCAGCTTTACTGGGAACAGCCTATATTCTGCGACGATATCTATAACCATTGACGATAAAATTCTGGCATCCCAGGTCCTTGGGAAGGACTCGATGTCTGGATAAAACAAACCAGTCAATAACACCTGTCTGACTGTGTAAACTAATAATAATAATAATAATAATAATGAGCAGATTGAACCTCTGAACCCCACAAAACTGCTGAAACACACATACCCCCCCCCAATCACTAAAAAAAACCTTGCCATCTGCAAGGAGGTCATGGCTGGCCAGACCTGTGCCATTTCCTGTTCGCAGACACTCCAAAATGCGGCTGTCGATGCCAGCAGCCTCCGGCTTCCTACGCCCCACCCGGCCCTTCCCGAGCAGCTTCTTCAGCCTGAAGAGGCGAGGGCTGGGAACAAGGACTTCCCTCCTGGAGCTCGGCCTTCCATCTCCGGCTTGCACTCCCAGTGGCCCAAGTCTAGTGAGACACAGGCAGGCTTTCAGGGCGGGAGAAGAAGATGGGCCTCGCCTCCTCTCATGCTCACGGGGAAGCCAATTCGCTCGCCTCGTCCCCAAAGCCAAGGGATGGCAGTGGGCTTGAGGCATTTGCTGGAAGGGGCAGGCCCCATCACAGCCAAGGAGGTGTCTGTGGGGGTGACCGAGAACTGGAAGGGGATGTTGGCCGGAAGCCCCCGAGACTGAGAAGGAGAGAATCACCCCACAGGCACAGACAAGCCAGGATTCTCAACGCTGGGTCCCCAGATGTTCTTGGACTTCCACTCCCATAATCCCCAACCAAAGGCCACTGGGGCTGGGGATTATGGGAGTGGGAGTCCAAGAACATCTGGGGACCCAACGTGGAGAATCTCTGCATGCCCCCCGTACCCCCCCACACACACACCATCACTAGCATTCCCCTCCCAACTCCCTCATGTCACCTCCTTGCTCCATTCAGTCAAGGAAGGAGTTTGGGGGAAGGAGAACCGAGGGAGGGAGGGAGGGAGACATGCAAGCAGGACGCACGAGGGAGGAGCAAGCTTGCCAGCGCTTATCTGCCCACCAGCTGTGGCTCTGTGATGATGATAATGATGATAAATATAAATGAACAACTTTATTCTTTAGCCACCCCATAACATTGTTCTCCAGGCAGTTCACCACTCAGCATTAGGAACATCGAGAGAGAAAATACATCTCGGTTTTCGCACCAGCAACAACAAAGAATACAAAATACAGCACAACTGTTTTAAACAGCTTTCAAAACCCAACTTCAAAGGCCCAAAGTGAGCAGAAAAGTCTTGGCCTGGGGTCTAAGGGATGGGGCCAGTTCGCCCACGGGGTCTCCAGAGCAGTCCGATGAAACAAGAGTGGCTTAATCACTGAATAAGGGCTGTCAAGATAATTGCTGTCAAGACTGCAGGAGCTCCCTGCTTGAGGTGTGGCCAGGGAAGGGAGGGAGGGAGGGAGGGGGAAAGACAGGAGATGGTGCATACAGCCAGCCAGCCCAAGCACACGGGAGAGCAAGTTGTTGTTGTTGTTGTTGTTGTTGTTATTGCTCCCAGCTGCCATCTCTGCCTCCCCAAGCAGGGAGCCTTGTGCACACACACATTACTCAGGGGAGGGGAGGAGCAGTGTCCCCTCTAACAAAGATTCCAAGACGCTGTTGACTACAACTCCCAGAATCCCCAGCCAGGGATGATGGGAGTTGTCATCCAGCACATCTGGGCATCCCCGTGAGAGGGGCCACTGGAGGAGGAGGAGGCCCAGTGCAGCACAAGCAGTGGCGAACCCTTCCAAAACGGCACTTGCCTCAGAGGTGCTCAACGACTGCAAGATGTCCCAGGAGGGTCAGCGGGGATCACTCCGCCCAGCAAGACTTGGCTAACTCTGTGCTTCAGAAGGTGGCATGGATGCGTTTACCTGAGTTGGAACTCAGCAAGGAGACTGGCCAAGCCCCTCTCAGGAGAGACGCTGAACAGAAGCAGCAGCCGCACACTCGCCAGGTCTGCAGACTCCTGGGCTGTGGAGGGCTGTGCCCCATCCCTCCTTGGGCCAGCAAGTTCTACTCCCGAGGCAGCATCCAAGCCCTTCGAGGGCCTCAGACATCTCTGAACTGCAAGCGTTGCTGTTGCTCCTCTCCCTGCCATTGCAGGGAGAGAAGAGCTGGTCTAGGGGAGAGGAGAGCTGGCCTTGTGGTAGCCAGCATGACTTGTCCCCATAGCTAAACAGGGTCTGCCCTGGTTGCATAGGAAAGTGAGACTAGAAGTGTGAGCACTGGAAGAGATTCCCCCTCAGGGGATGGAGCCAATCTGGGAAGAGCATCTAGGTTTCAAGATCCCTCTCTGGCAGCATCTCCAACGAGAAAGGGCTGGGAGAGAGACTCCTGCCTGCAGCCTTGGAGAAGCCGCTTCCAGTCTGGGTAGACAATACTGAGCTAGATAGACCAATGGTCTGACTCAGTATACAGCAGCTTCCTATGTTTCTATGTTCCTATGTTCCCTTGGCTGTGGCGGTTCTTCTGACGTCCATATCTGACTATCTAGAGGAGAAAGCAACAACGTGTAAGGAGCTGGGCTTTTCTGGAGCTGCTGTCTGTCACAGTGAGAGGAGGGCAGGGCCACCCTTGGACTCGGCACAATCTCCGCAAGGGCAATAGATGTTAGAGGTTGTTGATTTTTACCCACAACAGGTAAAACAGCAGAGCACTGAGGAATGAGCACACACTCCAGTTACAGAGTAGGTAGCGGAGGAGGGTTTGGATATTGCAGCTGTTTAGAGGAAACACATGGAGATCCTTGTATGACTAAACACTAAATATTTATTGGTTAAATACACTTGGATAGGAAAGACCTATCTCTCATCTAAAGGACTACATAGTGGATAGGTAAGGAGAGAGAGAGAGAGAGAGAGAGATGTTCCCATCTGCTCTCTAGGAGGAAAGGAAGGATTGTGACTCAGCCCAGGAAGTGCTGCAGAGTCCGTTCAGGGGTCAGAGAGCAGGGACCGAGAGGGAGACCCTGACTCACTGTCTCTACTCCCAATGCCCCTAGTGGTCATTAGGACAGCTGGTGCAAAAGGCCGATGCACTGGAAGTTCATCCCCAACACGAGACACCACCCAACCCCAGCAGCCCTGCTTGGCCAGATGCTGCACATCCCTTGCAAGCCGAGGAGGAAGAGGCACAGGCCGGGAGCACCATCTCTTCAGTGCCAGCAGGGCCCGTTCACATTCCACTTGCTCCCCAGCCCTGGCGCCCAGCCCCAGGGAAGCAGTTCACACACATCCCCGAATCCCCTGAATGGTCACCCCGGAGGCTTTTAAGGATGTGGGGAGGGAAAGGCACACCCCTCTGTCCTGGGTGACACAGCCATGCACCAGAGCCACTCAGCTCCTTCAGCCTGAAGGAGCAAATCAGGAGAATGAAGGCAGGCGGTAAAGTGTCCACGCTGTAGACACTCGAACCCAGAAGGGTACATGAGAGAGACTGGGGGGCGAGGGGGGGGACGCGCAAAGACATGAACAGATTCCAACCGCTATAAAGAAATCCGTAGCTTGAATTCATGGTTGGCTTTCAGAAGAGCCCCTAGAACCTATCTGTACAGTCTGCCCTTCCAGAGTTCTTAACAATTAAACCTTTTAAAACTATTTTAATGGCTTTATGCTGTTTTTAAATTGCTCTGTAATGATTGTTTTTAAGAGGATTGATTTGTGGGTTATGTTTGCGCACTGCCCAGAGCCATTTGGATGGGGCGATATAGGAATGAAATAAATAAAGGTGATCTAGAGAGGGTATTAACCTGTGAAAGAACAACAACAACAACTTATATACCACTTTTCAACAAAAGTTTCCAAAGCAGTTTACACAGAGAAATAATAAATAAATAAGCTGGCTCCCTGTCCCCAAAGAGCTCACAATCTAAAAAGAAACACAAGATAGACACCCGCCACAATCACTGGAGGGACGCTGTGCTGGGTGGTGGAGAGGGCCAGTTACCCCCCCCCCCCGTTCAATCAAGAGAATCACCATGCTAAAAAGGTGCCTCTTTGCCCAGTTAGCAGGGGTGGTTGAACCAGCTCTATTTCTCTAGAGGCGGGGATTTCAAACTTGGGTCCCCAGACATGCTTGAATTACAACTCACTTCTACACCAGCCACTGGGGATAATGGGAGTTGTAGTCCCACGACATCCAGAGTCCCACGTTTGAGACCCCCTGGCCGAAAGGAAAGATGGGGCGAGGCAGGAGATATGTTGACAGAGACTGGCCCATGGTCACCCAGCGAGTGGCGCAGCTGTGTGAGGATCTGGATCTGGATCCTACCAGCCCCCGTCAGGCTGGGGATTGCAGACACCACCGGGAAGACCTCAGGTGGGCCACGTCTGCTCTCCTCCAAATCCTTCTCTGAAGGCGGATTCCGTTCTCCCCCAACGTCTCTGTTATTGCAAGAACCAACAGCTTATTTATTTATTATTTCTCTACGTAAACTGCTTTTGGAGAATTCTGCGCTCCTCCGACATCTCTGCTATTGCAAGAATCAACAAGCACAACAGAATGCAATAACCAAACACTGACCAAAGGTGAAGGCACACCCGTAAGCGGAGAGATTCGCTTTTCGAGAGACAGGACCAAAAGAAATGGCCACGGAAAACAGTTCCGCTCTCTTAGCACACAAACAACTTGCCCAAAACTCACCTTCCCAGACAGAATCCCTGGCTCTGACGGAGGTCTCCCCTCCGCTGTGAGAACACGGCTCAGGCCTCTGACAAAGGGGTCCATGCCTGCACTCTGGCCCCTGCCACTCCCCATTCAAAGCAAGCCAGAAGCCGGACAAGCACATTGTTGTCACTCCCCCCCACCCGGCTCGACCTTGTTTTGGCAAGGAGGTGAAGGCCAGGCTGCACAAGCAAGTCCTGCAGGAGCCGCTCAAAATGGCCTCACCTCCGTTCCAAATGGCGTTTTTGCCAACCGGAGCTCGGACATCCACCCAAACACAGAGCTGGTCTTGTAGCAACCAGCATGACTGGTCCCCTTAGCTAAGCAGGGTCTGCCCTGGTTGCATAGGAATGGGAGACTACATAGGTGAGTACTGTGAGATATCCCCCTGGGGGGATAATGGGGCCACTCTGGGAAGAGCATCTGCATGCAGAAGGTCCCCAGTTCCCTCCCTGGCAGCATCTCCAAGATCAGGCTGAGAGAGACTCCTGCCTGACATCTGGGAGAAGCCGCTGCCAGTCGGTGAAGACCATCCTAAGCGAGATAGACCAAGGGTCTGACTCAGTAGATGGCAGCTTCCTATGTTCCACAAGGGCTGGTGGTCCAAGCATCAGCCCACAAGGAAAATGCAGAGAGAGGATCTTATGCCTACCCTTAACTTATGCCTAACCTTATGTTAACTAACTTTATTTTTATTTATTGTTAAATGTATACCCCGCCTTTCAATAAGAAAATCCCAAGGCAGCTCACAATAACACTTAAAAACACAATTATAAAAAAGACACATTAAAATATTGAACTAAAAAATATAAAAACAAATAGGATTTAAAAAGTTTGGGCATTCTAGTGTCTTTCACAAAACGGGCAGACAAAAACTGGCTCAGAACTCTAGATGGGACAAGAGGGGCAGGGCGGTCTCCCTTGGGGTGGCAGAGCCCTGCTCACTGCGCCATGCGGCACCTTTCTAATGGGCGGTGGGTGATTCTCTTGTATTGAGCAGGGGGCGAGCAACTGGCCCTCTCCGCCCCCAGCACAGCATCCCTCCAGTGGCTGTTGCTGTCCCTCTTATGTTTTCTTCTTTAGACGGTGAGCCCTTCGGGGACATAGGAACCTAGGAAGCTGCCATATACTGAGTCAGACCATTGGTCTATCCAGCTCAGTATTGTCTTCACAGACTGGCAGCGGCTTCTCCAAGGCTGCAGGCAGGAGTCTCTCTCCCAGCCCTCTCTCATTGGAGATGCTGCCAGGGAGGGAACTGGGAACCTAGATGCTCTTCCCAGAGCGGCTCCATCATCCCCTGAGGGAAATATCTTGCAGTGCTCACACATCGTCCCCCATTAATATGCAACCAGGGCAGACCCTGCTTAGCTATGGGGACGAGTCATGCTTGCTGCCACAAGACCAGGCAGCCATCTCATTTCTTTCGATCTCTGTAAACCGCTTTGGCAACTTCTTTGGGGGTTGAAAAGCGGTCTATCAATCTTGGCTGCTGCTGAGGCTGCCAGTAGAGCACAGCCACCGCCCCTCCACGAGCCTGCCTGTGAAGCTAGCCAGCCCGCAGCCCAGCTCGGAGGGGCTGCCTCTCTCCCCGCCTTCGTTCTCCCGCCTGCTGCTTCGTTCTCCCGCCTTTGGGCTCTCCCTGCGGACCTCCCACTCGCCCGGCCCCTGGTTCCCACGCCCTGCCCGGCTCTTCCCACGCCCTGCCCGGCTGCCACCACTCACCCTGCTGCTGCCGCCGCCGCCACCGGAGAAGCCTTCTTTGCCCAGGAGAGGAGGCTGGCCCGGCTGGAGGAGGGCTCTCCTCCCGCAGGGCTGCGCTGGGCTGGGCGTGAGGACTCTCCATCCCGGGGGTCCTGCTCCTGCTGCTGCTGCTGCCCCGTCCCGCAAGCCTCGCGACTTTGCAGCTGCAAAGAGGCGCTCCAAAGGTTGGGCGGCGCTCCGAAGAACTCTCCGCCTCTCCTGCCCTGCCCAGCAGGCGGCGCTGCTACAGCTCCAGGGCGCCGCTCTGGCCGCGGCCTCCTCTCTATGGCGGCGGCAGCGGACGCCAGTGAGTCCTCTCCTCTCCACCACGTGGGTCTTCCCTGGCGCGGAGGTTCCCAGGTAGGGGCGCCTCTGGGCGTGAGCAGAGTGCCGGGACTAGCGGGAGAGTCTCAGAGGGGCTGCTTTGCCCTCCATGCGAGCAGCCAGCCTGTCTACATGCATGCATGGCAGGCAGGCAGCCCACCGGTGAAGCGCTGGCGAGGAGGGGCGGCAGGCAGAGTGGGTCCAGCAGAGAGCCCGGCCTCCTGCTCCGCCCTCCCCCATTGGCCAGCCGACCAGGGGAGCCCGAGGGCGACAGCCCTCCTCTGCAGCTGGCCCCCAGGGAGAGGTAGACTGCCCCCCTGAGTTCTCCTCGGGATTTTTCCACCCACCCCTTGGAAGCTGTTTCAGCCGGTGGGCTTGTGGCGGTGAATTCCGTGGAATGATGGTGTGTTGTGATGAGGAGGGGGGGGATGTGGGGCGAGGAGGGAAGAGGAGCAGCCACTGCCCAGCCGCAGGGGTGCATCAGCATCTCCAGGGTGTCTCTTCCTAGTCTGGGGGGGGGAGAGAGGATTTCCTGCAGTGCCCTCCTCTCCCCGTTTCTAGCCTCTCCTGCCAGTTACTCACGTGGAGGGCTGCAGCTCTGCTGCTTTGGTTGCTCCGCCCCAAGGGCCTGCTGTTCTCCCCGCTCTGCTCTGTGCGTGCACACGTGTGCGAGAGAGAAACTTCAGCTGCTGAGAGGCGGCTATGCTGTGCCTTTGAGGCTCTGGTGACAGAGCTAGAAGTTCAACAGGCAACATTTCCTCCTTTCTGTGTAGGAACAGAAGGCAGCTGCCATATCCTAGGTCAAGCCCTTGGCCCTTGCCTACCCAGACTGGCAGCGGCTTCCCCCAGGCTGCAGGCAGGAGTCTCTCCCTGCCCTCTCTTGGAGATGCTGCCGCCAGGGAGGGAACCTGGAGAGCCTTCTGCACGCAAGCAGGCAGGCAGGTGCTCTTCCCAGAGCAGCCCCCTAACGGGAATGTTTCCATACTCACACACAGTCTCCCATCCAAATGCAAACCAGGGTGGACCCTGCTTAGCAAAGGGGGCCATTCATGCTCGCGACCACAGGGCCAACTCTCCTGGTGTAGCAATCCGGGCCAGCACCTGTTGGATTTCTGCACCCCCTTCTTCCTTCCTACAGCCTCTAGTCCTTGGAGCACCAACTCACGGCTTGGGTTTTCTATCTCCGCGGCCGCTCCTCCCTGGGGGCAGCCCGAGGTCTTCCTGCCGCCAGCCCTGGGGACGCAGGGATGGAAAACGCTGCCCCCGTCTTGCTCCTCCGTGTTACGCAGCACAAACAAGCAGGTGGAGGGAGGACTTTCCCCACCGCTCTTAGAGCCTCTGCCTGTCATTTATTTTATTTTATTATTTATTTTTTACATTGGTGTCCCACTTTCCCTCCAAGGAGCTCAGAGCGGTGTAGATGCTTGTTTTCATCCACACAACAACCCTGTGAGGTAGGTTAGAGGTCAGCTCTCTCCTGCGGCCCCAGCGCATTTCTCCAGACACACCCCTGGCCACTTCCTGTGAGGTCACCTCTGTGGCCTCACCTTTGCCTTCTGCAGGGGGCTTGGTGGGCCACCCCGGCAAAGACGGCCAACCTTTATATCCCGCTTTACCACCAAAGCTAGATAACAAAAATGGCTCCTGGTCCCCAAAGGGCTCACAATTGAAAAGAGAAACAGAATAGAGGCCACCGCTACAGCCACTGGAGGGTTGCTGTGCTGGGGACGGAGGGGGCCAGTTGTTCTCCCCCTGCTAAATACAAGAGAATCCCCAGGTTAAAAAGCTGCCTCTTGGCTCAGTTGGCATAGAGACCCTGAAAAGGATTAGCGAGAGCCAGAGCTGGAACTTTGGGTGCCCGTGGACAGCTGCCACACTGGCCACGATTCTCCACAGGCTGAAACCACAATATTCACATGCAACAAGGCCCAAGTTGGCTTCTGGCTTTCCTTTCATGGGAAGTTGGTAGTGATGCCTACTGACCGCCTTCTCCTTTCCCTTAAGGTAGCAGTACTCAAGGGACGCAAGTGGCAAGATGGAGTCTCTCCCGGCCTTTCTGGGGAGCCTGCGGCGTTCTGTGAGGTCCTCTTTTGTTGCTGGCAGCCTCAGCCATTTCCAGCTCCGGCAGCATTTTGCCACGTGGGGGAAGCCACTGCCCCCCGAGAACGAGCCCTCCAGCGAGGCTGGGCGCAAAACGGTTCCTCCCTCGCCGCTCAGCTGTGGGCTTGGACCAGCCAAAGACGAGGCGGCCGGCTGCCTGTGTGTGCAGCCACGAGAGATTCGCCGAAGTGGCAAGGAAGCCCCGCGTCGGAACGAGCCCTAGCGGAACTGCCACGCAGCCTTGGAGCCCTCCCACGAGGAGGAACTCAGGAACTTGAGGAACGATGACTTCCCCCGACTGAAGGCCGGATCCTGGCAGCCCCGGCCTCCCCCCGTGGAAAGGACCCAAGGCTGCGAGGTCTTGTTTGGGGCGGCCCCCTGCTCCTTGGCGCTGGCCAGGGCCAAAAGGAGCTTTGGCAGGCTGTTTCTCAAGGCCCGCCGCAACAGCCCACCGCCCGCCATGGAAGGATTCGCCCGGCGGGCCGCGGAGCTGGGGATTCCCGTGCAGCAGGTCCACAGGAAGGTGCTGGATGCCCTTTGCAAGGGTGGGGCCCACCAAGGGGTGTGCCTGGAGGCCACGGCCCTCCGCCCGACAGACTGGCGGAAGAGGCCCGCCCCGGAGGCCGAGGAGACTGCTGCTTACCGGGGGTCGCAGCTCCTCTGGCTGGCCCTGGAGGGGATACAAGACCCCATGAACTTGGGGGCCGTTCTGCGCTCTGCGCACTTCTTGGGGGTCCACGGGATCGTGATGAGCCAGAGGAACAGGTGAGCTTTTCAGGGGGGTTGAAATCTGCTCCGAAGGGCACATTGATCCTGCCCTCCCCCTCCACGGAGCGCAGGATGTGGAACCCGCCCCCCCCCCGAGCGTCACAACAAGCACCCTGCGAGGTGGCTTGAGCTGTGAGGTGACGGATGGCTCAAAGCTGCACAGTGGACTTCATGGCTGGGGGGCTTGGGGAACCAGCAGGCTTTCTGACGGCGTCTCCCCCTTTCCCTTTCCTGCTCACAGCTGCTCCCTGACGCCCGTGGTCAGCAAAGCCAGCTTGGGAGCCTTGGAAGTTCTGGACGTCTTTAGCACTGGTGATCTCCCGGGCCTGCTCCAGGTAAGGGGGAACCAGCGCTGGGGCCTGATCCGGGAGGGCTCTTCCCGTGTTCTTGGTCTGCAAGGCTGTGAGGCACAGCCGGGCCACAGGATGGCAGCATCGCCCAACATTTCAAGAGGTTCAGGGGGGTGGAGCAGTGACCTTGGCGGAGGAGACGGAGGAAACGTGGGGACATCCCTGAGCTCAGTGAACCGGCTTCTCCGTGTCCGAGTCCCGAGACAGCTCTCTCCTTGAGGGAGGGAAGAGGCACCCCCAGTGCTGTGCATGCTGCTGGCGCGTGCCCTGGATCAGGCCTTGGGATGGCGGTGGGACCCTCTTGCCCACCCTCCGATGGGTGCCAGCCGCCGCCTCCGGAACGACCTCATAATGAGCCATAAAAAGGCGTGGAGACTTAATTGAAACGTTGCTGTGCATCACCGCCTTGACCATAAAGCACAATTTATGAACATTTGGGCCAGGGGGGGCGGTCTCGTTAATTGGGTCCACATTGGCCGTCTTGACCTCTTCTACTGCGCGGGCATAAATCCTAACACCGTTATGGCTTGAAAAGTGCCGATTTTTGAGAAAAGGAAGCAGGAGGGAAGCCAGGTTTATCTCTGGCTAAAATGGATTTTGTAGTTAATTGGGTGCTGTGCCCTCCGTGTCAAGGAATTGCGCTGAGAGTCTACGTGGAATCCTGGCCAATCGGAGCCTCTTGCCCAGAATTCAGTTTCCATTGAGGCCCCGGAGTGTCCCCTTTCATTTTCCCCCCAGTGATGAGAAGAAAGGCCAGGGACGCGTCTTCTGTCCCGGGAATGGAGCGAAAGGCTCGGATCCTGACCCCTGTGCCCCTGTTCCCCGGAAGAGCGCCACCCTTGCCAAAGAAGGCGCTTCTGTTCACAGAGCACAGATTTCGGACCCAGCCTTTCCTTGAGATGAGCTCCAGGCAGCCCACGGTGTGGGGTGGATCACCGGGGAGACAGTTAGCCCTCTGGGTTGCCAGGAGCTCCTCGGAGGAAAGGGATGAGAGACCGTCTCGTAAAGAGAGAAATGATGAGAGACCGTCTCGTAAGGAGAGACCGTCTCATAAGGAGAGAAATGATGGCGCTCTGTGGCGTGGGCCCTTTGAAAAAGCAGCCCCAAAATGGCACAGCGGTGATGCCTGGAGGCAAGCTTATCTTTCCCTCTTCCTTCCTTTTCTCTTCCTCCCTCACCTTGGCTCCTGAAAGAAAAAATCCGATCAAGGCTGGGAAGTCCTGGGGACAGCCGGCCCCGCGAAGGCCCAGGGCAACCCCCCCTTGGTGAGCTGCTTAGATTTCCGCTGGACGAGACCCACCATCTTGTTACTTGGTATGCAGCCTTCTGGGGCTCTGCTTGTGTGGGGGGGGGCAGGGAGGGGGCATCAGCCAGTTTAGGACGTGGCCACTACCTGCCTAAACAGGAGTCTCTGGATTGACGCGGAGAAGAGTCCTCGCCGGAACATAGGAAGCTGTCATGCACGGAGTCAGACCCTTGGTCCACCAAGCTCAGTATTGTCTTCACAGACTGGCAGCAGCTTCTCCAAGGTTGCAGGCAGGAGTCTCTCTCCCAGCCTTATCTTGGAGATGCTGCCAGGGAGGGAATTTTGAACCTAAATGATCTTCCCAGAGAGGCTCCATCCCCTGAGGGGAATCTCTTCCAGGACTGCTCACACTTCTAGTCTCCCTTTCATATGCAACCAGGGCAGACCCTGCTTAGCTAAGGGGGACAAGTCATGCTGGCTCCCACCAGACCAGCTTCTGGGCAGAGTTGGGAGGGCGGGATTTGGCCAGGAAGTGGCTCAGGAGCAGGCTTTCTGAAGGACAGCAGCAGCCACTAATATTCATAGACTGTTTTTCAACCAAACTTCCCAAAGCGGTTTACATAGAGGAATAAGTATATACAGTAATAAGCTGGCCCCCTGTTCCCAAAAGGCTCACCATCTAAAAAGAAACCTAAGACAGACCCCAGCAACAGCCACTGGAGGGATGCTGTGCTGGGGGTGGATAAGGCCAGCTGCTCTCCCCCTGCTCCATCAAGAGAGCCGCCAGGTTAGAAAGGTGCCTCTTGGCCCAGTCCGTGGGGGTCCGCTTTGTCCCCCGTGCAGCTGCCTGCGGAGTGAGGGGATCAGTGGCAATTATTATTATTATTATTTTACATTTATATCCCGCTCTTCCTCCAAAGAGCCCGGAGCAGTGTCCTACATACGTGAGTTTCTCCTCACAACAACCCTGTGAAGTAGGTTAGGCTGAGAGAGAAGTGACTGGCCCTGAGTCACCCTGTGAGTTTCATGGCTGAATGGGGATTTGAACTCGGGTCTCCCCGGTCCTAGTCCAGCACTCTAGCCACTACACCACGCCAGGCCTGACCAGCTTCCTGTGGGGCGGCCTTTGGAAGGGGACGTGGCTTCCTCTCCGCCCCCTCCAGGCCCAGAGGCAGGCTGCCTCCCCATGCCAGTTGCAGTGGAGGGAGAAGCGGCAGGAGACCGGGGCGGGCGGGCAGGCCTTTACAACGTCCGATGCATTTGGCCTCTCGAGCCTCCTGGACAGGAAGACAGTTTCTGTGCTCCCTTGCGGGGAGGAGGAGGGCATTGCAACTTGGTGGGGGGGAAGATGCCCCCTGGCAGCATCCCCGCTGTGTAGACAGCTGCTGTATTCTGTGTCAGACGCTTGGGTCCATCTTGTGCAGCGTTGCCTGCACTGGCTGGCAGCAGCTTTGCAGGCTTTTCGCAACCCTGCCTGGCCCGTGCCCCTGAGCCTCCTGGCCTTCCCCAAGGGCCCTCAGACCTTGCAAGCGCCACCCTGGACGGTGGCACCCACCCCAGAGGTTAGAAACAGTAAGGCTTGGGGGGGGGGTCTCCTTTTTTTTGGCAGGGAATGAAGGAGTTGGGCTGTCTCCCGAGACCCGGCGCTGGTGCCAGAAAATGCTGACCATCTCCCCCAGAAGAGAACTGCCCCCTGGGATCGAATCGCTGAATGTGTCGGTGGCTGCCGGTACGTCTTCCTCCCCTTGAACCCCTCACTCGTTGCCGCCGTTGGCGTTGGCGAAAGCAGCGGCCCCGAGGGCGACGCTCTTCTCAGAAGGGGTTTCTGAGATATAATTGTCTTTGTAATGCAACTTTTTTTTAAAAGATCACCCTTGCGCCTCCACGTCATGAAGGAGAATGTTCCCCTGCTAACTGAACATAAGAGGCACCTTTTTAAAAGTGGCGATTCTTTATATTTAGCAGGGGGAGAGCAACTGGCCCTCTCCGTCCCCAGCACAGCATCCCTCCAGTGGCTGCTGCTGGTGTCTCTCTCATGTTTCTTTTTTAGATTGGGAGCCCTTTGGGGGACAGGGAGCCATCTTCAATTCTATTTATTCATTTATTTATTTATTTGTATCTTTGTAAACCACTTTGGGCACTTGGGTTGAAAAGCGGGATCTAAACTTTGTAATGGCTCTTCTGAAACTCTGGTTCCATCAGCAAAGCATCGTCTCCCAAACCCCCTTGTTGGCCTTCTGGGGCCCTGGCTCAGATGGGTCCGTCTGCGGAGTCTTCCTTGCATCTCCTGGTTCTAAGAGTTTTCTCGGGAGATGTGGACATTTCTCTACCTGCCACCCTGGAAAGCTGCTGCCAGTCCGTGCAGATCATGCTTAGCCAGATGGAGCAGGGTCTGACTCAGGCTGGCAGCTTCCGGTGCAGCTCTGTCTGGGAGAACCTGGCAGAACAGAGCTAGCCCTGGATGTGTTTCATCTTTTGAGGAGATGACAATGGCTCGGTCGGCCAACATCTTGCTGGCCTCCCCTGGTTTCTCTTTGAGACGGCTTTGCAGAAGGACCGCGGCCAGACATGTGTACTGCTGCTGCTGCTGTTGTTTTCTCTCTCTCTGACCATCCTACCTTGGCACTCATTCCACACCCCCACGCCTCTTGCTTCACTTGGGCGAGGTCCGGGTGTGAGAGTCCCGTCAAGAAGCATCAGAAGACATTTCCCGGTGGAGGGGGTCCTGCCGCTAATTCACAGAACAATTTTGTTTTCCAAAGAAAGAAAGAAAGAAAAGAAAAAGTGCTGTTAAATTCAGAGCCAGATGCAGCGATGACGGGTGCGGAGAGAAGGGTCAGGGCTGCGAAATGGAACCTAATTGCAAAGGCATCAAGGTGCCAATTATGAATTGCTGGGCGTGGGGGGGGGGACTTTGTGGGGACTTAACATATGGTGGTGAGCCTGGTGAACGTTGGCTTATTTTCTTTAAACCCATGACTCCTGCCAGCGGCGTGTTAATGAACTGGCAACCGTTTGTGTGGGCTGAAGGCGCTGGATCGTGGTGTAGTGGTTAGAGTGCTGGACTAGGACCGGGGAGACCCGAGTTCAAATCCCCATTCAGCCATGAGACTAGCTGGGTGACTCTGGGCCAGTCACTTCTCTCTCAGCCTAGCCTACCTCGCAGGGTTGTTGTGAAAGAGAAACTCAAGTATGTCGTACACCACTCAGGGCTCCTTGGAGGAAGAGCGGGATATAAATGTAAAATAATAATAATAATAATTGCCACTGATCCCCTCACTCCGCAGGCAGCCAAACAATGGGACCCTGAGACTTCGTAGCACTTATTAAACGAACCTCACGTGTCTGGAATCATGCTTCCTGCTAACCAAGCCAAAAGGCACCTTTTTAGAGTGGTGATAGTCTTTCTTGAGCGGGGGGTGGGGGAGCAACTGGCCCTCTCCGTCCCCAGCTCAGCATCTCTCCCGGGGCTGTTGCCAGTGTCTATCTGATGTCTCTTTCTCTTTTAGATTGCGAGTCCTTTGGGGGACAGCGATCCCTCTTATTTATTTATTTTATCTCTCTGTAAACTGCTTTGGGGACTTCTGTGGCAAAGCAGCAGTCTCTAAATGGTTGCTGCTGCTGCTGCTGCTGCTGCTGCTGGGTGTTTTCTCTGCCCCCTGTTTACAGCAGCCCTATAAGGTAGCCCGTAGCCCAAGCCCAAACTGACAAGGGCAGAGAGGCTGGGAGGGGGCATGGTGCCCGGGAACTCTTGTGGGATAGACGGACTCCCAGCTGCCTCTACCGTCCTGACATTGGTCCCTGGCCTGCGCTGGTCTGTGAGCCTAGTAAAGGCACTGGCTGGACTGATCCCTGCTCTGTCTCTGTTCTGTCCCAGCCAGGGTTGCCTTGCCCGGAAGCCCCTGCAGTCAGAGAAGGGCATGCGGCCTTTATTACCAGCCCAAACCCCGACCCACAAGCAGCAGACAGGTGTCTTTCGGGGATGGGCTGGCCTTCTGCAAGCTCCGTTGGCCTCTCCCCAGAGACTCTGGGAGCTGGGTCTCAGAGCCAGGAGTGGCTGCGTGGTTCCCTTCGTGGGCCTGACGCGCATGACCACTACGGGCCCATTTCCCACCAGACAGCTGCTGCTATATTGCGAGCCGCTGGCTGCCGACAACAGTTTTTCCCCAAGCGTATTCTTTTAGCTCACTACCCTCCGTTTCTACATGTCGGCGGTGATGTGGCTCTTAATTTAACTGATATTTAACTGATATATTAACTGATAATAAATGATATTGAAATAAATAAATAAATAAATAAATAAATAGAACCACTTCCATGGCCCCCATCTCAATTGCATCCAAATTATTGCCCCTTCCTTCCCCCTCTCCCCAAGGCTTGGTTAACTTGTCAGAAGAAGGTTACGGGGTTATTAGAAGTGGGGTATTTCCCCCCCTTTTTGAGTGGGTGTCAAAACAGATGTGAATGAAACTTCCTTCGATTTTCAAAGGCTGCCTGGGGAATATTGTTAACTAATTATTGAAAACAGAAGGGGGGGGGTCCTCTTCTGCATTTGGGAGCTGCGTGGCCCTCCTCTCCACAGCTGAGTATTTAATTAGGGCTGATTGTGGTTAGCATGTTCAATAACTACTCATTAGAAAGGGGAGGGACCCACTGATCCAGCATCGCCTGGGGCACAGAAGAACGGAGGGTGTTCGTAATTAAGGATGCAATTTATTTTAGGAAGCCATGTGTACAGAAGCAAATGCTTTCGCTTAATTTTTCAAGGTTAAAGGGTAGAGCAATTTGGGTTTTGGTTTCTCATCTACGGTCAGCAGAGCCTCAGCTTGAGACCCACCCAACTTTGCACAAGCTTTGAAAAGAACTCTTCAGTGGCTGAATCCCACTTCAGGAAGAGACTGGGGGGGGGGATTAAGAAGACTCCTCTCCTGCCTCCTGGTTCCACTTTGGCCATCTAGATACCCCTAGAAGTTCACAAGCAGGACACGAAGGTGATGGATGCCAAGCCTCATTCGTCTTCATCATCTTCAGAACTTTGCTCCTGGCCATGGAGGCTCCATGAAGCTTTCATGGCAGCCACCGCCATGGAGAGAGCTCTGGTCCTCCATAGGCCCTTTCCTAATCCTTTTGGAAAAGACGTCTGTGATGCTGCCCTTCACCACAATTTGTCACCCCATCTGAACCAGAGATGTAATGACACTGAAAGCGATGTAAAAGCCACAATGACCGACGTAAGGTCTCCCCTACATGCAGAGGCTAAAACCTTGGGGGCGGGGGGTTGGCATTCTCCAAAAAATGACTCCACGTTGGGTCGCTTGCTTGGCATTTTCCTGGTGCCTTCTAGGGAACAGTCAGCTCTCAGGGGTCCGCTGCTGGTGGGAAGGTTCTTCTCAGCACCCTCAACACTGTCTGCAGAGGTGCAGCAGAAAAATTTTTTAAAGGGAGGGGGGACCTACCCCTCAACTCCAATTGCCAGACAAAAAGTCCAGATTGCCTAATGGTGACCAGAGAAGTGGTCAGAGAGAAGACTGGATTAATGTCTTTCTATCTATTTATTTAGCACATGTGAATTGTAGTAATAAGGTGTTCTTAAAGCTGGGAGACAAAATGACAGGCATAAATGCATTCCAGCAACGTGACGGGATCAAGTGTGTTTTTTCATGGGGAAGATGGTACAGGTAAAGGGTGCCTTCGAGTTGGTGTCGACTCCTGGCGCCCACAGAAAAGTCCTGTGGTTGTCTTGGGTAGAATCCAGGAAGGGTTGACCATGGCCACCTCCCGTGCAGTGTGAGATGATGATGCCTTTTAGCATCTTCTTATATCGCCGCTGCCCGATATCGTGCCAGCAGGGATTCGAACCGACAACTTTCTGCTTGTTAGTCAAGCATTTCCCCGCTGTACCACTTAAGGTGATAGGGGAAGGTGGGGGTATAGATTTTTTTAAAAAAATAAATTGATGTAAACATTTCAAAATAAGTAAATCAGGAGTAGGGGAGAAATTGGTGTGAAAATAGGAATATGCAGATATTAAGATTGTACTAATACGCCGCAGACTAGCACTTGGTAGGGTTGCAATGATGGCCTTGGAAAGGGTATTTAGATGCCGAGACGTGTCTACACCTACAAAGATTAGAATCGTTCGGACAATGGTTTTCCCCTTGAAACTCTATGGATGCGAAAGCTGGACTTTGAAGACGCAAGATAGGAAAAATATTGATGCTTTTGAACTCTGGTGCTTTTGACTTTTAAGGAGACTTTTGAGGAGACCATGGACAGCCAGGGAAACAAACCAATGGATCTTAGAACAAATCAATCCAGGATTTTCACTCAAGGCACAAATGACCAGACTCAAACTATCATACTTTGGACACATTATGCAAAAACCCAGCTCCCTTGAGAAGTCCGTCATGCTGGGGAAAGTTGAAGGCAGGAGAAGAAGAGGATGACCAGCAGGAAGGTGGACGGACTCGACGACAGTCATGAATGCACCACCGAGAGACCTTCAAGGCCAAGTGGAAGACAGATCAGCCTGGAGAGAGTCTATCGATGTGGTCAGCACTAAGAGTCAACACTGACTTGATGGCACTTAATCAATCACTCAATCCATCAGTCAAGATTGTGGGGGGAATCTTATTTATGTATTATTTTTCTATGTAGACCATTTTGGAAACTTTTGTGGAAAAGTAGCAGTGGGGGTATGTAGTTTGTCCCTTTAAAGCAGGTACGTCCTGTCCCTGTGGTGGGAAGGGGCCTTTTGTGAACCTAGATGACAAGTGTGTGTGTGTGTGTGTGTGTGTGTGTGTGTGTGTGTGTGTGTGTGTGTGTATTAATGAGGAAATGGCTGTGGCGATGGGCTTGATATTTTCCAGAGTGGGAGAGCAGAACTACAGAGCAGGTAATTGTGCAAATATTGTGTGCACCAAGAAGCAGTTATCTCTCTCTTTTTGGCCCTAGGCAACGTTTATGGCAGATATATATAATTTGCCTCTGCTTCAGATCCTCAGCAGAGCACAAAAGAAAACCTTGTATATGTTGATTTTTGAATGACTCCCGACAAGAACTTTGCATTTGCGTGAAATTATCTTGGCATGCATAATTTCTTTATTCCCCCCCCCGCCCCGCAAGGGGTGGGCTGCTTTTGCTCATGGAAATAATGCGGTTTATAATCTAATGCCTTTGGAATCTCATTCCCCCCACCACCCCCAGCCCAGTTCCTCTTCCCCCAAGTGAATGGAGCTAAACAAACATTTACACAAAAGACCCCTTATCTGGAGAGATGGAGCTGTGTCTGCATTTGACAGCACAAAACCGCAAGTGTGGGGGGAGAGCAAAGGGTTCCTGCTTCCTTCCTCACCAGGTAATAATCTGCATGTGTTGCTGCTGGATCCATTGTTTGCAGAATGTTTCTCGCCTTCTTGTGCTCCAGAGACGATCTCTAGTAGCCAGCTCCTGTGCAGGGACTGGGGAGCGGGGGATGCAGGCTGGGGCGGCTCCTGTGAAAGATGAAATGGGGCCATGTCAGATTTGCTGAGGAAGGCAATCAATAGGCATTTTATCAAATAATATAATCACATGGCTGTCTCTGTAGGGGCGGGGCTCCGAAGACCTGCATTTACATACTGCCTCAATGTGCGATGCAAAATGCTCTGGTGACGGGGCCCAATGTATGCGTCCAACTTTGCAAAAAAGGAAGCCAAGTTACATTTCCAAAGCTTTTCGAACTCCCTCATTTGAATTTGGAACTCCTGGAAGTAAACCAAAAATTGGCCAGAGAATGCTAGCAGACATACTAAGCCTGGGGGGCATATGCTTTGTGCCAGGGATCAATCCCTGCCCCCTGGAGGAGAGAGGCGGGGTGGTGGTGGTGAGACTGTCTGTCTGTTGAATTGCTCAGTCTGGCTAGCCAAACCTAGGAGCATTCTTACACGGGGGCCCTATTGGCTCCCTGAATCATCTGATTCCTCTGCAGCTGATTGGCTGCAATTCTCCCTTCCACCACTCTCAGGGTGGCGCTGTTGAGCAGCCACGTTCCCACTCAGTCCCTCAATTTGTTGGCAGCCCCGGTTGCACTGGGGCCTTAAAATTGCCCTACAGTGGTGTTTTAGCATGGCCTCCTAGAAGGCCAGATTTTAGGATGGCCCTCTGTTTGGAGGTTATCCCTAAAAGGCACCCCAGACATTCAGCTATCGTCGTTTCTATGAAATGACTCTCCTTTCCCATGTGCAGTTGGGCCTCCAAAACGAGAAGGCGGCCCTCTTCCTTGCCTCCCTCTCTCCACTGCTCTTTTCTTCTCCCTCTTTTGTCTTTTTCTCCCACCGCCCACTTCCTCCCGTAACCTGTCTCCTGACAGCCGTGATGGAACTGTCACGGTTTAGTAGCTCCCGTCTCTGGCTCAGGCGCCCGCCTCCTTGTACCATTTAATCTCCCTTGCTCTTTTCATAGAGAGATGCTATTTATAAAACACACGCACCCCCAGCCAAACAAAATGTAGAGAGAGATTTTTTTAAAAAACACCAAAATCTAATTACATGCCATTGATTTCTTTCTAAATTTGCTTGTAATACATATTTGGGCTCCTCAGCGGCACAGCCGCCGAATTCCCCTCCTCCGTCATCCGCTCCCTTTCTTGCGTTTGCGGCTTGCACGGCAGACTCCTCTTCTCCGACACACACCTTGCTTGCCACTTGGCATGGCGTCTGTAGGACGGCAGAGGTCTTGGGGAAGGCAGGGAGCAGCATGGCCACGGATCGGATGGGGAAGCAAGGGTCGGGGGTTATGCCCTTCTCCACAGGTAGGTTCTATAACATTTGAACAGAATCTTCTCTCCCTCTTCTCTCCTCCAGCATCAGTTAGAGGGCATGAGTTTATACCACAGTGGGACAACTGCCTCCAAATTAACCACTTAAAAAATATATATATATCCCAGAAAAATATGCCTTGTGATCAACAACTGCTACATGCTTTCGCCAGCTGGAATAAGCTTTGATTTACTCGGGGCTGGTGCAGAAATAAACACGCAAGAGAATGAACCGTGGCAGATTTTGCAGAGAAACAGGCCACCCATGGCAAGTGGGGTGGGGGTGGTTTCTGGATTTTAGCTGGGATTAAAGGCAAGAAAGGTATATTTTCCTCTGCTGCTCCACAAGTCCAAAGTATGTGGGTAATGCTTGCACAGGAGCCCGCAGGCAGACGTAGAGAGACACAGACAATCTTTGGAGCTCAGGACCTTTCAGCTTAAAATCTAGGACCCTTGGATAAAAAGCCCCTCTGGATAAGCCGAAAGTCCCTCTCCCCCTGCGTCCAGTGTCCCAGTGTCCCACCAGGTGCCTCTGAGAAGCCCACAAGGAGAGCCACAAGAAGATTTTCCCCTTCGGGGTTGGGGCTGCTCTGGGAAGAGCATCTTGGTTCCAAGTCCCCTCCCCGGCAGCATCTCCAAGACTGGGCTGAAAGAGATTCCTGCCTGCAACCTTGGAGAAGCTGCTGCCAGTCTGGGTAGACAATATTGAGCCAGATGGACCAAGGATCTGACTCAATAGATGGCAGCTTCCTGTGTTCCTACCCTTGGGAGCCCCCAGGGCTGGAACCTCACCTTGTGCCCTCAGCACTTGGTATCCAGAGGTCGGCTGCCTCTGAGGTGGGAGGTGCCCCCTAGCCATCATGGCCACCAGCCATGGGCCATCCCGTCCAATAGTTTGCCCCACTCCTTCTGCACACACCTCCTGGCAATTAATTCCACACAGCCCCCCCCCACCTCATCCCACGCAAAGGCTCCCTCAGATGCTGAGCCACCTCTTTGCAGCTCCTGCAAGAAGCACGGCCGTTTTGTGGGAAATGCCAAGATTTATAGTTCAAGGGGAAATGTTTAGACAGAAGGCTGGTTCAGTTGTGTTAATTATAAAAATCTAAAGATAATCTATATTTAATGTTAAGTTTTTGTCAAGTTGGAGGAAGAATTAGGAGGAGAGACGTGGTGGGGGTGACACCTCGATGGAGAACGAGGGGCCATTAAGGCTCCAAAAAGTACAGGAGACTAATTGGGAAGGGATGACAAATGGGGTTATCATCGCCGACTAATTAGCGGCCTGCTTCAGTGTCCAGGGGGGCTTGATTAATCCTGATGATGTGTTAATAAGTTATGGGAGATGGGCTGGAACTTGTGAATAGATACTATTTGCATTGCTGTCCACCTGGGTGGAATGAGCCCCCCCCCCCCACCGAGCGGGAGTGCCACACCCTCACGCAGAAACCTGGGTCCCGGTCCGCTGCACGCTCTGGCACAGCGTGTAGACGTTTCAAGTGTAGCACCACTACCAACACCACCAGTATTTATCGACCGCTTTTCCACCCAAGTTGGCAAAGCGGTTTACATAGATTGATAAATAATTAAGAAAGAAAGGAGATGATTCCCTGTCCTCAAAAGGCTGCTCACGGTCTAAAAAGAAACCCAAGGTAGACACCAACAGCAGCCACTAGGGACGGAGAGGGCCAGTTGCTCCCCCCCTGCTAAATATAAGAGAGTCACTACTTTGAAAGGTGCCTCTTTGCTCAGTTAGCTCCCCCCCCCCGCCCCAGCATCAGTTAGAGGTGTGAGTTATATATCACAGTGGGGCTAAAGGTAAGGTGTGCCCTTGAGCCTAATCCTGGCGGCCACAGAGCCCTGTGGTTGTTTTTGTTAGAATACAGGAGGGGTTTACCATTGCCATCTCCCCCACAGTATGAGATGATGCCTCTCAGCACCTTCCTCTATCGCTGCTGGGAAACATAGCAGCAGGCTGTTCTAGACAGACCTTGGGCCGGATCCAGCGCGGCTTCCCTGATGGAGGCTGCGTCTGAATCCCAGGTGCAGGGGAGCACCAACAGGAAAGAGGGCAGGGTGGGCCACTGTGCGAAACAGGATGCTGGACGAGATGGGCCTTCTCGGGCCTGATCCAGCAGGGCTGCTCTTATGTTCTTACATTCATTACCTGCCTCTGAAGAAAACCAGCCCTGTCAAAAGGACGCCTTGAACCACCCATCACCTGGAGAAGAGGGAGTCTGAAGCACCCGAGAGATGGCTGGCCCTGTTTCCCCTGACCAGAAACAGCAGCTCCACACTGGAGTCCACTTTGTGGGGCCAACCAGCAATTAAAATGAGCCCCAGGGCCCCAATAAAGCAACCCTTCCGCTCACAGCCGGGAGAAAAATGATATTTGCTTCCCCCGCATTGTTCAAGGTGCGGGGAGGTGCCAATGCAACGTCACCCAACTTGTAACACTAGATCAACTCGGTTGACACCTGCATTGTGTCTCGAGATTTACGCCTTTATCTTTTTGTACTGAAAGGTAAGACTAATGGTGAAATGTTAATGCTGTATTCTGGGTAATACCATACATAAACGAATGACATCACGCGGGGACGGAGATAAATCACCGCCGCGCTCAGAAGGCAATTGGTTGGAGGCTGAGTAACGCACATCCTCGGCAAGCCGGGGACCGGGGGGGGGGGATGGGCGTCGACCTGATGGGGGAAGGAGGGCGGCTTCCAGTTGCCCCATTAGGCGGCAGCGCCTCCAGGGGCACCTGGCCAGGGGTGTCGAGGGATTGGGTCCTCAGCTACGCCGCCAGGGGCCAGCCCCTCCTCGGCTGCCAGGACAGGAGGTCACGGCCACTGGCTTAGGCGCTCTAAGAAGGAACTGGGCAAATGGAGGAAAGGGAGTCCTGTTTCTAGAGCCAGGTGGGGCAAAAAGCTCCAGGGATGAGAGACAGTGAGAGAAAGCGAGGAGCTTATCCCGCCCCCCACCCCACAGATTCCCCATGCATGCGGCCAGAACCCCCAGATCCAGCACCTGCTCCACAGCCCACGGGACACACCTCCCCTCTCTTTTTCAGCCTCAGAGAAGTCTCCTGAGAGCCTAGCAGTGGCAGGGAGGTGCTGCTTGGGAGCTGTCCAAGGTCCGAATCCTGTGGGAGATTATTGGAGTTCTGCAGATTCTGCTACTCTGAAGGCAGCCATAGAATGGCAAAGTAAAGGTCAAGGGTGCCGTCAAGTCAATTTCGACTCCTGGCACCCACAGAGCCCTGTGGTTTCCTTTGGGTAGAATCCAGGAGGGGTTGACCATGGCCATCTCCTCCCGCACAGTCTGAGATGAGGCCTTTCAGCATCTTCCTATATTGCTGCTGCCTGATAGAGGTGTTCCCCATAGTCTGGGGAACACACACCAGTTGGGATTTGAACCGGCAACCTCTGGTTTGCTTTTCAAGTCATTTCCCTGCTGTAAAAGTTCTTTAATTTTATATTGCTAAAGAGAAGTATGAGATCTTCTTTTAGTATTCTAAGCCTCACCTAAACAACATCATTCAAAACTGACCTATATTTAAACCGGGAGATTCTTCGCTCCGGCCACACATCACTCATTCCAAGTCCCGCTCTGAGAGCTGGTCTTGTGGTAGCAGGCATGACTTGTCCCCATAGCTAAGCAGGGTCTGCCCTGGTTGCATATGAATGGGAGACTAGAAGTGTGAGCACTGGAAGTGATTCCCCCTCAGGGGATGGAGCCGCTCTGGGAAGAGCAGAAGGTTCCAAGTTCCCTCCCTGGCAGCATCTCCAAGAAAAGGCTGAGAGAGATTCCTGCCTGCAACCTTTCAGAAGCCGCTGCCAGTCTGTGAAGACAATACTGAGCTAGATAGACCGATGGTCTGACTAAGTATATGGCAGTTTCCTATGTTCCTATGAAGTCCCCTCAGGGCTCCTGCCTTCCCAGGAGGGATGTGCATATCAGCTCCTAACAGTGGTGGCTGCAGACCAGCCTCTCCATATGATCTCAACTGGCCGTGTGGTTCATAGCAAAGAAGGCGCTCTCTTAAATACTTCCCCAGTGACAGCCTGGTTTGGGCCTCTGGGCATGCCCGGAGGCCATTTTTGTGACCTCTGGGCATGCACAAAGGCCATTTGCATCAACAGGCCTACTTCCCAGATCCCCACCTGAGCGGCAGCCCTACCTGGAGGAATGCGATCAAGATGGGTCTCTTGGCAGAGGTGAGCTCAAAGGAACCTCTGACGAGGGAAGCGGGTCCCTGCTGTGTCCTACTTGTGCTTGCCTAGGAGGTGCCTGCCTTTAGGGCTTCCAGCGGCATCGGGCGGGCCACTGTGTGAAACCGGGTGCTGGACTAGACAGGCTTCCTTGGGCCTGACCCAGCAGCAGGGCTGTCCTGATGTTCTGGCTAGCTGCTGTTGGCGGCAGCGTGAGAGGCTGGATGACCCTTGGGCTGGGCTGGCCCGGCAGCCCTTGTGGCCATTGGTAGTCCAGATGGGCCAGCTGTGTGGGCACAGGAAGCAGGCCGACCCCTGCCTGGAGCCCCGGGGAGCCCATTCTAAGCACTGCTATGCACCTTCGACCTGGAAACAGGTATCCATTGCCCTCATGTTCTGATACCTTGAGATTTTAGTATTTGCAAGTCGAAATTTTAGAAAGTAGAAATCTGTAGAAAGTAGAAGCTATAGAAAGTAGAAATTTTAGTGTCTGTAAATTGCCCAGAGATGTAAGTTTTGGGCGGTATTAAAATATGTTAAATAATAATAATAATAATTTTATCATGGCCTTTTGTGGTCCCACAGCAGTATTAAAAAAAAAAAGATTTCAGGAAATAATGTAAAACAAATTGCAACCCCCCAAATATAGCAGCATCAATTAAAAGGGGAGGAGATGATGCTCCATACACTATTCAGCAGCAGGCCGCTATATGACAGGTAGAGCTTAGTCTCCCTGAGAAGCCAGGTTTTTACCGCTCCCCAAAAGGCAAGAAGATGGTGCGGGCCTTCCAAGCGACAGGAGCCAAGACTAAAAGCAGCCGCCTCGCAGTCGCCTTGGGGCCAGTTGGAAGACACACCAGAGGCCGGCTGGAACTCACGTTTTCCTGCCATTCAGCCATAAAGGGGATATTTGGAGGCTGGGGGCATTCCTAGCCGCTTAAGAGATATCGGGCCTGGGCCCACAGCCCAGGAGAGCTGGTCTTGTGGTAGCAAGCATGAATTGTCCCCATAGCTAAGCAGGGTCTGCCCTGGTTGCATCTGAATGGGAGACTTGATGTGTGAGCACTGCCAGATATTTCCCTCTTAGGGGATGGAGCCGCTCTGGGAAGAGCAGAAGGTTCCAAGTTCCCTCCCTGGCAGCATCTCCAAGATCGGGCTGAGAGAGACTCCTGCCTGCAACCTTGGAGAAGCTGCTGCCAGTCTGAGTAGACAATACTGAGCAAGATAGACCAATGGTCTGACTCAGTATATGGCAGTTTCCTATGTTCCTATGTTCCTTTTGATAATTAAGCTCAATCCCATCCCCTCCAAGAATAATCACATATGTTTATAAAAGTCTCTAATATTATAATCCTGCCTGTAGGAAGGTAGAAGCCAACTAGGTGAGGCCAGGAGCTCTTTCCTTGGCCCTGTGCCCATGGAGGGCAGCTGGTGAGATTCAGGGCTGTGAGCCATTCACTGGGGCCACCCCTCACGATGCCCCTTTAGTGAGGCCCTTTATCTCAAATCCCGCAGTAAAAATGCCATGTGAGGATACGAATATGGCAAATATGTCAGAAGCTAAAGGCTGGCACGGAAGAGGGTCGTTTTTGAGGGTTCTTCCCTCCCTGGCCTTCGCTGTCCTTTAGAAACTGGGCCGGAGCGCCAGATTAAAAAAGAGAAAGTTGCATCTGTGTGGGGACCATCTGTAGAAGTGTGTATAGACTGGAAACCCAGCTTGCTGCCAGGCCCCCCCCCACACACACACACTGCCAGCCCCTCCTGCCTTTTGCAGGCGAGGTGGGAGGAATGGTGCCGGCCGTCTCTGGCGCTGAGGGCCGCGTTTTTCTGGAAACAATTCCAGCCCTGGGTAGGCGAGCCGCGAAGCCATCACCACCGAGCGGAGGGCGCACTTTGCTGTCCGTTGCCATGGAGACGCTGCTCGGGCAAGGGTGCCACTTCCCGTGCGCATGGAGTCTCCGTTGACCTCACTTAGAATTATTAGCTTTAGCCAAATAAAATAATTTGTATTAATAAAGAGGCCGTTTTCTCTCGGCTCCCAAGCGTGCCTTCTCCAGAAGGCAGAGTGACTCCTTAATTACACTTTTAACGGCACGGTGATTAATGTTCAATATGCAATACCCCGTTTAAATAAGTCACTTATTAACACCTTTAATATGTTTTAATCCTCCCCTCCTACTTTGCTGTCAAATTAGCAGGCCGGCTTATGGACTGAGGGGGTCTGGCGTCTCTCGCAGCCAGCACGGATCCTGTGCCGTGTGGGGCACTAGATGGCAGCCTTATGCTGCGAAATGTCCTTCCTTGCCAACCGAGGAAGACATACACACACCCCATGCTCCCCGCTGCCTTCCACCATGCAGGGGCTAGAACTGGACTGGCCACGAACTGAACCCCCTCCACATTCCCGGGAGTTTCTGCTCAGGAGTTTCCGAAAAACATGGGTGCTGCTGCTATATTTTTGGGGTTGCAATTTGTTTTAAATTATTTCCTGCTGTCTTTTTGTGAAATACTGCTGCGGGACCAAAAATGTCAGGCTCTTCTTAATTGTAGTGATGAAAATATTTCAAACTATCTGAACATGAGGGAAAGAGAGAACTATTTTCCAGTTAACAGGCCCTTTGGCAGATGTGCCCATATTCATGGCCTGTCCTTCAAATATTCGGGTTTCCGCTGCATATTCGGTGTGGTATCCAAAGATACTTTGGATTTGAGTGTTCGGCCCAGTACAAGTCATGGGAAGTATGTAGTTGATCCCCGGCTGCCCACCAGTCTTAAACCCTCGAATCCCGAGTAAAGTGCCTTTCCCCCCAATCCCAGGTAAGAACCTGCTTGTACTTGGAGCTCTTCGTGAATTGTGTATCATGGTGGCTCTTCATCCCCAGCTCTCCCTTGAGCCCGTCTTCAACACGGCTTGCCAGTCACCTGCAGTGCAAACCTCTGAGACTTCTTGGGCAGGACCCCTAGTAGGAACTGAAAGGAATCGGAACCCCCAGTCCAGAAATCCTGTCTCCTCCCTAAAGAGCAACAGCCACCCAACACTGGAAACCAACACTAGAGCGTCACAAGGACCCCAGAACAGCCCAGCTGGACCAGGCCCAAGGCCTATCCCGTCCAGCATCCTGTTTCCCACAGAGGCCCGGATGCCTCTAAGAAGCAGAGGATAAAAGAACTGCCACTTGAAAAGATGCCTCTTTTGCACTGATGCCTTCTTTGCACTGTTGCTGGATGGTGTGTGTGTGTGTGTGTGTGTGTTGCCTGCCTGAGCTCCTACACTCACCCTTGTCTCATGTCACGTGGACTCTCCCCTTGGCTAAGCTCTTCCACTGGGAGAAGACCCTTCCTGCGGGGGGGGGATTACTCCCCAGAATTGTATTTGGGGGAGGAATCCAATGGATTTTAAACCGCCCTGGCCCTATAAACCGCCCAGAGCCATTTTGGAAGATTAGATACAAATCTAATCAATCAATAATAAATAATAAATGCATAATTTTGACAAGGCTAAGCCAAAGGTTGTGCGCATTTTGCACAGTCCTGACCATCACCACCCCACTCAACAGGCGGTGCCATCTCAAGAGAGAGGCAGAGACCAGGAAAAGGACCCTAACAGCCCAGCTCGGTTTCACCCTCCAACCTCTTTGTACAGGTGGATTTTAGACATTTTTTTTTAAAGAAGGGGTGTGTGTGTGTGTGTGTGTGTGTGTGTGTGTGTGTGTGTGTGTGTGTGTGTGTGAAGGCTGAACATCTATTAAGCTGGGAGAATGAGAGAACGCGGGGAGTGGGGGAAATGGCCATTCTCTTCTGAGAAGCGTTTCAGGAATGAACATAAACAAGTAAATTGGCTTGTTTCTTTGCTTTGCCCCCTTCTTCATTCCACAGAAAATTATGAAGCTAGGCTCCATATAATAGAGTTATTTAAGCTGGACTGAAGAGGTAGAAATGGTAGCCATAATTATGGCCGTTTCTTATGCCTCTTGAAGGAGAGGTGTAGTGCTTTCAGAAATGCTGGTGGTGGGCTCTCTCTGCTCCTGGCTGTAGCCACAAGCGCTCTCTCTCTCTCTCAATTCTCTAGGGACAGACAAAGTTAAAGGCCCTTCGAAGTGGGCACAGTGGGGAGGAACAGAAATAATTGTTTTATTTCATTAGCAAACTGTTTACTTCTCGTGGTTTAATCGCTCTGGAAGGCAGGAGGAAAAACCATTTCAAATATGATTTTTGCTTCTTTCTGGGTAGGCAATTGGATGCTGCCCCCCCCTCCTCACCATCATTCATGCTTTTATGTAGCCTCAACCCGACACCACAAACATTTCTATTCTTGCCTGTGATTCATTATTTCTCGCAATGGGAAAAAAATTAAAAGTCGTTCACCAGGGGTTGCAAAGCGCTGTAGAAATATTAGGAGACCTGGTGATTGCCTTGCCTGGCTCTATTTTATTGTCGTTTGTCTTGGAAGAGCAGAAATGTTCATTTGACAGGATGGTTTTCCTGCCTGGGGTTAATCCAGGAACAGGGGTGCGCCTCTCCAAGCCGACTCCCCTCTTCACCTGCCTTCCCTACAGAGCCATCCTAAGCAGGTTATTTACATGCAAGTAAGTCCCAGTGGGTTCAATGGGGCTCCCAGGCAGGTGTGTGCATAGGATTGCAGCCCTAGTTTTCCCCACAATGTATTTCCTTAGAAGTGTCTCACTTCTAAATTCAATGTTAATAACTGAGCCCCAGCAAATCAGGGGGCCCTTCTCCACTTTCTCCATGCAAGACATACTTGTAGAAACCTCTACGGCTTCCCACTTTAGCTGCTCCCTGCCCCCCGCAGCCAAAGCCCAAGATGATGTAGCCTTGCCCCCTAAGGAAGGTGCTCCAGGCCCCTGATCATTATTTATTTATTTTATTTATTTTACATTTGATATCCCGCTTTTCCTCCAAGGAGCCCAGAACGGTGTCCTACATACTTGAGTTTCTCTTTCACAACAACCCTGTGAAGTAGGTTAGGCTGAGAGAGAAGTGACTGGCCCAGAGTCACCCAGCAAGGATCATTCCTTTTTGTAATACCTTGAAAGAATATTGTTATCTGCCAGATTTCTGAAACACGAAAGTACTCCCCACAACTGTCCACCATATATATATATATATATATATATATATATATATATATACACACACACATATATATATATATATATAGGGGGTGCCTCATCCTAAAGGAAGCTTACTATTCCCTAAAGAGGTGTTTAGCAACAAGGAGAGATTGTTTTTAAATATTGTTGTCTGCCATATTGACACAAGTATTGACAAAGAAACAAATAAAACAAATCTTTCTGAACAACGGAAAAGAATCCTAGCACTTGTTCGCCAGCACAACACACACCCGCCCATAAAGCCTGACCTGCTGCAGAGGTGACAACTAGGCTGCCTGCAAGGAAGAGAGACAGAAACGAAACCAGCAGGCAAGTTGCAAAGGGGCTGATCCGGCTGCAGCTGATCTGGGCCTGAGGGCTTGCACTGAGGGGGGCCACCCCCTGCCCCGCTCTGCCTCAGCAGGCCCTACTCCCAAGGAGGCCTCGACAGTCCCTCCACTGACTGTGGCTGGTGTCTCTCTTCTGTTTCTTTTTCAGATGGTGAGCCCTTTGGGGACAGGGAGCCATCTTATTGGTTTGTTATTTCGCTGTGTCAACCGCCCGGAGCCATTTTTGGAAGGGCTTTTATTTTGAAATAATATGCTCACTTCCCCTCGAGGAGACCCACTGAGGGCCAACGGTGCACCAGCTGCCTCCTCAGCTGGCATTGGGCTCAAGCACGGCATCACCTCTTTTCTCTGGGGGTCTTGGGGATGAGGCCGGTGACTTTGGGACAGGAGAGGAGGGCCACCCTCTGGGGTCGCCTGATCTAGGGGGTCCGCTGCCAGGGGGAGCAGGCGGCTCTGACGCACCACTGAGGCTTCTGCGGGAGTGGCAGAGGTGTGGGTGGCATTGGGGCCTCTGCTGGAATGGCCACTGCTGGGTCGCTCCAACTGGGTGGTCCGGGGAGGGGGGGGTCTGGTACCAGAAGCGGCCCCCTTTCACCCCATAGATCCTCCTCCTCCTCCTCCAGTGTAAGGGGCAGCCTCCTCTGGAGGCCGAGAATCCTGTTGGGTTTCTGCACTGGGAGCCATGACAGTGATCCAGAACAGGGGCTCAACCCAACTGCCCAACCCAGCAAAGGGCGGCCGGAGGAAGGAGAAGCCAGTGCGATGCAGAGAGACCCCTGCCTGGGCAGCAACCTGGGGACTCTCAGGACCCCTCCGCGGAAGGCCAGTTGACAACACGCTCCGAGAGCATGATGGGAGGGTGGTGTTTTTTTTTTTAAGCAAAGAGCAGCGGCATGAGGCCCCGATCCACACCAAGGCCACAGCAGGAGCAGTTCCCTAAATCCCCCCTCGCCCCGCTGTGATTCCACTCCAGATCCGACCCCTGGGAAACTCCACCGTGCATCTTGTTGCCAGTTCTGGCCCCAACGTCTTACGCCCAGGAGGTAAGCAGCCCCCCACACGAATCCCACCCTGAATCCCCACCCGAATACCCACAAGAATCCCCACCCGAATCCCACCCTGAGCAGGGTCTGTGCTGGTCCGTCTCTCCCCTCTTTTCCCCTCTCCGCTTTTCATATCATTTTCACTTTCAGCCGGAGGTTTGGTCTCTATAATTTCTCCCTGACCCGCCTGGCCCGTGTGTTTCGCTCAGTATTTAAGCTGAATAAGACCGCGGTAAGTAGCCAAGAAGGTGCGCTCCCCTATTTACCCTGCCAATTGCATGTGATGGCGAGAGGCGGGATTGAAATTAACTCGGCTGTTGTCTATGTTTACCGGCTAGGAGAGGAGATGGATTGTAGCAGCCAATTACTGACACGCGCAGCCTGATTACTGCCCACTCGAGAACGGCAGCCATTTAGGCTGATGAATCTCAGATTACGTTTGGCATCGTCGCTTACCTTCTGTCAGCTGCCGTGCAGAGACAGGTGAGAGAGAGGCCGCCGGGCCCTGAGCAGCAGCGGCGGCAGCAGCGCCTGCCTCGCCATCGCCTTTTCTCTTTCCTTTGGGCCCGTCCAGCCCCAACAGCTCATTTCGGCAAACGCAAGCCAAGTGGCTGGAGGCGGCCCCACCATGGGGCGGAGGGCGTGGGCGGCTTCAGGCGCCAGGAATTTGGACGGGGAACTGGTGGCGAGCAAAGTGGACAGGCTTTAGGCGGCAATCCGGGGCGTGCTTTCCTGGGAGCAAGACGGGGCACTTCCTTCTGAGTAAGCACCGAGAAGGTTGGGTGGCGGGCCGCTTGGTGAATGCACGCCCACCCCGACCCCCTGGGCCTGCTGCTTCAGCAGTGGTCTGAGTTGCAGCATAAAGCGATAAGCCGGACAGCACAGTGGACAGAGAGAGACATGGTGGCGGGGGGGGGGTCACATTCCCACACCGTCCAATACTTGGACCAAGAATTCTGTTGCATCCTAAACGCATTTATTTATTTGTTGCATTTTTATGCTGCCTTTCTGCCTTGACAAAGGCACCCCAGAGCGGTTTACAATACCCAAACACGGAGATTGCATAAGATTAAGAAGATGTTGACTCAGGCTGTTGGTCTTTCCAGGAGCTGAGGGCAATGGCCCCACCTTCCTTGCCTTCCTCTCAGAGGACACTGAACTTTCCGACTCTCAAGAATAAAAGCAGAGTCCCAAGTCGCCCCGCCCCCCCGACTGTGTCTCCCTAGCTCTCTGCCAATATTGGGGGGGGGGAGATGTGCTCTCCGCCCGCCCCCCCCCCCCCGCTAAGAGCAGCCTGTTGAAAACCGCTCTCGAAATAGTCAGAGGTGCAGTTACAGAGGGCCCCTTGAGCGTGCTGTTTCCAGCAACACGTTGCTTGGGGGTTAGTTTTACTTGGTTAGCTGAGACCAGGCTGCATGGCTCCTGGGAGCGTGCAGACTTCACCACGAGGCACGCTGTTGTTTTCTGAACTGCAACTTAGGACCTAAGAGCAGCTGAGCCTCCTGTCTAACGCCAGGCAGGAAGAAAGGGATCTCACGGCTGCTTGTGCATTTTAACCGGCTTGCCTGTAACAGTCTGCCTTTTCAGATCTACTTAAATAAGCTAGCTTTTGATTCTTTTAAACTTGATCTGGCTGGAAACAGGCTCTGTTCTGTCTCCCTACATGCCTGCCCTGGCTACATGCTCTTTAGAGGGGTTTTTAAGGCATTTTGGCTGCATTTTGAGTCCACCCTGGTTCTAGATAGAACAAGGAAGGTCTTAATTGTAGTCTTGTCTCATAGAGAGCCAGCGTGGTGTAGTGGTTAGAGTGCTGGACTAGGACCGGGGAGACCCAAGTTCAAATCTCCATTCAGCCATAATACTTGCTGGTTGACTCTGGGCCAGTCACTTCTCTCTCAGCCTAACCTACTTCACAGGGTTGTTGTGAGGAGAAACTCAAGTATGTAGTACACTGCTCTGGGCTCCTCGGAGGAAGAGCGGGATATAAATGTAATAATAATAATAATAATAATAAGCTTCCAGTTGAACAGAAAGGAAATTGCCCGAACACCAGAGGCAAAAAAGACCAGCTGATGATTGACAAAATGATTTTAGAAAACTGCAAGAGAAGAAAAACAAATCTAAGTGTTGCATGGATTGACTACAAGAAAGCCTTCGATTCATTGCTTCACACATGGATACTAAAATGTTTAGAAACAACTGGTGTCAGCAAAAACATTCAGATATTTATTAAAAAAGCAATGAGCATGTGGAGTACACGGTTAATAATCAATGGCGAGACACTTGGACAGGTTAGCATTAGAAGAGGCATTTTCCAAGGGGAATCACTATCCCCTCTATTGTTTGTAATCGCCATGACCCCACTTTCACAAATACTAAACAAAACAGGCCTCAGATACCAAACATCTAAAACATCCAGTAAAATCAAACATCTGCTGTACATGGACAATCTGAAGTTGTATGGAAAGTCCCAGTCAGAAATCGAATCACTGCTAAACACTGTCCGTATATTCAGTAGCGATATAGCAATGGAGTTTGGACTAGACAAGTGTGCTGCATTAATAATGAAAAGAGGAAAAATATCAAAAACAGAAGGAATAGAACTGCCCAATAGAAGCAACATTAAGAACCTGGAAGAGAAAGAACCTTACAAATACTTGGGCATTCTCCAGGCTGATAACATCACACACACTGAAGTTAAAAGAAAAATTGGAAGTGAATACATCAGGAGAGTTAGAAAAATCCTCAAATCCAAACTCAATGGCGGGAACATCATACAAGCCATAAACACCTGGGCTATACCTGTTATCAGATACACTGCAGGAATAATAGACTGGACCCAGGCAGAGCTAGAGACGCTAGATCGTAAGACCAGGAAAATCATGACCATCAATCATGTTCTGCACCCCCGCAGTGATGTAGATAGGCTCTACTTCCCTCGCAGCTCAGGTGGAAGAGGAATGCTGCAAGTCCATCAAACAGTAGAGGAGGAGAAAAGAGGCCTTGAAGAATATATAAGGGACAGTGAAGAAGATGCACTTCACATGGTCAAGAACGCGAAACTATTCAACACCAATAAAACAAAACAGGCCTACAAGAAAGAACAAGTCAAGAACCGAGCAGAAAAATGGAGAAATAAGCCCCTGCATGGTCAATATTTACACAATATAAGTGGAAAATCAGACATCACCAAGACCTGGCAATGGCTTAAGAATGGCAACTTGAAGAAAGAAACAGAGGGTTTAATACTGGCTGCACAAGAACAGGCACTAAGAACAAATGCAATAAGAGCAAAAGTAGAAAAATCAACCACAAACAGCAAGTGCCGCCTTTGTAAAGAAGCAGATGAAACAGTGGACCACCTGATCAGCTGTTGTAAGAAGATCGCACAGACTGACTGCAAACAAAGGCATGACAAGGTAGCAGGGATGATACACTGGAACATCTGCAAAAAATACAAGCTATCTGTAGCCAAGAATTGGTGGGACCATAAAACTGAAAAAGTTGAAGAAAATGAAGATATAAAAATATTATGGGACTTCCAACTACAAACAGACAAACATCTGCCACACCATACACCAGATATAACTGTAGTTGAGAAGAAAGAAAAACAATTCAAAATAATCGACATAGCAATACCAGGGGATAGCAGAATAGAAGAAAAAGAAATAGAAAAAATCACCAAATACAAAGATCTACACATTGAAATTGAAAGGCTGTGGCAGAAAAAGACCCAAATAATCCCAGTGGTAATTGGCGCCCTGGGTGCAGTCCCAAAAGACCTTGAAGAGCACCTCAACACCATAGGGGCCACAGAAATCACCATCAGCCAATTACAAAAAGCAGCTTTACTGGGAACAGCCTATATTCTGCGACGATATCTATAACCATTGACGATAAAATTCTGGCATCCCAGGTCCTTGGGAAGGACTCGATGTCTGGATAAAACAAACCAGTCTGACTGTGTAAACAAGAATTAATAATAAATAGGTGAGTGGTGGCAGCTCTGCTAGAGGATTTTCAAACAAACGGGGGAGGTCTGGGGCTGGAAACCCTCTCAGAAATTGCCACAGAACTCTATCAATGCTGCCTTGAGTTCCATTATGGAAGGAACCAGGGGTATTGATGGATACCTTTATCAGCCTGGAGTCCGCACCCATCTCCAAGAGGCTTTGCAGACAGGGCTGTTACCCCAAATCTCCTCCAGGAGAGAGTGTGCATTCACACACCAGCCAACCTTACCCCGAAGTCCCTTTGAGATCCTCGGACCCACTCCACACACAAATCGGGCTTTGTCTTGCGAATTCTAGCTTAGCTTGGTGTATTATCGGGCTTTTAAAATGATGGTTTTAAGCTACTTTTTGTAGCTGTAGGATCATTAGCATGATAAGAAGGATACCCTCTCTAGAAATGCAGATGTAGCTCTTTAGTAATCTCTCTTCCACCCCACCATTGGTTAGAAGGAAAACATGGAGGCATGCCATGTGAACGTGCATCAAAACAAAACCCGAGAGCAGAGGGGAGGGGCTGCTTCCCTCAATGCCGCGAGTGTAATCCAAAGTGGCTTCACTCCGCAGCATGAAGCTACGTGCGAATAGCTCCCAGGTGACGAAGGAGAGCAGTGCTGGAAACGTGAACGGCTTGATCTTGTGAAACTCTGAGAGGAGCTTTGAAGCACCTGGCCAAAGTGAACGGCAAGCCAACCCGTGAGCCCACTGCTGGGCCCTCCCACACTGCACGGGGGAGGTTCTTCTCGGCTGGCATCTCTCCTCTAAGAGACAATAAAACTGGGGGGCCTTGCCGGAGAAGCATCTTCAGTATACGCCAGAAAAGGGCCTAATCATCCTTGCATGCAGAAGGCTCCCTCCCTGGCAGCCTCTCCAAGATCAGGCTGAGAGAGACCCCTGCCTGCAACCTGGGAGAAGCCGCTGCCAGTCTGTGAAGACAACACTGAGCTAGATAGACCAAGGGTCTGACTCAGTATACGGCAGCTTCCTACGTGCCAAAGAAGTGTGTTGGGGGGATTCAGTTACCAGCTTTGTGATCAGCGCACTGGCCCAGGGGAGACCCTTATGAACTCCCACCTCTCGTCCTCCGATTGTGCCAAAGCTGTCAAGGCATTAGCCTGCAGAGCAGACAGACCTTCCCCAAAAATGGCATCACCTCCTGCTAGGACTGAGATCAACATGGCAGTTCTCCCTAAGAGCCGGGGCTCTCCGGAACAGCTGCCCTCCACGCGCTCCTCCGCGACACACTTGTGGTCCCTGCTGCCGTCGATACAGAAGCCCCCCAGAAACGCTGCCAAAGGAGCCCCCACCATGAGCTTGTGGGCTAGAGATGCCGGCGGGTCACCCTTTCCTCTCCCCACCCCCATGACGGAAACCTGGGTGAGGCGGGTGGGGCTCCTGCCACCCAGGAAGAGGAGAGGCTTCTGGGACGCTGAGCCACACTGCTCCTCAGCACCGCACAGGATCTGAGCCTTCAACAGGCCCATCGTGAAGGTCAGGAGAGCGCAGGGAGCATCCCTCACGTTACGAGATGAGTATCATCTCCGTCTTGGCTGGCATCTAAGCATTACAAGGGGGCTGCTCTGAATCTTTGTAGTATCAAATCTTCTCGCTCAACCGGTAATGCAATAAGTCCCATCAAGAGCATGCTGAAAGGTGGAATAAATTTCACAGAGAACAACACCAGTGATCTATGCATAATAAAAACGGAGAAGTGCTGTATAGGGTGCGGTGAGGAACGCATCCTGTCGAGACCATAACACCAGCTCGGATACTGGCTCTGCAAGCAGGGACGTGGTCTTAGAATCTGGCTCTTTTCCCCACTGTGCAAAATGAAGGACGTAGGTGCTGTGCTTGTTTTTTCTCCCCCCTCCCTTCCAGAAATCTTAGATCAGAGAGAGAGAGAGAGAAATATTACACTGTTTTGCACCCCGTCTTATTGTAATGGCATCAGCAGCTGCCAGGCCAAATTACCGTTCATCTAAGCATTGTTGTGGAAATTTTCAAGGGATTTGCAGTAATTATATGACAAAATGGTTGCAAATCTTACTCATTGCTGAATAGAAACACACGGGTCAAAGATTGAACACTTTCTGCTGGGTAATTTGTAAACGTCAATCAGCAGAGGGAATCACTGGAGGCAGAAGGAAGCAGCGAGGGAAAGCACGGTCCTTCTGTAGTAACTGGGGGTGGGTGTGTATATGTATATATATGTGTGTGTGTATACACACACACACACACACATACACACACCACAAACTGATCACCCTGCACCAAGCAGAGGCGGGGAGGAACTTGAGTGGGGAAGAGGGAGCGAGCAGGAAAAACACTTTAAATAAACCTGGCAAAGATTAAATTAACTGATACATGCAATTCGCCGAGCACAGATCGTTTGCGCTGCCATAAATACAGGCCTCTATCTTCCCTTTTCTCCAGTGCAGCCAGGATAGCAAAATAAAATTAAAAGATATAACAATAAAAATTATAAATGCATGGCAGCCTCAGAGACCACCAGAGTCTATAATGAAGCCTGCAGACGGGATTCTGTCTATGGATCATAAATAAACAGCCGCCGGGCAGATTTGGGGTTCTCCCTCTCGCACACGCGGACGGAATTGGGGCGGCGAATTGGAGTATGGATCTCGCTTGTAAATCCCGCTGAAAAGCCAATTTCCAGAAAGCCGGCTCTGGAATGTAATTGCTTTGCAACTTTACAAAACAAGGCCTAATCTTCCTGGGTCTTCTCTCCCGTCCTCTCTCTGTCTCTCGCTCTCTGGGGGAAACATTCAAATGATCTGATTTGCGTCTAAAGAGGAGCAGCTCTCCGACGCCATGGATATTTCAGACACAATTACTTACGAGATCCCAAGCGGGCATTATGAATTCATAGAGGCGGCCCCCACCCCTGTCTGGGGGAGGAGGGGGGCCTTCAGCAAGGCCGTGGAGGGGAGGGGATGATTTGCCGGCCTGGTATTTCTGGATTCCAAGGAGGCATTTCGGGTGGAGCGTCTCCTAAAGCTCAGTTCTTGCCTTGGAAAAACGGCCAAACCCAAGAAAATAAATTCAGATGAGTTTCTCCGAACAGCAGGACTTCCCGGCTAATTCTTTTGACAGTTGCCACATCCTCTAAACGGCTCTGGCTCCTGCGCCTTTAACAGCGGCCTGACATGCGCCATGCCTCCGCAGCCAGCTGCACTTGATTGCAGGGATAAGTGGCTCATCATCCTCACATTTCCAGAGCACTTTCGCCTGCAACTCTTCGTCATGATCCCAGACCCCAGAAATGCCCCCCAGCCGTGCAGGGTGGGGAGGCCAAAGGAGGAGGAAGAAGAGGAAGTAGAAGAGGCAGCAGAGGCAGTGGCAACAGCATCAGTGGCTCAGGCAATGCTGGGTGACCGGCGGGTGGGGGTGGGGGATCTTCACTAGCCACCCCACCAAAAAGAGAAGCTGCCACCACCTTTCCCTGGTCCCTCTGAGTTGGAGGAGTCCTCTGAGGATGGCTCCCCTCCAAACACCAGGCTAGGCCCTGAAATGCCCACGCTGGCCCGTGGGAGGGGCAGGGCTGAGCCCGCTCCCCCCCCCCCGACCCCACCTGCCCTAAAACCCTGCAACCTGCCAGAGGCTGGGACCCCCTTCCCCTTCCCACTGGGCTCCTGCCCAGCTCCTCTTGGTTCACACTGGCCAAGGTCCTGGCTGTGGGAGCTGTCCAGGGCCTACAGCACCCCAGCCAGGGCATGCCAGGCCTCCAGAGTGTCTCCTTGGAGGTGGAGGAGGTGGTGGGGGAGCAGCTCTCTCTCCCTTCCGGCTGCTGGCCAGCTCCAATCCCAGAAGGGCCCCATCAGGCTGTGCCAAATGATCTCTCCTCCGGAGTCGGCACCCTACTGGCCCAAGGAAGGCATGCTAGGCATTCCAGAGCCCTCCTAGGCGGGCAAGAAGAGCTCCAAGGAGAGCCCATTGGAGGAGACTCCCCTCCCGCCATGTTTGTGTTCTCCCAGGAAGGGACTCCAGGGGTGTGTGTCTCCCATCCCGGTCCGGACCAGGGCCTGACTGGCTTAGCTCCAGCAGTGTGGTTGCATCCGGTGCCTTCTAGCCATTCTAGAATGCTAGAGTTGGAAGGGATATCGGAGGTCTGCTTGGGTATGGGGGCCAGGGCGCCTGTCGGACCACATTCTCCCATATGGATCGGCCAGGGCCCTCTGCTCCTCGTCTCAGATCTGGTTGGCAGGGATTCAAGAGAGGGCCTTTCTGGTGGTGGCCCCTCGGCTTTGGAACACCCTCCCTGAAGAGCTTCATCATGCTCCCTCCTCCTCAGTGTTTTTAAGACACAACTAAAAACACATCTTTTAAAAGAGGCCTTTTAATGTTCCCTCTTTGGTCATATCTGGTAGGTTCTTTGGTTTTTAGTTTTTATAATTCTCATTTTTTAAACTTTCAAAACAACTTTTAATTTGAAACTTAAATGCTGACTGTGGTTTTAGCCTGGACTTTTTAGCCTGGACTAAAGAGAGGAGAGCTGGTCTGGTGGTAGCCAGCATGACTTGTCCCCATAGCTAAGCAGGGTCTGCCCTGGTTGCACATGAATGGGAGACTTGATGTGTGAGCACTGCAAGATATTCCCCTCAAGGGATGGAGCCGCTCTGGGAAGAGCAGAAGGTTTCAAGTTACCTCCCTGGCAGCATCTCCAAGACAGGGCTGAGAGAGATTCCTGCCTGCCACCTTGGAGAAGCCGCTGCCAGTCTGTGAAGACAATACTGAGCTAGATAGACCAAGGGTCTGACTCAGTATATGGCAGTTTTCTATGTTCCTATGTTCCTACTCTCTCCCACAATGCAATGTGCTGCAGCACGCTGGCACCCAAATCCTCCTCGCTGGGTACGTTCGGCCAGAGCAGAAAAGACTGAGAGTAAAACAGACAGTCCCACTTTGCTGCCATCCAGCATTTTCTGACCCGGTTGGCAGAAACAGGCGTGGCCGGACCGAGACACACCATGCGGACGAGTGCTGTGGAAGATCTGGCTGCATGGTGGGGAGTGTTGTTTTGGGCAGCAACCTTGCATGGGAACCCGCCCCCTCCCCGCCGTTCCCTGCAAGGGGAATTCCAGGGCTAGAAAGATTCTAGCACGGCTTTCTCCCTGATCTGCTGCTTTTCTACTTGCAAGGGAAGTGTGTGCCTATATAAAAGGGGCGAATCAAAACAGGCAGCCTGAATCGGCCCAGGCGGTCCCGTCCCTGTCGGAGTCGGTTACCTCCTTCCTCCGGCTTCTGCCAGGTGGGGCGACACTTTCTGCCGGGCGGGCGAGGGGAGGGAGCCGACGCCGCCTCATCAAGCATGGCGGTGTCGAGCAGCGCCCCGTAAGTGATGCGCCTTTGGTAGTGCAGGGCCCCTTGATGGATGGCAGGAAGAGTTCAATGACTGTTCTGCGGGAACTGAGAGTGTCTGAACAAACCGCTCTTGTCATTAGGTGGGAAATGTAATCTCTGTACAAAGGGGAAGAGCGCGGGCGGGCGGGAAGACGGAGAGAGAAGGGCCATGCTAGACTTCACCGGGCCCTGTTCATGTGATGGAAGTTTAATGCACCTGGCAGGGACTAAATGCAAGCCATCCATTTTTATCGGCGGAGCGCGGGTGATGAACAGAGCCAGCAAAACATTAACAAAAGCTTGAGATAGAGAGAGATATAGGCACACACACACACACGCACACCCATACAGACACACACTCATACCCAGAACCTGGTTTGGCAGCCTTACTGCTCAGCAGCCAGTGTCCCCCCCCCTCCAAGAAAACTGCCCCTTGTCCCTTTTGTGTCTGCTCCCCGAGAGACACGCACTAGCAGCACTTCCGTGCCGGGTTCAGAAAGGCGGCTGCATTTTGTCCGATAGGCAGGGCCACCTACGACTTCCAGCCAATTTGCCCCAAAGGGCCAAGATGGGTGGCTCTTGTGTCTGGAAACTGAGCAGAGCCGCTTTCGGGAGAGGCTCCCCCTCACCCCCCACTGTCTTCCTTCAAAGCCGAAGATGCAATAATTACATTAGAAGAAAATGCGTGCTACTAAATTGCCTCATGGCAAAATCCAATTCTGAAACCGGATCACAATGCCCTGTCTAAAAATATCGCCCCCCCCAGGGGTCTCTTTTGTTTAATCGTTTCCACCCATGGCTTTCTAGGGAGACCAAGGCCTGAACAGGAGGGGGTGCGGGGGCAGGAGAGGAAATGATGTGTGTGCCTGTGTGTGAGAGACACATGATTGATTGATTGGTCGTTCGATTTTTTATCCCACTCTTCATTAAAATAGTCTCAAAGCAGTTGACAATATAATTAAAACAATTAAAACACAAAGGTAAAGATGATCTCAAAAATCAGAACAATCCCTGGAGCAGGGCGGTCCTTGGAGCTATCCAGGGCCCAAACTGTTAAAGGGTTTTTAAGGTCAAAACCAGCACCTTGAATTGGACCGGGAAACAAATGGGTAGCCAATGCAGCTCTTTCAGAACAAGTGTGATGTGATCCCGGTGGGCAGCTCCGGATACAATCCTAGAGGCCACATTTTGCGTTAGTTGCAGTTAGTTGAGTTCTTGGGAGAGCCGGGGGGGGGGCGCGGTGGGGGTGGCACAGAAGGGCAGGTGTTCAGGTTGTGCATAGTCCCTTGGCAGGTCCGGGAGCTGCAGAAAGAGCCAGTTGCATATCCCAGCAACCTCCGCAGTGGCAAAGGAGCCAGTAATAAAGTTGCCACCCAGCAGGCATTTGACCCGTCCACTGGACATCTCTGCCTTGGGTTCTGTGCCAGGTGTTTGATAGAACAGACCAGCTTTCTTCTGCTGCATTGTTTATCCCACCAATGACGCCCTGCCGGGACCCAGCAAGAATAATTCTGCCGCACCCCCCGTCTCAGATGCAGCATTCCTCTTGGCCTCGCTGACAGGGGCTCTGTAACCCTCCCACAGCCTGCCCGCCCCCCCCCCCCCGCCCAGTGAAAACTAGCACCAAGAAAGCATCTGCAGGCAGCTTGGAGATTCCGTCTTCCCCTAAGATCTGGATCAAAGAGGCTTGCGCTGGATTCCTGATTGGCAGCAGAACCGGAGAGAGAGGACAAAAATTGGGATTTATGGGTGGTAATTTTGGATGTACTCCAGGATCCCATCAGATTGGAAGCAGGCCCTGAGCCTTTTCTTCTTCTTCTTCTTCTTTTGCCCGAGTTCTCCTTCCCAACGATGATCATTGCCGTGCAGGAACTTAATGACCCGTACGGCAAAGATTTTGCACTTAAGCAAAAAATACTTAACAAGTCACGGCCGGAGCCGCAGGGAAAGTGATTTCCCCCAGGTTGGCCATTTGCATTAAAGTTCATTTTGCTTTTGCCATACATGGCTTATTCACTGCTTAAAAAAAACCACACACACACACACAACCCGTGGAGTGGATGGTGTCCCTCTCTGCTTTGGCAGCTCCACTGGTTTCTGGAGACCCCACAAGCTGGTGGTGGAAGCACGGAAGAGCTGGCTGGGGTATTAGTGGCCACGTGGCCCCTCGCTGTAGGGCGAGCGATGGGTCTCTGCCGGGCCTCACTTCCGACTGCCAGCATCTGGCGATCTCTTCGGAGGCCGCTTCCAGGGGGAAGTGATTTCCCCCGCGGCTGGTCTGAGGCCTGCTCCCTTCCCCGAGTAGAAACCAGGAGCCTTGGCTTCATAGGCAAACCGGGCGGATGGTGTGAATCAAGCAAGATGACCGCTGCTCCCATAATGCTGAGAGAAGGACCCTCCGAGCCTCGGCGTCATCCGGCTGCAGTTCGGCAACGTGGCTCAACACGAGGCGGTTCTGCTGGCCAGTAATTTCTGTGCCTGTCAGCCATTTTAGATTTCCGAGTCTATTTCCCCTGGTGTTTCCCCGAGATACTTTTGGGGGAAGTCCCCAGCTAAAACTTGAATTTGCATTTAAATGGAGAATTTTCCTTTTAATGAGCAAGACGCATGGGAGCAGCAGACTATTAGGCGGCTTTGCGGGAGTGCATCTGTGTGCGCGCGGAATTCTCTCACCTCTGCACCCCCTTCCCTCCCTTCCAAGGCAGGCTTCGAATCAGAGCCTGGGAAATACAGGCCCGGACACCGCGGAGGAGGGCCCTCCGTAATAGTCGAGCAAACCCAGGCCCCCTTGCTGCTGCCGGCGGACTCCTCTTCCCCGCGTGCCGCCGCCATGCCACGCTAGAGACAGGGGAGGGCCGGCTTCTTCCCTCTGCGATGCAGAATGCCTCCTTGCCCCAATTGGAGCTGCGAGGTGGCCTCTTTTTGGTGGCGTGACCCCTCTCTGCTGATTGGGGGCGAACCCTGCAAGAAGGCACCGCCAGCCCCGGCATGCACATCAGACGGCCTCATTTCCATCACCAGGGAGGATGAGAAGAGCACAGAGACAGAGTCTTTTCAAATGATAATCGACAGACGGGACTCGGCCCTTCTCTCCCTTTCCGCTTGGGTTCTTCTCCTCGGTTCCTTCATTTGAATTTCACCCCACGCGCGCGCGTCTGGAAATGGTAAATGTCTCCACCCAGCTGATTGGGTGGGCACGTTTTCTCCCCTCTCTTTCTCTGCTCAAAAGACTTGACTGGGGGGGGGGGGCTTCTAGGTCATTGGCAATCACCCCTGCATCTTGTGGCAGAGGGTTCCACAGTTAGGTGTGAACATCGGCCTCTGCTTCATAACAAATCATCTTGCCAAGAATGGCCAACTCTGGCTGGCAGCAGCTCTCTGAAAGAAGAAAGAAGCCTTTCCCATTGCCAGCTCACTCGAGGGCCCCTTCTGCCAGTCATTAAGAGCCTATGCAGGGTGGATGTGGATACAACTGGCGAGAGCCAGGCTAGTGGTCAATGCTGAGCTGGGACCGAGACGCCTGGGCTCAGACCCGCCATCCGGTGGTGACCTCGGCCATTCCTTCTCTTTCGGCCTCACAGAGAGTGGTTGGGCCCTGGCTGCTTTCACTCGGGCACTTCCCAGATTAAACTCTACAACCGGGGTGAAAAGCTTCGGCTTGGATCGTATGGAAAATGACCCCCAGAATCCCAAACTCCGACCACGGGGAAATGCAGCTCCTTTTTTTGTGACACACACGCAACGTTGCAGCACTCTCATGCAAAGACGAAACCTGCAAGGCGGCCCCAGAAATGTGGCCGGCGGCCGGCAGGAGGTACGGATCAGCACCCTTAGCGGACACGAAGGGACACTGGGGTCGGGGTGAATCTGGAAAGCACCCCTGAGTCCTTGGGAGGGAAGGGTGGACTCCAAGGAGCCTGTGGCTCACAAAATCTTGGCGCAGGCCTTGTGGCAGATGTGCGCCCCATCACGGCACTCAAGAACCGGGGCGCAGCCCGTGGAGCAGAACCTGCAGCCCTGTGCCAGGATGGAGCAGGCGTGGCTCACAAAGGGATCATCCTCATACGCACTGGAGAGCCCGTTCCTCTTCCCAGCCGTGCAAATGCTGGAGGAGAAGGGTGGGGCGCATGTTGTGACTGTGCGTGGAGGGTCATGCCCACAAGGGGCTGGGGTTGTGGGGATGGGGGCCGTCGCTCAGGGGGCAGAGCCCTGAGAAAGCCCCGGGTTCGGTCCCTGGGGAAGACCCCGGAGAGTTTCTGCCAGCCAGTGCAGGTCACACTGGGCTAGACGGCTGGGTGGTCTGACTCAGTATCCAGCAGCTTCTTCCCACGCTCCTGTGTTTCCGGGAGTGAACCTGGCTTGCCCTGAGCATCTGAAAGGCCCTGCATGCAGGATCCCTGGACTCTGTGGAGCGGATGATGGAACAGGCAGCAGAGGGGGAAAGGTTCCCTCTCCTGGCCAACAAGGCCCATGATGGGGCTGTAATTCCATCGGGGCCTCCTCCCGCCTGATGCGGAGTGACGCGGCGATTGGATCTGCAATGGCAGGAGACGGTGATGAGTTTGTCAGTTCCGTGTAGCGTGATTTGCGGGGGGCTCTCCCCTCCCCAAGGAGGAGAGAAGGAGCAAAATTGAAGGAGAAAAGGTCAGGGAGGCCAGGCCGTCTCCTCTCCTCCTCCAAATCCTCACTCTCCTGCGGAGGGGAATCAGAGATGACAGCTTCTCCTGCCACTTGGGGCTCGAGTGACCCCCCCGAGAGGGAAGCTTGTTAGGACGGCCGAGAAGTGGCCAGGAAGGGTCCTTGTTCATCATGGATTTCAAAGGTGCCGGCTCCTGGGGATTGTTCCTGGCATCTGCTCCCGCCAAAGCGGCAGTGACAAGTTCTTTGATGGGGGGGGCAGCTCTCCCTCCTCCCTCGTCCTCTCGGAGATGTGCGGAGATGGTCTCGGCTGGCCAAAAGCTCCACTGCAGACAGGCGAGCGGCAGCCTATGCAGTGTGGCCTGGTTTCCTCTTGGCCCAGCCATGACGCTGGATGAGTGACGCTGCCGTTACAGGCCAGGCCATTGGCCCTTTTAGCCCAGTGGACTTCTCTGGCTGGCAGCAGCCCTCCCGGGGTCACACCCGTCTGGTCCCCTTTGCAACGCAAATACTACGACCGCTTTTCAACATGGCAGGTTTATCATAGAAACTGTATTATTATATTTTATCTCTTTTGGCTTTAGTAATTTTAGGTTTTTAGCTTTTTTAGCATTAACGCATGCATTCCGTCTATGTTATCTTTTAAACTGCCATCATTCTTAGTTTTAGCCTTTTGATGATATGTACTAAGAGGTATTATAACTTGCCTTTTAAAAACTGCAGTCATCCTTAATTTTAGCCTTGCCATGCTATGTACCATCATATCCTCATAACATCATCATAGAACATGTAATTTTTAACCTGTATTAATTTTATGCTGGTCTCTGACTGTAATAAAGGATTGACTGATTGACTGAACATAGCACGGTGGGGAAATGACTTGACTTGCAAGCCAGAGGGTGTTGGTTCGAATCCCCACTAGTCTGTTTCCCAGACTATAAGAAACTTCTATATTAGGCAGCAGCAATATAGGGAGATGCTGAAAGGCATCATCTCATACTGTGCAAGAGATGGCAATGGTCAACCCCACCTGTATTCTACCCAAGACAACCACAGGGCTCTGTGGGCACCAGGAGTCGACACTGACTCAACGGCACAATGTGGTTTAGCCAGCGTGGTTTAGTGGCTAGAGTGCTGGACTAGGACTGGAGAGACCCGAGTTCAAATCCCCATTCAGCCATAATACTAGCTGGGTGACTCTGGGCCAGTCACTTCTCTCTCAGCCTAACCTACTTCACAGGGTTGTTGTGAAAGAGAAACTCAAGTATGTAGTACACCGCTCTGGGCTCCTTGGAGGAAGAGCGGGATATAAATGTAATAATAATAATAATAATAATAATAATAATAATAATAATAATAACAACAACAATAGTCAAAAAATCCACCACAAACAGCAAGTGCCACCTTTGTAAAGAAGCAGATGAAACCGTGGACCACCTAATCAGCTGTTGTAAAAAGATCGCACAGACTGACTACAAACAAAGGCATGACAAGGTAGCAGGAATGATGCACTGGAACATCTGCAAAAAATACAAGCTACCTGTAGCCAAAAGTTGGTGGGACCATAAAATCGAAAAAGTTGAAGTAAAAATATTATGGGACTTCTGACTACAAACAGACAAACATCTGCCACACAATACACCAGATATCACTGTAGTTGAGAAGAAAGAAAAACAAGTCAAAATAATCGACATAGCAATACCAGGGCATAGCAGAATAGAAGAAAAAGAAATAGAAAAATCTAATCACCAAATACAAAGATCTACCAATGGAAATTGAAAGGCTGTGGCAGAAAAAGACCCAAATCATCCCCGTGGTCATTGGGTGCAGTCCCAAAAGACCTTGAAGAGCACCTCAACACCATCGGGGCCACAGAAATCACCATCAGCCAGTTACAAAAAGCAGCTTTACTGGGAACAGCCTTTACTCTGCGACGATATCTATTAACCATTGACAATAAAATTCTGGCATCCCAGGTCCTTGGGAAGGACTCGATGTCTGGATAAAACAAACCAGTCAATAACACCTGTCTGACTGTGTAAACAAGAAATAATAATGATAATAATAATAACAACTTTACTTTCAACAAAAGTTTGTAAAGTAGTTTACAGAGAAAAATAAATGATAAATAAGAGGCTCTCCGGTCCCCCAAAGGTTGGCAGTCTAAAAAGAAACAGAAGGTAGATACCAGCAACAGCCATTGGAGGGATGCTGTGCTGGGGACAGAGAGGGCCAGTTGCTCTCCTCCCTGCCACTTGAAAAGGTGCCTCTGAGCTCAGTGAGCATATTAGCTTGGGGCCCATATTAGTATGGCACAGCTTTGCCCAGAGGGCATCTGGGCATGGAAGGGGAGGCGTGGCCGGGCTGTGTGGGGCCTGTGCTGAGCCCAGCTGTCTCCTCCCTCCCCCTGATTCCAAGAAGCCTGTCGGGGAGATAATGGGGCGTGATTCCCTGCCTAATTGAGTTCTGTTAACATCCATTTCTGCGAGATATTTGTTTGTTAAAGCTGGGGGGTGCGGGGATTACGTGGCAGGAGGAGGCGCCTTCCCAAGTGGCAGCTGCTACTCTTGGTGTAACTCCGGCTTGGTTCCTGGATGGCTGCAGAAGACGGTGGATGCAGAGGGCCGCTCTGAGGGCTTGGCCAGTGGGATCTCTGGGGGGCACCCCTGCAGGCGCTCTTGGTTGGCCAGCAAGCCAGCGCGTGTTCTCCTGACTGGCAGAGTTGCTGGGCATGCCTTGCGTTCTTCTCTGCCTCTCCTGGATCCACTCTGTCTCTGGGGTGTGGCTCCCGCCAGAAAGAAAGAGGAGGCTGACATGCACACAACAAAGGGCGTGTTCACAAAGTCTGAGGCCAGGCCCCTGCCCCAAGGGGCCTCCATTCTAGACACAATGGAGGATGAGGAGGGCCAATGGTCAGTCCTCCTTGCAGCCCGGCAGAGCTTTCTGAATTGGGGGGTGGCGGCCTGCAGGTGTGTGTCCCCTCCCGGAGAGGCTGCTGCTTGCTGTGAGGGAATTGCAGGCAACCTCCAGAGGCAAATGCTTGCTTGCTTGCTTGCTTGATTGATTGATTGCTGGGGAAGGTGCGATTTCTGCTGCCCAGGAAAGAAAAGGCCCAACCATGGCTGTTCCAGGCTGGAGCAGACAAGGTGCGTGGGCTGAACTGCAGGCCTGCTCTGGAAAGGCTTGGGGGGCCTGCAGTGTGCGGGGTGGGTGGGTGGGTGTCTTGCCCAGCCCCCCTTCCAGGCAGACCCTCGAGCTCCTGCAACCCCCCTGGAAGAAATCTGGCCTGGCCTAAAGACAGCCATGGGGCTTAGGGAGAAGGCGGGCCTCCTGCAGTGCTGGGCCCCACCTCTCCTCCTCCAGAAAGAAGGCCCTAGGCGGCGGGGGGTGGGGTGGTGGAGCTGCTGCCAGGAACGGGTTAAGCCCCCCCCCTTTCTAAACGGCGGAACTTCTGTACGTTGTAGTTTTTGACCGCAAATCATCTTTAATAGCAGACATCACGGGACGACTCATTACGTTAAACTATTTTTCATGCTATCTCCCGTAATATCCTTTAATCCAATGCGTTTCAAATCACCTCAGGCTAAAATAAGAGACATAGCAACATAATAGCCTAGTATATTAGTGGGTTAATTGCCCTGTTGTGCTCACCAGGAAAGAGCGCCGGCTGTGGAATGAGCTCCCCATTCCCTGGCAGGGCTGGTGGGACGCGCCTCTCGCTCCCAGGGCCTTGTGCTTGGCCCCACCGTGCAGGGGTGTGTGTGTGTCGGGGAGGGGAGGGGAGGGGGGCCCTCCTGCAGCCTTGCAGTGTCTCCTTTTGCTTTCCACTCTGAGCCCCGGGCCCTCTGACACAGGGCTCAACTGACAAAGCAAGCGGCACCCTCTGGCTCTCTGAGAAGTTAAGGCGCTGGTAGCCTTGGCTCTCTTGCTGAAGAACAGAAGAGGCGTCTTGGTGGATCGGGCTGCTTTGCCCAAGGACATAGGAGCACTGGAACATAGGAGGAAGCTGCCATATACTGAGTCCAACCTTTGGTCCATCTAGATAGATAGATAAATAGATAGATAAATCTTTATTGTCATTGTCCTGTGCAGAACGAGATTGAAACAGCACTAGCTCAGTGTTTTCTGCACGGACTGGCAGCGGCTTCTCCAAGATTACAGGCAGGCAGGAGTCTCTCTCAGCCCGATCTTGGAGATGCTGCCAGGGAGGGAACTTGGAACCTAGACGCTGTTTCCAAAGCGGCTCCATTATCCCCTGAGGGTGAATATCTTGCAGTGCTCACACTTCTAGTCTCCCATTCCAATGCAGACCAGGGCAGACCCTGCTTAGCTAAGGGGACAAGTCATGCTGGCTACCACCAGACCAGCTCTCCTCTCCCTGACCTCCTCCTCCGATCTTGAGGATGAGGAAGCTGCCACCTGCTGAGCCAGACCCTCTGTCCATCTAGCTTCGTACTGTCTACACTGACTGGCAGCGGCTTCTCCACGGTTTCGGGCTCAGGGGTCTTTCCTGGCCCTACCTGGAAATGCTGCCGGTGGCCTTCTGCACGCCAAGGGGGATCTTTGACAAATGCCGGCCACACTCCCGTGTAGCCACCCATCCACATCCAAGCCAGGGGAAACCCTGCTTCGCAAAGGTGGTGACTGCAAGACCAGCTGGATTTTCCTCCTTGGAGTTCCGCGCGGTCGTGGAGGGCCCCCGGCTCTTTCCATCCTGCAACTGGGGTGGCGGGAGCTTGCCCAGCCCTGCCGGACCCAATCCTTGAGGCGCAGTGGCACTCGTACCCCTGGGCTCCGGGGCCAAAGTCCAGCCCCTCCACACACCCTGCCCCCCCCGGGTGTGTGGTCACTGCTGGCCCGCTCTTCTTACGTTCTTGTGAGTCCAGGGGCTGCTTGTGCCCTCAAGAGCTGAGGGGTTGGAAATCCTGCGGGGTGGGGGGGCCCAGTGTGTGCACGCGCGTGTGGTGTGTAGGGGGATCCAGCAGCGGGGCGGGGCGGGGCGGGTGGGGTTGAGCTCCCAAGGCCTTTCGGTCCAGGCTCCAAAGTCACCTTGCTGCGCCTCCTTTGGGGTAGCCCTGAGCGGCCCTGCAGGCAGAGAGGGGCTGGCTGGGAGCTGGCCAGAGTGCTGAACTGCCTCTGCCGCCTGCTGGGTCCAGCCAGGAACTGGACGGAGTTCTGATTTGGAAGCAGGGAGAGGACTGCCCTGTCCTTGGACAGGCAGCCCAATCCTGTGACCTGTGGGCCCCAGGGGGAAGGCCGGAGCCGTTCCAAGGGAGCCCCACTGAATGGTGGAGTGTGGCATGGTGCCCAGCCTAGGGACAGAAGATGCTGCCTTCTGCTGAGTCAGACCCTGGGTCCATCTCACTCAGTACTGTCTACCCAGACTGGCAGCGTCTTCTCCAAGGTGGCAGGCAGGACTGTCTCTCTCAGCCCTATCCTGGAGATGCCGCCAGGGAGGGGACTGGGAACCTGTAGATGCTCTTCCCAGAGCGGCCCCATCATCCCCTAAGAGGGGAATATTTTGCAGTGCTCACACTTCTAGTCTCCCATTCCAATGCAGACCAGGGCAGACCCTGCTTAGCAAAAGGGACAAGTCATGCTGGCTACCACAAGACGCGCTCTCCTCCCACCTTTACTCGGAAGAAGCCCCCACCAACAATAAGGCTTACTCTCAGGTGCATAGGGTTATTGCAGCCGCCCACGCCCTGTCCTCACAATGCATCATGGGTGGACACATGTACAAGGTCAAGGGGGAGCAGGGGCTGTGTGTTGTAGTGGTTAGAGTGGTGCGCCAGGAGCAGGGGAGGCCTGGCTCCTAAAGCCCACTCCGCCGCATGACCGGGAAACAGGCCCCAGCTCCCTGTTCAGACCTTGGCCGGAGCTTCCCTAAGGGCTTGGGCAGCGTCCTGCTCCGAGTACTGGGCCGTGTGCTGCAAGGCTGCCATGCTCTCTTCCGGCTGAGCCCCCTGGTTCTGGGGTCTGCCACTGCCTCCCTCACGTGGTGGTGGGCAAGGTAAACGGGACAGAGAGCCACCTCCGTTGCCCTGAGCTCCCCGGATCAAGGGCCGGATGACGATGGGTAAGGGGGCACATCGGGATCATCCGGCTCCTCCCTGACTTCTAAGGGGGAGCGGGGAGGAGGAGACCCCAATATTATGGGCCCCCCACCTTGCTGAGAGAGCGGGGCTTGCCTCAAGCCAACACACTGCGTCAGGGAAGAAGCGAGGCTGCTGTGCCTGGGAAAGGGCTCGCCCGCATGCGCACCGCGTTGCATTCCCCTGGAAACCCGCTGGCTTCTGCACTGGCCCTGTCTGGGAAGCCCCTGCTTTGGACCCGGCTCTGGATCCGACTGCCCTGGATCATCCTCGGAAAAGCAGCGTGTGCCGACCTTCCCCTTCCGCCCCCTTCCGAAACAACCCTGGATGTATTTCGCTCATTATTTATTGGCGCACTAAATGGATTAGTTCTGTCATCTATCAAGCCGTTTCATTATGTTTTTAAGACTCTGTCGGTGTTATGAAGTACGGCACCGCATCGGAATGGGGCTCGGATTGCCATCACGGCCTGTTTTATAGATCTCGAAACTCCATGATGGCTTCCCACACAACTCTGTGCTTTTAACCCGCAAGAGGACAGTCTCGGAACAAACCACCCTCCCGGGAAACAAGTCCTATCCTCTCCCTTTTCCGGCAACTTTTCTACCCGGCTTCTTACAAAGGCAGAATGAGCTGACAATTGCCCCAGGAGATTTCCCAGACTGCAGGCTTTATTGCAAGTTCAAAGTTTCCCCCCCAAAAACCAAGTCAAAAAAGGTGCCCTATTTTGCATTTGAATGGGAGGAGGAACCTAATAAAGCTCCCTTCTAGGAAATAGGAACCATGGAAGCTGCCATATACTGAGTCAGATCCTTGGCCCACCTAGCTCAGTATTGTCTTCACAGACTGGCAGCGGCTTCTCCAAGGTGGCAGGCAGGAATCTCCCTCCCAGCCCTCTCTCGTTGGAGATGCTGCCAGGGAGGGAACTGGGAACCTAGATGCTCTTCCCAGAGCGGCTCCATCCCCTAAGGGGAATCTCTCCCAGTGCTCACACTTCTAGTCTCATATGCAACCAGGGCGGACCCTGCTTAGCTAAGGGGACAAGTCCTGCTTGCTGCCACAAGACCAGCTTTTCCCTCCTAAAAAGATCTCAAGTACAGAGCCAGGAAAGATCTTAGGGAATATAGGAAGCTGCCATATACTGAGTCAGACCCTTGGCCCATCCAGCTCAGTATTGTCTACACTGACTGGCAGCGGCTTCTCCAAGGATGCAGGCAGGAGTCTCCCCCAGTCCTCCCAGGGACTTTTACACACAGTAGGCTTTACTTTGAGTTTACTGGGAGGCTCTACTACGAACATGAAGTTCCCTCCCCACAACTGACACAAACAATGGATTCCTTTTACCCTGGATATAACTCGGGCTATGCTCCAAACATGCAGTGAAAAAAACCCGAATGGTGTGTGAACTGCTCCCTGATAACTCGCAGGGACTTTGGGGCAAGGTCTGGCCAATATGTGAACACACACCCTCCATGCCGGAGGAGTTGCGAGTTCGAGGGCTTCCAGAGCCCGGTGTGAAGACCTTCCTGGAGATGCTGCCACCAGGGATGGAGGCCTGGCCCCTTGGGCAGGCCAAGCAAGGCTCCGCCACCAGCTTTCCTCCCCCCCACCCCGCTCTCCTTTCCTTGCTGGGTTCTAATTGGCTGGTTTGTTTTGTAATCAGCAGCCCCTGCCCATCTCCATTCTAGATAGTTTCTCACACCATTAAATGAAGTTCTGCTTTATTGATCTCTCTTTTTCCAATCTGAAGCCTGGGAAGTGATGAAGATGTTTCCTCCTCCTCGCCCCCCCCAGTGCTCTTCCCTCCCTCCCTCCCTGCAGCTGGGCTGCTGCAGCCCATGCAGGTGACCTGTCCTCAGGTCCTCACTTGGCTTGTGGGAATGGCTTCCTCAGAGTAGAGCAGTTACGCTGCAGCACCCGCCCTGTTGCTGCTGCCTCGGTGGGAGGAGGTGTTCCCAGGGTCCACCTCTGAAGAGCTGCTGGTGCAGTCAGTGATGCTGGGATCACAGGCGAGAGCCAGCATGGTGTAGTGGTTAGAGTGCTGCTGGACTAGGACAGGGGAGACCCGAGTTCAAATCCCCATTCAGCCTCATGAGACTGGCTGGGTGACTCTGGGCCAGTCACTTCTCTCTCAGCCTAACCGACTTCACAAGGTTGTTGTGGGGGGAAACTTAAGTTTCTGTAGTACACCCTTAGGCTCCCTGGGGAATGCTCCTGGCTCCAGTGGAGAGCCTCTGATGGGCAGGCAGAAGGCCCCGGGTTCCATCCCAGGCACCGTCTCCAGGTAGGGCTGGGAAAGACCCCTGCCTGAGACCGTGGAGAGCTGCTGCCAGTCAGTGCAGACGATTCTGAGCTAGAGGCAACCCAGGGTCTGGCTCAGCAGAAGGCAGCTTCCTAGGTCCATCTAATTTCCTAAACAAACCACTCACTTGGGCACTGCCCCTCCATGTCTCCAGACAATATGAGCCCCCCCCCCCCGGCACCCTCCTGACTGGCTTATGCTCCAGCTGGGGTAGCAAAAGAGCTCTCCCCTCCCAGCTCTCTCGGACAAGCTGGAGGCTGCTGGGCTCAGGAAGAGGAAAACCCAGCAAGCTAGGCTAGGCTTGGCTTGGCTTTTTAAAATGTTGGGTTTTTTGTTTTTTGTTTTCTCTGCTGCGAACATGCAGATCAAGGAGCCGGGCTGCTGACACCACCCCAGCTCTTGACCCAGCAGCCAGGGCATACCTGGGCAGGGGTCTGTCTGGGGGGGTGGGCTCTCCGGCCTAGAATTTGGGAGCAGGAAGAGGTGGGGGCAGGGGGCAGGCTTGCACTTCCACCGGCATCTGGAGCTGTATTCCCAGCATCCAGCCATGGAGAGGGCACTTGAAAGAGGAAGGTCTGCTTCCCGGATGCTAGGGATGTGCGGTTCGGTCCGGATCCGGACCGGTTCGTCCCGAACCGGTCCGGATCCGGTGGTTCGATCCCAGACCGAATCGGGCCCTTCTGGGACCGAGCCGGACCGAATTCGAGCCGGTTCGGTACCGAACCGGCTCGGGTTTCCCGAACCGGTCCGGGAGTGGAATTGAGTCTCTGGAGTGTCTCTTGAAACTTTAAAGTGTGTCCTCCATTTTGTGTCTCCTTCCCGAAACTTTTGCTCCTCCTTGCATCCATTTTGTGATGCTATTTCCAGGCATTGTATTGGCTGCGCTATTGATCCTTGATTGGCCAGAATGAGTCCTTTGGTCTGGTAGGCTGCTTGGCTGTTGCACTGTTGAGAGCTGGCACCCTGTTGGCCGTGGGGGGAGTGCAAAGGTGGGGGCTCCCAAAGGAGGGAATTTCAAACCTATATAAACCCAAGCCTCTTCTCTGGAAACTTCTCTTGGCTGCAGTTGTGGGATCATCTCTGAGACCTTGCTTGCTCTTTTGCTGCTGGTGTCTGCTGTGAGTCCCTGACTGTGTGTCACATTAGTGTGTGTCTGTCTCTCTGCTCTCTCTGTGTGTTGTTGTGTGCCACCTTGTCCATCTGCCCTCTGTCTGTCTCTGTCCAAACCTCTTTAATACTTTCCCCTCAACTTTTTCCAACTTTCCCTGTTGTGTTTTCTGTTCTCTTCACCCTTTCTCTCTCAACCCTTCTCCCAAAGTTTTGGCTTGCCCTCCTCCCCCCCCCCCAACCCCCCCCCCCCATCTTCTGCATTGCTTTCCTGTTTTTGTGCCTTGCCTGACTTTTGTTCCACTTTTTGAGTTTCATTCAATTATTGCTTCTGTGTAAATTTATATATTTGCTGATTTTGGTTTTTAATTAATAACTTCTGCTATTGTTATTGCTGGCTGCCTGTCTGAGTTGTGTTCCTGAGGATTTAGTTTATATTATTGCTGCAATTGGATTCCTGGTGTTCTGATTTTGATTGTTAATTTGTTCCCCTCTGGCCCTGCTCCTAGCTTCCCCCCTCCCTCCCTCCCTCCCACCCAGATAAGATTGTTTCCCTCCTGTGCTGCTGCCTGTTGAGTCTTGCATTCTTTGGATTTCTTTGTGGAATTAGGTTCTGGTTTTGGTTTTGCTCCCTGTGTGTGTCCCACCCACTCCCCCAGTCCCTCCCCCTGGTAGTTGTCCCCCCCCCCCCGCCCTGAGACTTTCTGGCTGCCCTTTGGTTTCCTTTTTTTTAACTTTGTGTATAGATTCTTTTGATTCAAATTTGATTGTTCCCCTGTGTGGCCCTCTGCTCCCAGCTTCCCCCTCCCTCCCCTCCAGAAACCCACTCCCCCCACTGCCACCTCCTCCTCCTCCACTCCTGCCCTGCCTGCCCCCTCCCACCCAGACTGAGTGTTGTTCCCCATCCTCCCTGGTGCTGCTGCTGCCTGTTGAGTCCTGTCTTAGTTACTTTGGTTTTTTGTGTGAAATCAATTAGCTTCTTTTGGTTCTGGTTTTGCTGTGTGTGTGTGTGTGTGTGTGTGTGTCCCATTCCTCCCTGCTGGTTGTTGTTGGTTCCTCCCCCCCCCCAGACTTTCTGCCCATTGGTCCCAGGGTTTGTTTGTTTTTTGGACTTTTTTTCATATTGTTTGGTTTGCTTTGATAGATTCATTGATTGTTCCCCTCTCTGTGTGGCCCTCTGCTCTGCTCCCAGCTTCCCCCCTCCCTCCCCTCCAGAAACCCACTCCCCCCACTGCCACCTCCTCCTCCTCCACTCCTGCCCTGCCTGCCCCCTCCCACCCAGACTGAGTGTTGTTCCCCATCCTCCCTGGTGCTGCTGCTGCCTGTTGAGTCCTGTCTTAGTTACTTTGGTTTTTTGTGTGAAATCAATTAGCTTCTTTTGGTTCTGGTTTTGTTGTGTATGTGTGTGTGTGTCCCATTCCTCCCTGCTGGTTGTTGTTGGTTCCTCCCCCCCCCCCAGACTTTCTGCCCATTGGTCCCAGGGTTTGTTTGTTTTTTTGGACTTTTTTTCATATTGTTTGGTTTGCTTTGATAGATTCATTGATTGTTCCCCTCTCTGTGTGGCCCTCTGCTCTGCTCCCAGCTTCCCCCCTCCCTCCCCTCCAGAAACCCACTCCCCCCACTGCCACCTCCTCCTCCTCCACTCCTGCCCTGCCTGCCCCCTCCCACCCAGACTGAGTGTTGTTCCCCATCCTCCCTGGTGCTGCTGCTGCCTGTTGAGTCCTGTCTTAGTTACTTTGGTTTTTTGTGTGAAATCAATTAGCTTCTTTTGGTTCTGGTTTTGTTGTGTGTGTGTGTGTGTGTCCCATTCCTCCCTGCTGGTTGTTGTTGGTTCCTCCCCCCCCCCCCGACTTTCTGCCCATTGGTCCCAGGTTGTTGTTTTTTTGGACTTTTTTTCATATTGTTTGGTTTGCTTTGATTGATTCATTGATTGTTCCCCTCTCTGTGTGGCCCTCTGCTCTGCTCCCAGCTTCCCCCCTCCCTCCCCTCCAGAAACCCACTCCCCCCACTGCCACCTCCTCCTCCTCCACTCCTGCCCTGCCTGCCCCCTCCCACCCAGATTCATCCCCCTTTACGCATACTAATCCCCCCAAAACACACCCTGCCCTCTGGTCTCTCCCCCTCTTGCCCCCCAACTCCCCGCTACATACCCCAGACCCCCTGAAACACACTCCACCTCCCCAACACCCTCTGGTCTCTCCCCCTCTTTCTCCCCTGACTCCCCGCTACATACCCCAGACCCCCTGAAACACACTCCACCTCCCAAACACCCTCTGTTGGTCTCTCCCCCTCTTGCCCCCCTGACTCCCCGCTACATACCCCAGACCCCCTGAAACACACTCCACCTCCCAAACACCCTCTGTTGGTCTCTCCCTCTCTTGGGACCGTCACTGCTGCTGCTGCTGTCCTCCTCCCACACCCGAATCCCCCTCCCAGCTGCTACATTACAGCTCCTCCTCTCTTCTTCCTCTCTCTCTCTCTTTCTCTCTCCTCATCCCTTCACTTCTTCTTCCTCCCACAGCTGCAGCCACACAGTATCCTACCTCCGACCTCACCTGGAGGTCCCCGCCATCGGGTTTTTTTCTTTTGAAAGTTGTTTTATTTCATTTGTCTCTGCTTGGGGGTGAGTTGAGCAACAACACATAAATAGTGTTGTCTCCTCACTTCTGCCCCTCCATCGTTGAACTACCCCGGTTGCCTGTGCCTCGTGCGGCCGCCCTGTTGTGTCCCAGCCCAGGGGGTTGGCTGGCGGCGGCGCATCCGTGACCAGCACTGAGCGGCAGGAGAAGGACCGGAAGAAGAGGGGTTAGTGCGTGTGCAATTGTGCACCTTTTGTTGCCCCCTTTCTCTCCCTAGCTGGCGGTTTTAAATAGGGACACCCCTATCTTGAAATGCATTTGGGTGTGGGGAGGAGGGAGAGGAGATGTACCGTTGCAACTTGTGTCTTCATGCCCAATAAAGAAATTGCTGCTGTGTGTTGTGTTGCATTGCATGCGTCTTGCAGGTGGTTTTTGAACAGGTGCCTTCTTCCAGAGTATTTCCTTGCCTCTGGGGCAGTCTGAGTGGGGTCAGGGGATCGGATGCTGCCACTACATGCTGGGCCAATGCCATGCCAGAGTGTTTCCTTGCCTCTGGGGCAGTCTGAGTGGGGTCAGGGGATCGGATGCTGCCACTACATGCTGGGCCAATGCCACGCCAGAGTGCTTCCTTGCCTCTGGGGCAGTCTGAGTGGGGTCGTGGGTTCTGATGCTGCCACTACATGCTGGGCCCATGCCATGCCAGAGTGCTTCCTTGCCTCTGGGGCAGTCTGAGTGGGGTCGTGGGTTCTGATGCTGCCACCACATGCTGGGCCAATGCCACGCCAGAGTGCTTCCTTGCCTCTGGGGCAGTCTGAGTGGGGTCCTGGGTTCTGATGCTGCCACTACATGCTGGGCCCATGCCATGCCAGAGTGCTTCCTTGCCTCTGGGGCAGTCTGAGTGGGGTCCTGGGCTCTGATGCTGCCACTACATGCTGGGCCAATACACACATATGATGATGATCATGATGTTCAATCCATGAGGCTGCCATCAAGTGTTTGCTGCTTCTTGCTTGCCATGGCATTGGGCGGGCAGAGTCACAGAGTGGGTGGGTTCAGCCTCTGTGTAGGTGTGACTGGGTTCTGGTTTGGGTTGTGTGCAATTTAGAGTCACTAAATAGGCTGCATTGAGTTTGATGCTCCCCCCACAGGAGCATTACTTGAGAACCACCCCCCAGAACCCACACTTTGTGTTCCAGTTCACTAAATAAGGGTTTCCTCCTTTGATCTGCAGGTTCCCAAGCATTGACTGCGTCCCTCCCCCACCCCCGGTAGGTGCTGTGCCCTCCCCCCATCCATCCCCCCCCCAAAAAAGTTAAAAACTTGCCACCCACACCACAACTACTCCACCCAACTGCCCGTGCCACCCTCCCACACCAGGGGTCCACCCTTTAACCCCCTATTTTTTTAAAAAAACCCTCCCAGACCCATCTCCCCAATTGGCTTGGTGGTTGACTCCCAAATTCTAAAAGGACACCCTCCCCCTCACTTCGATTGGCTTTCCCCCCCATATCAAAAAGTCTTCCTTTCCCCCCAATTGGCTTCCTTTTTTGAAAACAAACTCCCCCCCCCCGCCGCCTCCAAATCAGCTGCCTTTTTTTTTGGCCCCTAAGCCCCTCCAAATTATTTTTTTGACCCTGTCTGGCCTTCCTCCTAAAGTCTCCCTCCTTCTGACCTAGCAGCATGTCTGAGCGCTGTGTGGCGGGCAGGGCTCGCTCAAGGCTGGCAGGCAGAGGTGGGAGAGGCCAGGTGCAGGGTGCGCCTGCGGCACGGGGAGGGAGAGGATGCGGGGAGCCTGAGGACACCCCAGTTCTCCCCATTGGAGAATTCTTTGCTCCGGCCCCATCTTTGGTGCGCAGGATTCAGTTCCCCACGCCTGCTGCCGCCAATCGCGGCAGAGGCAGAGGCACTGTTAGGGCTGTGGCGGGTCCCTCCTCGCCGGCGGCACCAGGTGCTGCTGAGGTACCGCCAGTTGTTGAGGTGGAGGAGACTGTGGAGTTGGAAGAGCAGGTAGAGGGCAGTGAGGACCGTGCGGCTGGCAGCGATGCAGCCAGGTTCTCCCTCCCTCTGGGGCCCCTTCCCCCTATCCTTTCGCCGCTCAGTGGGGCCCCCCCTCGTGAAGCCCGACACTCTGGTGGGGAGCGGTCTGGCGAGGTGGTGGAGGAGAGGCCTGCCTCTCCGATGCCAGTTGAGCCGGGCCCTTCCTCCGCTGTGGAGGGCGGAAGGGGCGGGTTGGGTGGCAGCAGTGGGCAGGCAGCGGCGGCCGCCCCCCCCCCCCTAGGACTGCAGCCACCCTGCGAGAAACGGCCTAGGACGGCGCCCAGGGCGCAGGAGGCCAAGGGCAGTGGTGCATGGGTGCATTTTGAGGTCCCTCAAGATGCCCCATTCCACGCCCGCTGTGTCCACTGCAGGATGCTTGTCAGCCGTGGAAGGGACCCTGCGCACCTGGGTACGACGCCTATGTGGAGACACCTAGAGCGTCACCACCCAGGTCTCAGGGGACAGGCTGGCAGCGCTAGTGCGCCTTGTGCATCTGCCACTAGGGTGGGCAGCGGCAGTGTGCCAGCCAGCAGGCAGGCTACACTGCCCGTCCAGCGGTGGACGCAGTCCTCGGGCAGCCAGCGTATTGTTCGCGTGGACCATCATCACCTCACCCGCCTCATAGGGGAGATGATTTCCACCGATGACCAGCCGTTTCAGGTGGTCGAGAACAACGGCTTCCGCCGGATTCTCCAATACCTGGCTCCCGAATACGTCATCCCCTCAAGGACCACGTTCAGCCGGAACGTGGTCCCCTCCCTGTACCGCCGGTGCAGGGAGCTCGTGTCGGCCGAGCTGCGTGCAGCTCCGGCCGGGACAAGCGTGCATTTCACGACTGACCTCTGGACCAGTGTCAGTGGGATGCACGCTTCTTTCCTGGCCCTCACTGCCCACTGGTGGGGACCGGAGAGTGAGGGGACCTCCGCGGGCGAGGCTTCCAGGTCCGGCGCGGCTCCCGCTGCACTACGGCACAGGTGGGCCGTCCTGCACGTGGAGACGATGGACACGAGGCACACCGCGGAGGAGGTGGCGGCCGTACTCGACCGCCAGATAGAGGAGTGGATTGGCGGGTGTCCACACCTCTCCCGCGGCTTCATTGTCACCGACAATGGAGCCAACGTTACCACCGCTGTCGAGACAGTCATGGACTGTGTGAACATACGGTGTATGGCACACACGCTCCATCTGACCGTCAGGGACGCCCTTGGCCTTAAGGAGCTGAAGGCGTCCCAGGAGAAGGGGGCCCGCCCCATCCCAGCTGCTGTTGCTGCCACGGCCACGCTTGTGGATAAGTCTCGCAAGCTGGCCGCCCACTTCCACCGCAGCGAGAAGTCCAGGAGACTGCTTCGCCAGAAGCAGGATGACCTTGGCCTTCCTCGCCATCTCATCCCTACGGATGTGGAGACGCGGTGGAACTCCACCTTCCTCCTGTTCCAGCGCCTGTTGGAGCAGGAGAGAGCCCTTGTCGCCCTGGCGAGGGACGAGTCCTTGGATGTCTGTGACTTCTCGAACGCAGAGTGGAAGCAGATGTCTGAGGCGGTGTCGGCACTCAAGCCCTTCCAGCTTGCCACGAAGGGCTTGTGTGGCGACACCACTCCCTTGAGCCAGGCGCTGCCCACAGCTGTTGGTCTCGAGAAGCTGATGGGTGGACTCCATATCTCTCTGACCACGCCAGAGGGTCGTGCTCTGGCTGGGAGGCTGAGGTCTGGGGTTGACAAGCGGCTCGTTGATGTGTTGGGAGACAGGGAGGAGTATGTCCTCGCTTGTCTCTGTCACCCAGCCCTCAAGGGCAATGCCGTGAGTGCCGACGAATTGCCCAGGTGGAAGGGCATCCTGGTCGAGAAGGTTAGGGAGGAGGAGGCCGCTAGGGCCCGCAGAGACCAGGGTGTTGGTAGTGGTGCGGGGGCAGCCCTCGCGGCCCAACCCGCACCCAGCAGCAGCATGGGCGGCCAGCTGGCGTCAGCTTCCCCTTCCCCTCCCTCTTCCCAGTCCAGCAGCGCGGCATCCCAGGCGGCGCCATCGCAGCAGCCACTTGCTACCGACTCGAGATCCGCCCAGTGGTTTCAGCGGGCCTGCTATGGCGCCATGCCTGGTATGCGGGAGGCTCGACCTGCCAGGCCCCCCTCCAGTGCTGAGCAATGCGTTGCGCAGTACTTGGAGGATCCTGTGGAGGGAGACGGCGTGGACTGCGCACAGTTCTGGGCGAGCCGCCGCCAAGTCTGGCCGGACCTGGCGGTGGTGGCTGTGCGCCTCCTCTCCTGCCCCCCAACCAGTGTCCAGAGCGAGCGGGTGTTTTCACGTGCCGGGGACGTGGTGACACCCTCTCGCTCCCGCTTGGACCCTGGTCTGGTGGAGCAGCTGGTCTTCCTTAAGGTGAACCTCCCCCTGTTGGGCTACCCCAAGCTGGAGTTTGAGCCGGGCGAGTGATTACCGTGGGTTGCCCCATGGTTGGTCACCTGCCTGGCTCGACCTCTGTGCTTATCCCTCCCCTCCCCCCTTCCACCTCTAGCTGAGCTGACGTGACAGATGCTGAGCCGTGCCAGCCAGTCGCAGCGTGTAGTGTGCCCACACAGAGATGCAGTTGTAGTAGTAGTTGTAGTGCTGCGACTGGCCAGATGTTTACAATGCCCACGCCCACCTAAAAAGAAACCCAATGCTGACCAGCACAGGCCCTTTATCTATCCACCTGTCAGCATTTGGGGACCTGGCGTGGGCACGGCACACCCCCCCAAAGTAGCACAGCCCACAGAGTACTAGACTTAGCGGCAGCGGCGGGTATACGTTCTAAAATGCAGTGTAGATATGTAAATACTGTATGTAAATAAACATGTAAATAATTTTTTCTTTAAAAACCCCATGTTAAAATCAAGCCTCAAAATTATGCAAAAGAAAGAAAAAAAGGTGACAAAGGGAGAACAAAATGATGAATGCCAAATGAATTGATTTTATTGAAAATGTTACCAGAAATCATGTGTGGGGGGCTTGGTTTACATGGAGAAAATGATTGGGTGATTTTTTCAAATGAAACGAATGAATTATTATCATCTTATGTTCATCTTGATTGTGGTCACTGTTGATGTTGGCTGATGGCAAAAAACCCAAAACCATCAGAATAGCAATGAACTGGCTGCCAACACAACATATTGATTGATAACTGTGCAGGGGGGGAATTGGGTCTGTGTGTGTGTGTGTGGTGCAGGCTCAGTCTGTCTCTTCCTGTTGTGTGTCTGTCTGTCTGTCTGTGTGAATGGATGCCTAGCACTGTCTCTGTGTGTGGATGCTTTCTGTGTGTAGTGTGGTGTGTGTCAGTCTACATGTTTTTTTCCTCCCCCCAACTCCCTCCCCCCCATGCCTCCCTCCATCCTTCCCCTCTCATCCTCTCCCCTTCCTCTTCACCACCTTCCATCCTCCCTCCCTTCCAGCCCACCACCGCCTCACCTGCCCCCAACCCCGGTCTGGCAGATGATGAGAGTCTGGTCTCTCCCACCGAAGCACACACGTGAGCACGTGTGTGCACAAATATGTGGCTGACCAACTCTGAGCCGGACCCTCCCCCCTTCAATCCCCTCTACATCCCTCTCCCCCTCCCCTTTCCTCCCCCCTGCCTCCCTGCCTCCCTCCCTCCCTCCTAGCTAGCAGCGCACACATACACACACAAAACACCTGTGGTGGCAAACACCACCAGCACACATGCACTCACACTGGTGCCACCACCTCTGCCTTGGGCCTCTGTGTCCTTGAGCAGATATGTGGTGGTGGACCAGAGAAGCATTTCTTTCCAGCAAGGCAAAAGGCATGCACTCACTGCACACACACACACACACACGAAGAGGTGAAAAGACGAGAAGAGGCAACTTCTAGAACCAGCAGCAGCAGGTGAGTGTCGTGTAATTGTGTTGCTTCCCAAGGCCACTGCCCATGCTCAATGCTCAGTCTGCTGAAACTAAAGAACTAGCTACAATCATCCTTCCTCACACGCAGCTCAGCTCAGCTCAGCTGCACAGCACACTGACTAACTAGACACTACAGCTGGTGGTAGAAAAAACAGAAGTCTAGATTCTAGAAGATGTCCTGGTGGATTTTAAACTTTCAAATCTGTGCTAGGATTGCCTCGCCTCCTCCTCCTCCTCCTGCCCGTAATTGTGCCCTCTCCCCTTGCAGTTGCGCTGTCGTGATGGGTTGGTGATGTGCGTGCGCCGTCTACTTAGCTCTCTCCTCCTCATGTTGGCTGGGCTTGCCAGGCACTGGCTGGCAGCAGCTGTTGGCTGTGTGCTAGGCTCAGGCTGTGGCACGCGTGACTGGACTGGGAATGTTATTGTAGCGGCAACACTGGTTGTGGTGGTAGCAGTAGTAGCTGTTGCTGTTGCTGGGCTGGTGGCTGCTGGCCTGTGCTGACTCTGCGCACTTGGTCTGGTCTGGTAATTTGGATGCAGATGTAGGGTGTGTGTGCATCATCCATGGGGAGCAGCAGAGCAGAGCAGAGCAGGTTGGCTGGCTTCTGTCTGTCGGGCCTAGTCAGTGGCAGGCACTGAGTGAGGCGGTGGTTTCTTTGGGCATCACATCACCCATCATGTAGAGCGGCAGGTCTGCTGCTCTGCTGCTCCGCCTCCTGCTTCTTCTCTGTGTGTGCTGCTCTTGTGCTTAGTGTGCTGCTCCGCTGCTGCTGCTGTGCTGGCAGGCAGCACAGCAGTGGCCTTTTTGTTAGATCAGAGAGTGGGTGTTGTCTCTCTGAGTGTCCTCCTCTTACTTGCTTGGATAGGAGTGGTGGTAGTAGGTAGGCATTAAGATGGACTGACTAGGTGTTACGTGTTAGGGCGCCCAGAGAGAGGGGCCAAAAAGATGGGGTGGCAATTGTTGGGTTGCTCCTAGTATTATTGGTGAATTTTTGAAGAAAAATTTTTTTCCATTGGCTAGAATGGGGGTTCGGGGCTGCCCCAGACCCACCTCTGTGGGGTGGCAGCACCCCCAAAGTGGGTCCGGGGCCATGGCAAAAATGCCCTCAGTCCCTCCCAGCAATCCCCGTAGAGATAGGAGTGATGGTTCTGTTGTTTTTCTGAGGTGTTCTGAGTGAGTGTGGATTCTGTGATAGCAAATGAGAGTGGATTCATGGTGTCTCATTGGAAATCTCATTAGCTATCATAGAATCTACACTCAGAACACCTCAGAAAAACAACAGAACCATCACTCCTATCTCTACGGGGATTGCTGGGAGGGACTGAGGGCATTTTTGCCATGGCCCCGGACCCACTTTGGGGGTGCTGCCACCCCACAGAGGTGGGTCGGGGACAGCCCTAAACCCCCATTCTAGCCAATGGAAAAAAAATTTTCTTCAAAAATTCACCAATAATACTAGGAGCCACCAATTGCCTTGGGATTTTTGGGGTGGAGGACACCCATGGGTGGCTACCACCCACCCCAGCTTTTTTGCCCCTAAGGGCTCCACATTGTGAGTTATGGGCAAAAATTAATTTTTAAAAAAAAATTGTAAAAAATCAGAGGAAGGTCCAATCGACTTGAAATTTGGGTGGCAGGTAGAACACAATGTCCCCTTCAAAACCAGCCACTTTTTGTGATCCGAACCGGTTCGGTTCGGATCCGAACCGGTTTGAAACCGGACCGGACCGGGGGGGTGGTCCGGCAAAACCAAAACCGAACCACCCCGGTCCGGTCCGGACCCGGTTCGGACCCGAACCGAACCGGGAGAACAGGTTTTATGCACATCCCTAGGGGACATCTTCTGGCCATTGCTCTGTAGCCTGCTCTCCCTATAGGCTCATGCTCACCTGGCATTCCCTGTGTGTGGGTCTGTGTGTGTTTGTGTCCCCCTATCATCTGTGCAATGCTTGGGCCAGTATGGACCATATTGGGTGCAATTCTAGAGGGTTCATGTGTGTGATGATGGCACCCACCCTGATGCAAGATGGCGGACGTGTGAATGTTGGAGATGCAAGTGGGCTAACTTGTGGACTGTCTAACCAACTTGAACCAAATTTGGTACGGTTTTGGTTTCTCAGCGGTGTAGTTTGTGGTGATGTCATCCACTCCGCTGCAAGCTGGCAGGCGCATGAACGTTTGAGGCACAAATGGGCTAGCTTGTGGACCATCTCACCGATTTGGAGCACACTTAGTCCAGTTGTAGGGGCAGTGAAAGGAAAGTCGGCAGATCAGTTTTCACTAGAACATCTTGCATCCTCCTGAAAAGCCAGATGAATATTCTCCAGAGTCATTTCCATAGCTGGCACTTCTGCATTTGGTCTGTGTGTATGTCCATTTTGTAATTTATGGGCCATGTTTGGAAGGGTGGTATAGAAATCGAACAAACAAACAAACAAACAAATTTATCCTCAAGGGTGGCATGCGACCAATATCCGGTTGTGGCATGGCTCTGTGCCTCACACGCAAGCCATGCTCTCTCTCTGCTCAAGGTCACAGTCGATCATGAGTGCCGTAACGAGCATCTTCCATGGGCTGGCGTAGGGTTCCCGTGTTTTGCTTGGGGCTCTGGTCAGTGTGGGTTGGCCATCCACGTTCTGGATGTTCTTCTGTCCTGATTGCAATGCTTCCAGCAGAGTGGGGGGGAGGGTCTTCTTCTGTTTTCTTAGCACCTTAGAAGAAAGCTGGGGGTGGGGGTGGGAGATGCGGTGAGAGGAGCCCAAGTGAGGAGGACCTTGAATGATCTGAGGTTTCTATCGGAGGAGCCATCTGAAGGGGATTAGGGAAAGTGTCGTGTTTAAGGCACTGGACCCAACCCTGGTCTGGGCTCGGTCTCAAGGCTGCAATTGGAGACTGCTAGAGAAGAGTGGGGCTTAGGGGTGGATTATGGTCTGGGCTTCTGAAAATAAACATTTCCCTGGGCTTTAAAGACATCATTCATTAGAACAAGCGCTAGGTTATTGCAAACAGATGAAAGGCAGAAAAGCTTGGTGGGCAGAGTTGGGCTCGGTTTTCTTCTCTCCTACCCATCCACCACCTGGGATCAGTGACCCTGCCCAGATATGTATCTGTGTTCCTTGAGTGCCACCCACCCTACACTAGGAACAGATATCGGTTTTATGCTAGTTTAGCTGTCATGGCTTCCCCACCCCAAATCCTGGGAATGGTGGTTTGGTGGGGATGCCAAGAACGTGGAGACAAAGCCCCGGCTTCCCCACCGGCCTTCCAGGAAACTGGGAAAACCTTTTAGGGTTTTTTGGAAGGAGCAGGAGCAAGCCGGGGCGTTGGGGAGAGTGCTGTCGCTGTAAAACACCCAACCAAGAGAGAGGTTGGTCATTTGGGGAGATCTTTCATCCTTCTTAGTCTCCCCGATTCGGAGCCAAATGTTATTTCGTGAGAACATTTCGCTCAGGGCGAAACTTATTATGATAAGTAAGATCCGGTGGTGTCTGCAGGCTCCGGTTCCAGCCGGAGACCGGCGCACCGGCTGATGGCATTCCTCCCCTGCCCCTCAGCCCGTCCCTTTGGAATATTGTTACACTCTCAACACCTGAGCATGGAGGAGCTTAAAAGAAACCTCTTACTGGCTAAATAAACTTTAATCTTGAAATAATAAGGCCCGAAGTCTCTGCCTCGCTTCGGTCTTGCTAATCTGTATCGTTTCCCTCCCCTCCCCAGTTTTTAACCTTCAGATTTATTTCTGGAGACGCAGGCTCCCACTTAGCTGTTATTTATTTATTACTTAATCAGCAAAGAATCCCAGAGGCAGCCAGGCCTTGTTGGGAAGAAAGATCAGGTGCCAGCCGCGGCAGCGGCAGCGAATTAACATGCAAACTGGTTCCCATCGCCTTTTGTAAAGCACCGTTGACAGAAGATGCTGGGTGTTTGCTTGTGTGACTTAATCCGGTTAAACATACATTTTAAAACACAACAAACACATGTAAACGGATGTAATATGGAGGGGGCGAGGAGCAGCGTCCCACGATGAATGACAATGAAAGCCAACCCTCAGCACAAGAGGGAGAGGCAGAGCCACGTTGCAAAAGCTTTGTTTTATTTCAGAAGGGGCTGTTTGCATCCAAGAGGGTTGCCCCCAGTGGCCTTTTTGGCAGCCGGAGGGTGGAGGCATTGGTTTGACTGATGGTAATATTAATAGTCGTGCCTGCATGGAACTATATCGGGCAGCAGCGATATAGGAAGATGCTGAAAGGCCTCATCTCATACTGCGAGGGAGGAGGCAATGGTCAACCCTTCCTGTATTCCACAAAGGACAACTGCAGGGCTGTGTGGGCACCAGGAGTCGAAATCGACACTTTACCTTTATGCACCACTTTGTAACAAACCCGCCACAAACTGGTTTGCGTGGAAAGGGATCGGAAGAGAATCCCCTGTTCCCTTGCCATTGGAAAGGAAATGGTGGAGACCCAGCCACCGGAGGGATGCTATGCTGGGGTGGAGAAGGCCCGTTGTGCTTCCATGGCTACACCGAAGACCACTGTCGCTGCCACTTGAAAAGGGGTCTCTCCTCCTGGCCCAGTTAGCAGGGCTAAGTGTGACGCAAGAGGACCTGAAGACAACTCCCTGCACCAAAGAAGCTCACCCGTAACTAGGGATGCGCAAAACATTTTGACCTTAAAATGTTTTGACTTGGAACGGGCCGTTTCGAGTGTCATGAGCTCAAAACAAAGTGCCCTTTAAATATAGGGCCTCTTTCGAGTTCGGAACAAAACCACACTGTTTTGATTCAAAACGTTTTGATGCTTCGAGCGCCATTTTGGAGGCCTGTTTCCCCCTTGCTGGTTGGTTTTCTGGCACTGTCTGCATTCTCATGGAACAGGAAACCATCAGTCCAATGGACCCATGGTTTCCCTTCCCGCACCACACCTTTCACGGACGTTCAAAATTGCAGTCTCGGAGTTTGCAGAAGGGAGGGAAACCGGTGGCATGGGCTTCTTTCTGGCATGAAGGACAGCCCTGGTAGCCAATCACAGCTGGAGTGAGGGAGGAGTTTCCTTCCTCAACTCAAGTTACAGTTTGCTGTAACTCCAATTCTTCCTTTGGACATAATGCTGCTGAATGCAAACCTCAGGTAAGAGCAGCAAAACTCACTACAACCCAGGGGTTCAAATGGGAATTTGGGAAGGGTTGCTTTTCTGATGGAACCTCGGTTGCACACATTCAGATGCACAAGAAATTCAACTGCAGGCTCCTTCACCTCCAGTTTCCCGTTATGTGTGAATGCAGCTTTGGCTTCTGATTGGCTTGCAATCCTATGGGAGTTTGGGAGAAAGTATAAAAATTTGTTGAAAATTGCCTGCTTGCCCATTTGTTTTGTGGGTTGAGTGGTAGGTAGCACCCATCATGCCCTACCACCCAACCCACTTTGGTGTCCCTGGGAGCTACCCACGGAGAACGTTGGGGTGTTTAGAGTTTCCTCATTGTTTCTAATGGCTGAAACACTCAAAATGTTTTGAGGTTTGTTCCTTCCAAACAAACTGGCCGACTGTTATGTCAACGAAACGTTTTGGCTGTCTGAGTTTTGTTTTGAGCTCAAAGCAAAACACAAAATCTGTTTTGTGCAGATCCCCGCCCCTAACCCAACAAGGAAAACTAAGGGAGACCCCAGCAACAACCACGGGAGAGATGTTCTGCTGGGCTGATAAGGGGCCCTTGTGCTCTCCCTGCTGAATGTAAGGGGGCTGCCACTTTAAGAGGGATACGTGAAGTCAGTGTTTCTCCTGAGTAATGTGAGGGAGGCTTGTAGAAATATGCACCGTGGGTTTCTGGGTGCTTTGGTTTCAACGTGATGTGCAGAAAATAGACAGAGAAGGTTTCCCCCTTCTCATAATTCTAAAACTCTGGATTATCCAGGTGAAATGGATTGCCAGTAAATTCAGAGCATGCAGGAGAAAGTATTTCCTCCTGACACACACAATTAATGGAATTTGCTTCTGCAGAAATTTGTGAAGGCCTTAGATGGGGATTATATACCTTCAAAGGGGATTACATACTTACTTTCCGAGGATGGGTCTATCCATGGCTGTTAGGATGGCTAAAAAGAACCTCCACAGTCAGAGGCGGTATACCTTGGAACCCTTTACTCTGATGATTCAATGCATTTTTGGCTCGGCTCCTTGTTACCGGCTCTTGAGTCCTGTGCCTTCAGGAAAGCTTTTCGTCCGCCGATGACTAATTCTTGGTATCCGGCTGTATATTCAGTCTCTTAACCGTTGCTGACTGAGCAACGAGGCACCTTTTAAAAGTGGCGATTCTCTTGATTGAGTAGGGGGAGAGCAACTGGCCCTATCCGTCCCCAGCACAGCACCCCTCCAGTGGCTGTTACTGGTGTCTGCCCTTTGGGGACAGGGAGCCATTTTAGTTGAGTTATCTATGTCAAACGCTTTGGAAATGTTTGTTGAAAAGTGGTCTATACAAATATCCATCCTATTCGTAGTCATATGGGTTTCAGCAGTAGGGGTGTGCATTTTGGAATTTTCTTGTTTCGATTTGTATCTGAATCTAAACATCCCCATTTTGTTTTGTACCCAAATTTTCTGAATCCGAATCAGCCCTGTTTTGTTTTGTAGCCAAATTTTCCGAATCGATTTGGATTTTTAAAAAAGGGTCCCAGGGCAAAAAGAGTGGGTGGTAGTGGTAGTGTCCAATGGGTGGAAGCTACCACCCAAATTTCAAAGGAATTAGGCAAAGGGCTGATTTTTGTGTGTGTGATTTTTTTTTAAAGTTTACACATCTTTAAGAATTTTCCCATAGGGAATAATGGGGATTCCAGCAAATGTATCACTTCAAATCAAGGGGAAAGGGATGACCCAGAGCAGAGTGTGGTGGGTGGTAGTGCCCAATGGGGGCAAGGAAACTTCCAGAATTATTTCAAAGGAATTGGGCAAAAGGCTGATCTTTTGTGATTTGTTGAAGTTTACGTGTCTTTAAGATTTCTCCCATAGGGAATAATGGAGGTTTCAGCAGCCCCATAATTCCACTTGGGGGGTGAGGGGTTGTGTAGTGCACATAGGGTGTCAACCACCCCCCATACCCACAAGCCTGTGGGGTACTGGGTTTTGTTGTTTCTGAGGTGTTCATTGTAGATTCTCTGGCAGCATATGAGATTTTCAGTGAAAAACAAGAATCCACTCTCATATGCTATCAGAGAATCTACGCTCAGAACACCACAGAATTAGCAGAACCCAGCACCCCATGGGTTAGCAGTCCTTCCCCTGGCCAATGTGGGGTCTGTAAAGAGTGGCAAGAAGCAAAAGAGCCAATGGGGAACAAGGAGGGAATTGTCAGCAGGTCAGCCCATGATTTAGGTCACTAATCAGAAGGCTGGAAGGGTGGGAAATTCAAAGAGATGTCAAACACAAAATGGAGACTGACTCAGAGATCACCACAAAATGGAGGTCCGAAACAACAAAACGTTTTGTAGCCAAAACAGGGGCGTTTTGTTTTGTATACAAAACTTTTGGATCTGGAAAATGGGTGTTTTGTTTTGTCTACAAAACACCCGAAACAGGCTGTTTTGGGTACAAAACATTTTGTATCCGAAACATTTCGCACATCCCTATTCAGCAGTGGCCTTGTGGTCTGGCCATAGTGGAATCCATCTGCATCTCCCCCAAGTCCCTTGAGAGGAAGCATCTGCTGGCACCTCGAGGCTTGTGGCCCTTCCACATTTCTTGGGAGAGCTTGGAGATAATGTGATGTTAATGGCCTGGGGTTTAGCACGAGCACCTTTGGGATATCCCGACTGAGACACACACTCACCCCACCGGGCTGGGATGAAGACGTCCCCAAGAATCCTCTTCTGGTGCTGATGCAGCCCCTGCCTTGACCTCGCGGGACGAAGGTCTAACGGCTTCCTCTTAACCCCGGCGTGGGAAGAGGTCTGACATATGACCTGACCATTGATTTACAGTATGAGGAGGAGCAGTAGATTAGCAGCGTACATTGCACTAGCTGGGACCACTGAGAATGGGGTCAGTTTGGGGAGGGGGAACTGCATGGGCAGGTTGTGGCGGGGGGGCTCACTCTCTTGCCTCTCCTTCCATCGTCTTCAACCCCACAGTCTTTGCAGCAGGACACCTTTTGCCAGGCCAGGGTCCCTCTCACTCGGGAGCTCGTCCTCCTCATCCCAAATCTCGCTGAGTGATGCAGGCAGAGCCACCCCCGTGAGGAGTACCACGTGGTGCCGCCCCATCCCACATGCAGAGCGGCTCTTGTGACCTCTGCCCTCCCCCTGCTCCGTCCATCTTGGGAGATCTATAACATTTACAATCCCAAAACAAAAGGGAAACGCAGGGAGAGCTGGGCGGGAGTGAGGGGCAGGGCCAGAATCCATCTTGCGGACTGACACCGACCGTTAATTAACGACTTAAAAATCAATGACAAAGGGGACAGGGTAGCAAATGACACCTCAGCGCAGACAGAGCCTGCCTGTCTTCAGAAGGGGGAAAGGGGGAAAGAACGAGAGGGGAAATATATATCTGAGATTTGACATGCAGAATGAGGCCAAGAGAGGCAGGAGGAGGAGGAGACCCTCCCCGATGGGCCACGGACTCTTCCTCCAGCACAGCCAAGGTCTGGGGAGCTCTGTGAGAAGTCCTTTCCAGTGCTGTTGCTCTTCCCCCGAGCCTGGCGCTGCAAGGGAGCCTGCTGTAGGCTGGGCCATCTGACATGGGGCGCCCGTGAGACATCCCAGGAAGAGCGGCCAGCCCCACGCGTGGAGTCAGGGTCCACCCTAAAAGAAGCAAGGGAGGTGGGACTGGAAGGCCTTCCAAGTCTCTTCCAACTCTAGCTTAGGTTAGATGCTCACCAGCCTTCATGGACCCTCACTGAATCCCGTCTTTGGTGTTGGGTGCAGGTGGTGAGTACTAGAGAGCCCTTGTCTGCCTCTCGGAACGACCGTTCCAGAACCCCACAGAGTGACAAACGATTCCTTTGACCAGTTCCAATCTGGGCTGTGGAGAGCCACAAAGAGCTCCCATGATGGGCGTGCACAGCTCCACCCAGCCCATCTGGACTTGTGGTTTCAGTTCCATGATGGACCTTTCGCCAGCAAAGTGCTTCAGTTGTATGAATATTCCCCCCATTTTTGGTCCCTGGCGAGTGCTGCCATGCCCCCTCTCTGCTCCCTTCTGCCCTCTGGATGCCTCATGCGACCACCACATGCCCCCCTCCCTCTCTGATCCCCTCCTGCCCAGCAGGGATGCTGTAACAGATTCCTGCCTGAGTAGTGGGTGGGCGGGACGAGAAGACCAGCAAGGTCCTGACTCCAGTGTCCTCGGGGTCTCCTCTAAGCCCCTTCCCTTCCCTGCCTCCTCCATGGCTTCTTCGTTTTGGGAAGAGGGGAGGTTTCCTGGAGTCCAGTGAGGGAAGCCCTCCCCTTCCTGGCAGGCATTTGCTCAGCAGGGTGGGCCTGCTGGATGTGCAGCCGCCACCGCCTTTGGCAGCACGAGGAACAAAGGCATGATGCGCCAGAGGCCGCCTGCGCCGCGTGGCATGGAGTGGCGGGGCCCATCGTCCACGGGGGCCTCTCGCCGCCCGCCTGCTGCTGGCCTGGTCGGAGCTGAGTCCGTCCACTTTTCACGGCACCGGCTCTCCCCGCCCCAGGCTACGGATTAACTGCGGCGGGAGACAATAGACACATATGCTCCCGTGTCCGGTCCTGTCTATTCAGATGTGAGTTACTTAGCCTAATAAGGATTAGGAATAATGAATTGGAAGGAGTTAACAATATAAAGAGGCAAGAGGAAAGAGAAGGGGAAGGGGGGCCCGAAAGGAAGAGGAGAGGCCTAAGTACTGCTAATTTCATTTCATGTCACTCTGGCCTCGCCTCGCTTTCAGCCGAGAGGTGTAATCCGCTTTGAAATCAAAGGTGGTACAAAGTATGAATTTAAATGTGACATTCACAGGTCCAGATGAGATTAGGGAGTCCAGAAAGGTAGGGGTGTGTGTGTGTGTGTGTGTGTGTGTGTGTGTGTGTGTGTGTGTGTGTGTGCTTTGAAATGACAACTCCTCTCCAGGAGGATCTCAGGAACACTCACACTGATCACCACCACAGGGCGACATGGCCGGCAGGACTGCAGCGGGAGAGAAGACGCTCTTCTCTGTGGATGCTCTCCACGCTTTGGGGTCGTGTTTGGAAGCTTGGGGTCATGTGAGTGGGACTCCACCAGCCAGCCCTTCCCACCTGGCGCCTGCCCAAATGGCTGTGCCCAGGCGTGGAAGAAGCGCTCCCTTCTAGGAGGAACGGGTCAGCCTTTCTGTCGTGCACCCACGGTACTGGGTGCCCCGTCGTCATCCTTTTCATTCCTCCAGGTAGTGTCTTTAATGAGCCAAGCTGGCCCTTATTCCCATTTCACAGATTTGAGGACTGAGGCTGGGAGCTAGCAGCTGCCGTCTGAAGTGAGGCTTGAATCAGTCTTTGCAATCCCTTGCACCTGAAAGCTGAAGAAGGAACTACACCACCTAGGCAGTAAACCGGCAGTAAATCGGACTTAAGAGATTCTTTTAGGCAATGGATCCAAATATATTTAAATCGCCACCTGCAATCCATTGGGATTAGAATCTTCTCTGTAACAAATCAAGATGCCAGAATGGGAGGTGGATGAGACCTCTCCAGCGTCTAATTAGTGGTTCCAAAGAGGCGAAAGTTCCCCTCCGTCGTCCTGTAATTATTGCTCCGCTCTGCTGGAAGAAACCCAGCTTTCCTTACGACTTCTTCCTCGCTCTCTCAGGACCCCGGGTGTCAATGGGAAACACAGAGCAACTTCTTAATTAATTGGGCTAATTAGCCGCTCAGATGACTGGACAGCTGGACTGTATCACCTTCTGCGATCTCGTTGTGAAGGGAAGAATCAAATAACATTTTGCTGGCTGAAGAGTTGACAAAGTCCCAACACTGCCTGTGATCTGCTCCCCAGTGGCCCGTCTCCCCCGAGAGAACCTGAAGGGAGGATGGAATTGTTAGGCTCCTTTGGGCTCAGGAAATCCACCCAAAGGTGGGGGGAAAGTGGAATTCTTCTTTGAGCAGGACTCGGAGCCTTCTTTGGAGACCTGGCCAGAATTCAGAGCCTGGGCTGGAAAACGCGTCCACGGTCTGAACACCGGCTTGCTGGGCAAACTCAGCCGAGAAGCATTGATTGAAAATAAATATGAGAAGAGGAGGGGAAAAGACACTGCCCGTCTTGAACCTTGTTATCAATGCCGCAAGATACCGGGGGTCTTATTTCAGGCGACTCGGTCACTTATCTCTTTTATAAATATTTGCATTCCGTCTTCCGTCAAACGTGGGCCCAAGGAGGCTGACAATACTATGTAGCAAATCCTGGCTGGAAAACTTCCAGCTTGATTTAAGTTGGGAAATGCAGTGCCTGGTTGGTTGGTTGGTTGGTTTTTAAAGACACGGAATGTCTGGCCTGCCTTGTTTCCACCAGTGGCTGTTCCACTGTCCCTGGGTGGGGCTGGTGTTGGCACAGGACACGGTTTGGGCAGCCTCTGGGGCCCAGCCCCCCAAGGGCGTCATTGCTGATGTGTGGAGAATTTGGCCCAGCCAGCACCCAACAGCCCCGGATGGGTCAGCTCCGCTCCCTTTGCCTTGCCAGCAGGTGTGGTGGCAGACGCGGGAGCAAAAGAGGCGCTTGCACCCGCTGCCATACCCACCAGCACGGTAAGGGTGGGGCCCACCGGAGGGCACTTTGCCCACTGCCCCTTTCAGCCCTGCCCCTGCCCCAGGGAAGCTCCCCAGCAGAACAGGATGGGGAGCAGCTCTTCCTTGGCCCCCCACACCTGTGGCCCCAGAAGACGGATATCTTCCGCTAACCTGGTGGATCACCCTGCCAGTGGACCTGGCCCTCGGGTGCTCCCAGAGTCACCGCTGGAAATGGATGGCAGACCCAGGTCTGACCCACATCAGTGCTCTTGGGTACGTCAAGTCTAGAGCACCCATTTCCAAGCTGGAGGGTGGCGGAGATCAGCCTGGACTCAGGGGGCCTCCTCTTGTGCCAAGGTGGGGTGGCTGGCCCCTTTGCAGTGGAAACAAAAGGCTCTCATTCCTCCTGGTCTTTAAAGCGGCGGGGCGGGGGGGGGCGAACACACACCCCTGAAATCAAGGCGAGCGAAAGCCAGAAGCGGCATTCTTGGTCTGGAGCATTTTCCACAACATATTTATACAACTCCCGCTGGTCTTTCATTTCCATCATTATTTAAACATCGTTGGGCTCTTTCCCCCTTCCCCCCCCCACTGTTCTTTTTAATTTAAATGTAGACCACATTAGATCCCAGAAAATAGATACAGGGCACCTTTTGTGTTGCACAGCTGAAGAAGTGGTGTCATTCACGTCAGATAATGGGTGGTTTTCGTTCTCTGCCGCATAAATTACCGCGCTCGCATAATGGCCTTCCACGAAAAGCCCTCTCTCCACTCCAGTTCGAGACTCAAAGAGGCCGCTGGAGGAACAGCCTTTTGGGTGTCCCTGAGGGGAGCAAAAGCTGGCCACACGTCCTCTTGCCGTGCCGCTTGTAAGCTCCTAGCGGGCAGGGACCTGTCTTTGGCTTCATGTGTCCTGCAAAGCACCCTGAAGACTGAGGAGGCTGCTCAAGGCAGAACAGCAACAGGGCTTCCCCTGAGGCTTCCAAATGGGCCGGGCGGGCTCCTGCGCAGAGATCCAGCCAGTTTGACTCACGACTCTCTAGGAGGAGCTGGGAGGGGCTGAAGCAGGCCAACCCCTCCTGCCCCGCTCCAGGATTCTGGGATGGGGCATGGCTGATGAGGCTGGAAGCTGCCTGCAGCCCTTCAATGGAGCAGCGGCTACCTGTGTGCCCTCCTGGAGAAGGACTGCTCTCTTCCAAGGCAGGCGGGTGCAGATTTCATCAGGAAATGGACGATGGGTTGACTGCAGTCTCCTTAAGCAGCTTGACAGCCATCGGAGCTGTAGGAAGTCACCTGGGTGGAGAAAAATATTGGCCTTTGTGACTATGTCTAAGCCCCTTGTGAAGCCGTCCAAGCTGGTGACCGTCTCTACATCCCATGGCAAAGGATTCCATAGGTTAATGACGCGCTGTGTGAAAAAGTCCTTCCTCTTGTCGGTCCTGAATTTCCCCACCTTCGGTTTCATGGGGTGACCCCTGGTTCTAGTGTTGTGTGTGTGTGACATTTTTCTCCCTCTGCTCTCTCCACTCCCTGCATCCTCTACCAGGTCTTCCCGTAGTCACCTCTCTTCCAGACTTGCCCCAGATCTTGGAGTCTGGCCTCTTAAGGAAGGTGCTCCAGGCTCCTGGTCATCTGGGTTGCCCTCTTCTGCACCTTCTCCAGTTCTACTACGTCTTTCTTAAGATACAGTGACCAAAGCTGTACACAGTCCTCCAAATGTGGCCACACACCATAGATTTGTATAAGGGCATAGTAATATTAGCCGTTTTGTTTTCAGTCCCCTTCCTAATGATCCCTAGCATGGAATTGGCCTTTTTCACAGCTGCCGCACATTGAGTCGACACTTTCAACGAGCTGTCCTCCACCACCCCAAGATCCCTCTTTTGGTCAGTCACTGACAGCTCAGATCCCATCAGCATATATGTGAAGTGGGTTTGGGTTTTTTTGCCCCGGTATACATCACTTTGCTCTTGCTTACACGGAACCACATAGGACGGGGCCTTCTCTGTGGCTGCCCCAGGGCTCTGGAATGCACTCCCTGTTAAAACCAGAGTGTCTCCATCTCTGGCTGCTTTTTAAAAGACCCTTAAGACACACCTGTATTTCAGGCTTTTAATCCATTTTAATTGGTTTTTTTTAAATCATAATTTAAATGATTTTATCCTGTTTTTATATTGTATTTTAATTTACGTACACAGCCTAGGGATGCACACGTCGGGCACTATAGAAATTGAATAAACCAATAAATCATCTCTGGAGGTGAAGGGCAGAGCTGCCGAGGGCTCCAGGTGAAAGGCAAGCCGCCTTGCCCTTGCGAAGCCCTCTGCCCTGCTTAAATGGCGGTGCCACTGCCAGCTCTTTGCCAAGCAGAGGATGGTGATGCTGAAGCTGCTCAGATGGAAGCCGGGGCGGCTGGATGGGGAGAGGGCCAGATTTTGGGGGCTCCTGAGGGGGCCTTGTGTGTGTGGAAAGCCGCCCAGGTCAGCAGCGCCGTCAGAAAGCACAGAAGGGACAACCTCACGTGTGCCGTTTCTCTTCCCTTGCTTCTCCTTGGTTTCTTTTCTCAGCTCTCACACTGTGGGCTTCAGCAGACTGTGGAAACAGACGGCCGGGATGCAGTTTGTTCACTGCCTACTCTGGGTCACCCAGCAGACGCCCTGAAGGCAATTGAGTTCCCGCCACTGCCTTGCCCTCGTGTCAGGGGGGTTTCTTGAAACCGCTGCCAGAACCGAGATTGACGTTTCCTTTTGGCCTCCAGGACTCAGAGCAAGGCGGAAACGGCTCCCTGTTATGCCGCCAGTGGGCCCGACAATCCTGAAAGACCCTTCCCTCTTGAAGGAGCATTTTTCCAGCAGTCCTTGGGGAAATGATCACAGATTTGTTTACAGCACCCCCACTTGCTATCGGTGGTGGTGGTGGTGGTGATGACGTCACACAGCCAATTCCAACTGGCTACATGGCACAATTGATTTATTTGCTTATTTGTCACATTGCTATACCACCCTATATAAAATCTCAGGGCGGTTCACAATCCAACCCAACTGCAACCAAAACCAACCCAACTGCAACCAAAATTCTACCCAACTGCAACTAATAATGTAAAAAAGGTTTAAATTATACCATAAATAATACATGACAAGGTTAAAACTTTAGAACATCATGAAGTCATGACAGTGTTGTCAGTCTCTTCGCTCCGTGTTCCCTGACAGGGGAGATCATTTGTAACTGGTTACGTAGCACAATGATGTCAATCTTGCCACCGCGTGATCCCTGATAGGGTGAGACCATCTGTAAGACTATCCAGGAAGGAAGGAAGAAGCAGAGGAAGAGGGAAGAGGCCAGCAAAGAAGTCAGAGGAAACCATAGCACCGAACAGGACTGGAAAGGGTAAAGACAGAAATTTCTGCTTAACCCACAGGTAGTCCTTGCAAGGTTACTAGCAACCCAGGGGCTGTCTCCCATGCCCGCAGTGGCCAGCCTCCCCAGAAGTGTGCAGGAGGAACCAGATCTGCCACCAGCCGGGCCTGGCAGCTCCAGGGTCTCCAGCCTCTGCCGCGCCTGGTCCCCACCACGGAACACTCCTCCTGTGCATTGCTGACGACACATTTGCACCGCCGATAATTTGTATGACAGCAAAAGAGCCTAATCTGGAACCGGGGAGGGGAGTGGAAAAGCCCCCCTGTGATGGAGGATTTACAGTCTTAGAAGGCAAACAGTGGCGGGTGTAATTAGGAGGGAAATTTGTCATGCTCTTGACTCTAGGAGAGAATGAAAGGTTTGGCATAGCAATCTCCCAAGTGTTTACCCAACACGAGCGCACACAAGATGGAAAGCGCATTGCCGACCACGGACAGATTAATATTTGATGCCAGGAAGAGAAATGCATGCTGTTCATGTTTATTTAGGATATTGTGAAATACAGTGAAATTTGCAATTTTATTGGATTCAGGGGTTTGCCGTGTGTGTGTGTGTGTGTGTGTGTGTGTGTGTGTGTGTGTGTGTGTGTGAAGTCCTGAGCCCTGGATGGCATATAAGAGGCCTGTAGGCTGATATGGCCATTGCCCGGTATTCTCCATTTCCTGATAACGGGGCCAAGAGGCTCCTTTTACAGGGGTGGCTTCCTCCTTTTGCCTTTGGAACTCCCTGCCTCCTGATCTTGGGTTGCCTCTTCAGCTTTCAGTGGAACCTGAAGACCTTTCTGTTTCACTCAGCCTCCCCTTGGGCCTCTGCTTTCCTGCTGCTCTTCTTCCTTGATGTGACCAGGCTAAAACCACAATTAAAACGGCAAATTTAAAAAATCTGAAATGAAAAATTATCAATAAAAATCAAAACACTAAGAAACCTACCAGACATAAGCAGCGAATAAAATATTTAAAAGCCTCTGTGAAAAGATGTGCCATCAGTTGTTTCTTAAAAACACTGATGGTATCTTAAAGAAATAATCCACAGGTTAGCCATGGTCCCTCCACAAGCCAGCATAGCACACACACCTCTCCATCCTTGGCTGCTCTTGCATTCTCCTCCCCGACAGATAAAAGTGCCTGAAAGGGCAGCGGGACACCCAGAAGCCAACCTGCATCCCAACTCTCTTCTGCCCGCCATTATGCAGCCATTTTCTGATCTAGAGGGCCTCACATCAGCACTGGGCTAGCAAAAGTTGTAAGCGGGTGGTCTCTTTAGGCTTCTCCGGCAATGGCGCTCTCATGGGCCAAACGTATACCATATGGCAAGCCAGGCTGGGTGGCCTCTAGGACCCTTGGGTGCACTTCATGACTCCCCTTTGGAGGGGGAGACTCCCAACTCCCCCCCCGCATTTGGAAGTTTCTGGTATTCTGGGGGGTCTTGGACTACATGTAGGTGATAATTCAACTCTCTGGGTGGTGTGGAAGTATTGCAGTCATTTGGGAAAGCACACGAGTCCAATGTTTTGAAGTAGAGATGTAGGCATGTCTCGTTTTCAAAGCTGCCTAGCAAGCTAGATCTGTACCACATTTTTCACTTTCTAAGATATGCAGAAGCACCCTTATGAGTCAGTGGGTCGACTAGACCAAGCATCTCTCCCTCTATTTATTGATTTATTTGCAGATTTATTGATTTATTTGCTTTTCTGAAGTGTCCAAAAGGGCATCGAACCTTGAATCATTGCAACAAGATAATCACTACTTTTTAAAAAAGTTATATATCATGAAAAGCAACAAGAACAAACCCCACACAAACTTAAACTAAATACGAGGCTTGTTCACATGTAGAAGGGGCAGGATTGCATGAACCACTCTCAGTTGGCCAGAACCTCTGTTTGGGTTTGCAAACCCAGCACCCATATGACCAAGGCTCCAGCAATGGAGTTCATTGAAATTGGGAGCCTGAAAGTTCTGCCCCACTGTGGATGGTCCTCCCAAACATGCCCCTGCCTTCCCAGCATGCACTGCACCACCAGAAGCCCAGAAAAACCTCATGATGGCAGCAGTTGCTCCCTACCGATTGCTCTGGCCATGAAACTCTATGGTAGCCATGCTGGGGTGGGTGGGCAGTGTGGTGATCTGCCGAGTGATAAGCCTGTGTAAAGCCCACTCAAGTGGGAGGAAAAGGGAGGAGAGGATTCTTTTCTGTCTGAATTGGTTAAGGGCATGATAGAAACTCTGTGTTACCCAGGTTTGAAAAAGCTGGGACGGAGGGATTCCCATGGCTCCCCACAAGCCCGAATAGTTGGGTTTACTGGCTCCTACCCTGAAATTGATGGACTTAAGAACAGCCCCACTAAGCCACAACAACGAAAATTAAATCCAAGTCAGGATCGACATAATATCAGAACGTCAACCAAGGAGAAAGACAACTCCAACTCAAAAAAGGGCCTTAGGAATTTGGGGGAACCTAAAAATCAGAACAGCTGTCAAGCAAAGTCCAAGGGAGCATCCCACAGGGAAGGCATTTAAAAGCCTTGGGTGCCATCACCAAAAAAGCCCTGTCATTTGTCTCTGCCGACCTCCAGTCCTGAAGCTAGGCCACTCTTCTCCCCTGGTGGGCAGGTCCTCATGCGCTGGACACAGCTGGTCCCGACTGTCCTCTTGACTTCCCATCTGCCTCTCTGTAGACATGAAGTACAGATATTCAGTATTAATCGGCGGCTATCTCTTTCACCCAAAGTTATTGGCATATACCTTTTTACATTTTTTTTAAATTTCCAAGCCTGCGTAGAAATGTGAGAAACTCTCTCCTCGTCTCCTTGGTTGAAGTAGACCTTCTCTTGGTGGCTAAAATTAGCCTGAAATGGTGGCGTTTTGTAGAGTTACAAATCTAGATCTATGAGTGAGCAGCATGGCTTACGCGTAAGTGCAGTTTTATTCCTTGGCAAGAGTATAAAGTGTTTTTCCCTTCATAATTTTTGATGTAAAGGCTAAACTGGGCCAGAGCAGAGGGACAATGCCACTGGCAACCTCATTAGTATTCTACCACCATCAGCCGATCAACAGCGGTTATGTATTTTTGCAAGTATGCATCTAATTTATTGTGGAGAACACAATTTACATGGGTAGTCGATGCCTGTTTTATGGCCTCACAAATAGATGTCTCAGCTCAAGCATATAATGGCTCAAGCAGCAGGCGCAAATACGTTCTAAATCTTCTAAATGTGCTTTACAAAAATGTAACTGAGGAATATAAAACAGATCAATTCTTGCATGTTATGTATTGGTTTTTGATTTACAAATCTAATCTGGGGAAATATCTTTAGAAATGGGGGGGTTTTTTCGTTGTGTCCCCACCCCTCTTTTCCTGCCATTTATTTATTTATTTTGGGGGTGCCTGGGTTTCTTTGGGCAAAGCTGATCCCGGCAGTGGTGGTCAGAGCCCCTTCCTTCCTTCCAGAGTCCGGGTTATACTCTTTTCCCATCTATTATGAAACCAAATGGGTTTCCTGGTAGCATCTCGAGAGAAGACTGGGAAATCTCTGTCTGGAACCTTGGGGATCTGCTGTCAGTCAGTGGAGACCGCTAGATGGACCAAAGGTCTGACTCTGGAGAAAGCAGCTATATTATTATTATTATTATTATTATTATTATTATTATTATTATTACAATAATTAATAATAATACCCCACCCCTTCAGTGCATTACTGCTTGGGGCAATTTACAATATTAATAAAATAAATACAGTACAGCACAAAAAGTTAATAATGTTAAAACAGCAGTATAAAACCACAATTAAAATAACAAGTTTTAAAACTGAAATTAAAACTTATCAGTTGTTGTTTTTTAATCTGCTTCCCAATTAATCTTGTTTAAACCACCAGTGGTTTTTATTCTGGCTGATTGATGGATTTGCACGGCAGTCTTAAGGCTGTGTATTGAGGAGGAAAGTCCATTGTGTTCCTGGGGGCTTACTCCCGAGAATGTGTATTTACAGATCTACAGATCTCAGGCGAAAGGACCCAGCTCTCTTTCAGACTTGCTCAAAGTCCTGAAGTTGGGAGTTGTCTTAGGAGTCCAAAGAAATGAATCCCATACATAGCATCTGAAGCCCCCTGTCGAAATCAAGATGGAATAATCCAGTTTTTGAAATATGAACTTCAGGAGTCTGTTGCAGTGAGGAGGATTTCTGCATCTGCTCACCGGAGTGAGAGTCCCTCCTTCCTGTTTCCAAAGGCTCTGAGATCTGGCAGGAATGTGTGCTCTGATAATGATCCAAAATGTGGGGAGGGAGGGGAGGGAGGAGAATTTCCCGCCTTCTCATCTCACCCTCACCTAATTAATTAATAGTTTCAATGGCTTCCTGATGGGGCCTTCTCATCAACAAGGACAGCTGCGGGGGGGGGGATTCGCTCCCCAGCCACCTCTGGCTCTGCAGTGAGGACACCCCCGGGGTCAAAATTAATTTCCCCCCCAAGAGAAAAGATGCAAGTCAATTCTTCCAGCCCGCTAAATAGCCTGGTCCCACCCCCCACCCCGCAATGCTGCTGCTGTTCATCCTAACTGGAGAAGCCAGGTTGTGAGGGAGAGCCCTGTTCTCCTGGGTGCCCTCCAGTGGGCAAGCAAAAGGTCCTCTGGGGCCTGCAACAAGGAGGCTGTGCCAGGGTGTTGTGGAGCAACAGAGCACGAGAGTGGGGGCCCTTGTGCTGCCGCAGTGCCCATTGTCAGGTGGCCCCATCCATCTCGCTGGGAAGCGGGCGCTGAGTGGCCTGCCCTCAGCCCCCCTGAGTGGAGAGGGCCATGAGGGGCAGTGGTGCTTCCTGCTGGGCCTCTCCCCATCCAGGCCCTAGGGCACATTTGATCAGTTAGCGGCCGGCCTCTTTCCTCCTCTCCAGCTAATTCCAGGTGGCTTCCTTCGGTTGAGTTAATACCTGCACTAAGGGTGGGTGGACCTGCGGGGGGGGGGAGCAGAAGAGAGGAGACTCCCCCTCCGGCCTGCTGCAGGCGTGACAGTTCCGGTTGCTGCCAGCCCGTGGGGAACTTCCACGGAAACTGGCTCAGGCTTGACATTAGGAGGCATTTCCTTAGTCTAAGAGCTGCTGTCAGCCAGTGGAACTGCCTCTCTCATGCTGCTGGAGATGTCCGCACAGAAGCTAGACGGACACTGGCCAGGGATGCTGAGGCAGTTCCCTGCACTGAGCTGGGGGTGTGGGGCGGGGGCGGTTTGGACTGGAAAGGCCTTGGAGGTCTTTTCCAGCTCTTCCGTTAGAGGATTCGGCCTGGAATCTGGCTGTTTGGGAAAGGGCTGTTTCCTGCTTTGTGTGATCCAGAGATGGTGCTTACTGTTAGCTGCTGTTTTGTCAGCATTTCATCTTTAATGTGGTCTTTTAAGTCTCGAACACTTCTATATTGTCAAGCTGCCTGCAGGGACCAAGAATCCTGGGGTAGCAAATGTGGCAGGCAGGAAGTCAATCAATCAATCAATCAATCCGAGGGGAAATCCAATGACAATCTAAAGGTCTGCACAATTCGTCCGCCCATTTTTTTTGGGGGGGGTTACTCTGGGGTTACCCCCGCCCAGCATTCTTCAGATGTCTCCCTCAAGTAAGAAGTTTCCCAGATGGTGATTTATAGCCCTTGACTACCGTCGCAGTATTCAGATAGGAAACAGTCCTTCCTGGATTTTCTCATGGCAATTAGCCTTTCAATGCATACAGTAACGTTCAGGGGAAAGTTGTGAACTGTCCTCAGCATGGCAGCCTGGAATAGTGGGGGAGTCTGTTTGGGGGCTGAGTTGTGTGTCGGGGGGTGCTGTCTCCATCTATGGTGCACACACACACACATCTACCTTTCTAACCTGGGCACACCTGGACGCTCCTTCCAATACTTCTTGCACTTCTGGTAACCTGGATACTTCGCTGTGTGTTGCCTCCCCGCTCTCCGCCACCTGTTTTATTTATTTTTGGTTCTGTTGGTCACCTTTGAGCTGCCGTGAATGTGTAGCCACAGCAGAAGCACTACAGTGATGGGTGGTGGTCAGGAGCATCATTATAAGTGCACAAATAGTCCAATACATTGAAAAATACACTAAAAGTGTTGACTCCGTGCGCGGCAGCTGTGAAAAAGGCTAATTCCAGGCTAGGGATCATTAGGAAGGGGATTGAAAATAAAACGGCTACTATTATAATCATGCCCTTATATAAAACGATAGTGTGGCCACATCTGGAGTACTGTATACAGTTCTGGTCACCGTATCTTAAGGAGGACATTGTAGATGTGGAAAAGGTGGAGAAGAGGGCAACCAGGATGATCAGGAGCCTAGAGCACCTTCTTTATGAGGCTACAGCAACTGGGGCTCTTAAGTTTGGAAAAGAGGCGACTACAGGGAGACATGATCGAGGTGTATAAAATCATGCATGGAGTAGAGAGAGTGGCCAGAGAGAAATTCCTCTCCCTCTCTCCCAACACTAGAACCAGGGTCACCCCATGAAACTGAAGGTCAGGAAATTTAGGACTGTCAAGAGGAAGGACTTTTTCACACAACACATTAATAATCTGTGGAATTCCTTGCCATGGGATGTGGTGATGGCCACCAGCTTAGATGGCTTTCAAAGGGGCTTAGACAGATTCCTAGAGGAGAGGTCTTTCACTGGCTACTAATCTTGATGGCAATAGGCCACCTCCAGCCACAGAGGCAAGATGCTTCTGAATCCCAGTTGCAGGGGAGCAACAGCAAGAAAGAGGGCCTGCCCTCAGCTCTTGCCTGTGGGCTCCCCAGAGGCATCTAATGGGCCACTGTGGGAAACAGGCAGCTGGACTAGATGGGCCTTTGGGGGCCTGATCCAGCACTTCTGAGGCTCTTATGTAAAAATTAAAAAGACAACAGTTGTTGTCATTTTTGCAGAGCCACCTACTGCCAACTCTGCGGCTTTGTGTTTGGGGGATGGGATGGCGGTTGCTTTTGCCGGCTTTCCCCTTTCTTTTAGAGAATGTTTTGACGGAGTGTTTGCCCCCCCAACCCCTTTGCACAAGCCATCAAGGCCACTTCTGCTGCTCAGTGCCCCACCTTCTACAGCCGCACCATGGCTGGGTTGTTTCCTTGGGTTGCTTTGGCGCTTCAGCCTTTCCCTGCCCGCCATTTCTCAACTTTGCCCGGCGGCCATTTTGATTGATTGAGTGAGTGAGTGCCGTCAAGTCGGTGTCGACTCTTTGCGACCACAGAGATCGATTCTCTCCAGGATGCTCTGTCTTCCTCTTGGCCTTTAAGGTTTTCACCTCTGCCTCGTGAACCTTTTAAGCCCACCTTTTGGCCTAGCAAGGCAGCCATGACCGGAAGCAGACCCCAGACAAGAGGGCTGCAGAGGTGGGTCCAGGGGCAGAAGTGAGGGGCATGCCCATAGGAGTTGTGACAGCTCCAGAAGGGGGCACGTTGGGCGACCGGGGCGGGTCGAGTGGCTGCTGCAAAGGTCTCTTGGTGGTGCAGATATTCCAGAATGATATATTTTTTAAAATAACTAAATGGGGGTGGGGGGGAGTCACCCTTGCCTGGGAGAAAAGCCAGAGCTAAATTTGGGGTGTCCCAAGAAAACAGCCCCACGCCTCAAACTGTGCTGGTGAGCATTGTATTTATTGCTTTAAAATATTCATATCCCCTCCCTCCAGTCTGCTGCTGCTTAGGGCAGCTCACAGTGTTAACAAAATAGATACAATACAAAACAGGGGAAAAAAATCAAATGAAACAAGTTAACAGATCACGCTAAACACCCATTTGAAAGTTACAAATGTTAGAAGTTTCAAATTAAAGGTAGGTAAAAAGTAAAAGTAAAAATAGGGAAAAAGCTAAAAGCTAAGAACTAAAAAAACCCGACCAGATGTCAGCAGCAGATAAAATATTTAAAAGCTTCTCTGGGGGAAAAAATGGTCTTTAATAGTTTTTTTTAAAAAAACCACTGAGAGCAGGAGTGTGGCAAAGTTATTCCGGGAGGGGTGTTTGATACGAAGGGCTCCTGTGTGGATGAAACAAAGTGGGTTGGGTGGGAAGAGGGACTCTCCCTATGAACAGCCCCTAGTGACTCCGGTTTGCATTCATCACACTCCACCCACAAAAAAACTTCCCCGTCCGGAAAACCTTAAGGACCCCCAAATTAACTCTGACTTTAGCTTTATTATACTCTATTGCAGCGGAGGCTGAAAAGGAGTTTGTGGCTGAAGGGAGATTGGCACTGAAGACTTCCTGATTTGGACTTCCAGAGCAATGTGAGATGCTACGCTGCAGGAGCTGAAATGTTTGAGGACAAATCCAACTAGGTGAGGGTGAGTGAGCGGCCGCCGAAGGTCCCCCAAGGATAGGGAAGTGCACAAATAGATTTTTCCCGATTCGATTTGTACCCAAACCGAATTACCCCTGATTTGTTTTGGGTCCGAATCTGGCCAGCTAGCACAGGGGCGATTTGTTTTGTCCACAAATCACCCAAAACAGGTAGCTTTGGGTACAAGTCATTTTGTACCTGAATCGATTTGCACATCCCTACCCAAGAAGGCTTGGGATCAAGAAAGGCCTCTCCCGCACCTACACACAAGCCAGTACACCACACTGGCTCTGGGAAAGAAGAAATAATCTTGTTTCCCCACCTTTGGTGACTCACTCCTTTCTTCTTTGTATGTATATGTTTGCATAAATTAACTCTTCTATTCATAAGATGGGCTTAAGGAGAGGACAAAATATTGTGTGCCCTCCCTCAGTTTTTTTTTTTAAGGTTTGTAAAAGAGGAACCCAATCCATGTCATTGTCTTTCCTTATTGTCTGCATTAACCTTCCCCATGGTTACTTGTTCTCTGTAATATTACACTTGTCTTACTGCCACACATGAATAGCCGAGCCAATTTTGTGATGCAAATAAATTCAGTTGGACTGTAAATTGCGTGAAGGAGCGCCGGTTTATCAAGAACCCTTCTGCAGGCCTGCTGTACCCAGTTGATTTCCCTGCTTCACTCGAAGAGCACCCTGTTTTTCCAGTGAATCTGAATGCCCATTCAGCAGACAATTAAAAAACAACACACACCCTCACACACAAAAACTATCTGTACTATTGGAGAGGTGGACTTTTAGAGGGGCATGCAATGGCTTATTCAGCCAGCCACTGCTACCGGCTAGCCCAGTTCGGTTTGAGTCTGAACCTGACCTGGACTGGGCCAGTTTGATCCAGCACCCCCTCGGCACCACCCCCCAGTCCAGGGATGTTTGCGGACCAAATAGTGTTTTTTTTTAAATTTAATCAACGTACCCCCTCTGGGGGGCTTCTCCAAGGCAGTGAGGGGGTCCACAGAGGTTCCCAGGCCACGCAGGGGCCATTTGTGCATGTGCGGCAGCCTTCATAATGGCCACCGCACAGGGGGGAAGGCCTGGAAAGGGCCGAAGACCACCTGAACCAGGCGATGGCTGCAATAAAGCCAGCACGGTGCAGTGGTTAGAGTGCTGGACTAGGACTGGGGAGACCCGAGTTCAAATCCCCATTCAGCCATGATCCTTGCTGGGTGACTCGACTCTGGGCCAGTCACTTCTCTCTCAGCCTAACCTACTTCACAGGGTTGTTGTGAAGAGAAACTGTAGGACACCTCTCTGGGCTCCTTGGAGGAAGAGCGGGATATAAAATGTAACAACAACAACAACGGAGGATAGTGAGGGAACAGTAACTTAAGTTGAAAAAAAAATATTATTATTATTTCTTGTTTACACAGTCAAGAAATAATAATAATATTTTTTTCAACTTACCCCCTCCAGGGGATTCCTCCAAGGTGGGGGGGGGTCTGCGGAGGTTACCCCATTATTATTATTATTATTGTTGTTGTTGTTGTTGTTTTAATTTTACTATTTGGTCCACAACCCCCTCCCCCTGAATGGCTGGGGGAGGTTCAGTCTGGGGTCCAGCCGAACCAGGGGTGGTTTGGCTTGACTCCGAACTGTCAAACCGAACCAGCTCGGAGCTGAACCAGTTCGGTTCCAAACCTGTTTGCACACCCTTAGTTGCTGCCTTTCTCCCTAAAATCCTTTCTAAGAGCCACTGCTTGGGCTGTTGGAGGAGGCAGGTGGGTGTAGGGAGAAGCGACTGTGGATGCCACTTGGCAGGTCGGAGTTGTGTGCCAAGATTGCTGCTGGCGAGAAGCAGCCGCGGCTAAACGGGAGCCTCTGGCGGGTGAGGGAGGGAGGCTGGCCTCTCTTGCTGCCATGATAAACTCTCCTCAGCAGAGCACAACTGAGACTGCAGCAAGCCTGTTAGCACAAGATGCTGGGCAGGAAGCAGGGAAAACCAGCACATAAGACCCAGCACTGGCCCGGGAAGCGGCACGTCTGGGCTTGCCGAATGGCTTGGGCGCCCGTCAAAAGGCCAGCACTGGCGACACATCGACACCCGGGACTGGGTCGCTCCGATTCAGATGCCGCTTTCCCAGGCAGCAGGCGACTGTGGTCTGGAAGTGGCCCCCCCAAACCAACGCAAAAAGTGGGTGTTTTTTTAAACTCCCAATATAATTAACCAGGCTACCCTTTAACATGCAATGAAAACCCCGAATTGTGTGTGAAGTGCTCCCCAATCGCTCGCGGGGACTTAGGGGTCAGTTTGGCCAATCTGTGAACGTGACCCCTCCATTCCAGAGGAGATGCAGACTAAAAGCCAGGCATGAGAAGCTTCCAGGTCTTGGCGTTTGGTTCCTTCATGCCTCAAAGTCCACAGTGGGCACCTTGTACAGCCAGCTCCATCCCAGAGCTCTGCATATTTATTTATTGATTGTTAAATTTACACCCCGCCTTTAATTAAGAAAATCCCAAGGCGGCTCACAATAAAATTTAAAAACAAGATCATTAAAAAGACACATTAAAATATTGAGCTAAAAATATAAAAACAAATCTGATTTTTTTAAAAAAAATTAAATAAAAAGGCAAGCATAAAAATAGTACAAAATACAAGAAGCAGCCATGGAGATAATCATATAAAAGCCTGGGTAAAAAGCCACAATTTGACATGCTTTCTAAAAACTGTGATGAGAGATCTGAGCCCATTGGCAAGTTCGGTTGGGGGTTTTTGATCTGGGGGGGCACGGGGGGCCTTCTGCATGGGCACATCACCAGTGGACGCCCTCAGACGTGGAAGAGGCCCAGGGGTCCGGGCTGTGTGGTGAAGCAGTCAGAGCTTGGCAGGAAATGCAACCGGCGGCTGGGTCTTTGGAGGCACATTTGGGCGGGGAAAGTGTGGGGCGGCCCTGAATTAACAGGAGAGAAGAAGCAGAGTCTGGTGGCTTTTAAGGGAGAAGGAGATTCTTCTGGCATTCAGTTTCTACAGACCCAGGTTCACTTCCTCCTATGTGTGCTGTAGAAAGGAAGAGGAAAGAGAGAGAGAGAAAGTGAGTGAGTGCTGGGTTTCATTGCCGCTGCCCCAGCCAGGCCGCTGCAGCGGGGAAGGCCGAACAGGCCGCAGCCATAGTCCAGCCATGCCCAAGCCGCAGTGGCCCGGTTGCCTTGACAACGGGCCTGATGCTGCAGCAGCACAAGGCAAGCCTGAGCAGGAGGGAGGGGCAATGGCACTGCCATGCAAAAGGGGGCCTGAGGAAGGATGCCCGCTGACCCTCTGGAGAACCAGGTAGAGAGCTGAGAGGACGGGCAGGGCCAGGAGGAGGAGCGCAGGAGCCCCCACCCCAAAGCCACCGACCCTGAAGACAGCAGCACCCGTTGGGCTCGAGCCGCTTGAAGAACCGGCTCCTTCTGCACCAAGAGACCTGCCCCCACCCCCAGCAATGGGCCGGTGGGGGGGGGGCTGGTGGTGGAGCAGAGGAGGCAGGCAGGCCAGACTCCGGGCGAGGTGGGTGGAAGGCCTCTCTCCCTCCACCTCCCAAAGGCCCTGCCAAGGCCGGGGCCTCCTTGGGAGCTGTCCAGCGTGCTGAAGCTCCAACTAGGCCTGCTCCCAGCCAGCCAAACACCCCATTGGACCTGGTGGGTTTCTGCTTGCAGGGCAGGCGAGGTTGCTGTCAGCTGAGCAGGCCAGGCAGTCCTTCTCGCTCCAGACTAGGAACCAGCAAGGGGTGTGAATGTATGTGTTTCCCCAGGGTGCAAAAAGGTATGTGCATATTGTGAGTTATCGTGCAAGGGAACACCAGCTAGTAACACAGAGTCTTCTCAATTTGCGTAAGTTGCACACATTGTGCAAACTGCAAATGCAATGTGACTGGGCTGACTTACTCTTGCATAGTAACATGGTATGTCACTGTTTTAGACAGTTTCCCCATCGTCCCCTGTGGCCGAAACACTCGAAATGTTTCAAGTTTGTTTCGTGGAAACAACCGGTTTAGCCGCTGTTTTGATGAAACGTTTTGGCCATTTGCATTTCATTTTGAGCTGGAAGCAAGACACAAGATCAATTTTGTGCACATCCTGACTTTGGAGGGAGTTCAGGTGTGGCTTTTCTTGTGGCCAGGATTTCTGAACTAGAAGAGTTTGTCTATGAACTTCCTCCATCCTGATTCGCCAGGGTCACTAGGTGAGAAGCTACATTTCCTCTCTGTCCTCTTACCCACAGATATGAATCCGAATACGATGAATATTTATATACCACTTTGCAACAAACATGCCCAAAGCAGTTGACATAGATATAAATAAATTTTAAAAAATGGCTTCCTGTCCCCAAAAGACTCACCATTAAAAAAAAGAAACATAAGGCAGACACCAGCAACAGCCACTGGAGGGATGCTGTGTTGGGGATGGAGAGGGCCGGTTGCTCCCCGCCCTGCTCAGTAAAGAGAATCACCACATTAAGGAAGTGCCTCTTTGCAAATTTAGCAGGGGTTGGGAGTTCCTCCTACTCCAAACACCCCCAACAGAAATTGTTGGTATTTAAAGTAGCCTAGCAATTACTGCACATCTATATTTAAATATACAAACACACACAGATTAAAAAATGCCTCACGTGACATTTATTTCACTGCAAACAAGGTGAAAATATTTACTGGGTTACAACATTTTTTAGCAGTGCATGCTTCCTAGATACCATTAAATGTCTTGGTAAATGTTAGGAGTTTTGAATGGATTTGATCCATTCTACAACTGAATGGAATTTGTGCCTCAAATGCTCGCCTCTCTGTATCCTTGGTGTTGAATACGAAAACCTGGACATTTGCCAAAAATTCACCAAATACCTGTAAGTGAGATTCATTGGTCATATTTGATGTCAGGAACTGATCGCCTGTGCGCTCTCTCTAAGGCCCTGGGCATCCCAGTAAGCCAGAAAGGGAGCCTGCTACTTGAACTGGGATTTGGAAAGAATCTGCTTTCCAAGGGAGACCGATAGGCCTCGTCCTGCCATTTCTGCAGCTTCCTCGGCTCATCAGGAGTACCCGTAGCTCAGAACGCCTCCTTGGTTTGGGGGAGGGCCCCATTTCACTCCCCGACAACATCTCTAGGTAGGGTAGGGTTGCTGCCACTCTGGGTGAGCGTCCACAGGATTGTGTGGACAATCCTGGACTAGATGGACCATGGGTCCGGTTCAGTAGGAGGCAGCTTCCTGCAGCCATCTATCATGAGAGAGGAGAGCCAGTCTTGTGGTAGCATCCATGACTCGCCCCCCTAGCTAAGCAGGGTCTGCCCTGGTTGCATATGAAAGGGAGACTAGCCGTATGGGCGCTGCAAGATCTTCCCCTCAGGGGATAGTGGGGCCGCTCTGGGTAGAGCAGAAGGTTCCAAGTTCCCTCTCTGGCAGCATCTCCAGCGCTGAGAGATGCCTGCCTGCCACCTTGGAGAAGCCACTGCCAGTCTGTGCAGACAATACTGAACTAGGTGGACTAAGGGTCTGACTCAGTATATGGCAGCTTCCAATATTCCCTAAGATCTTTCCTGGCTCTGTATTTGAGATCTTTTTAGGAGAAGAAAGCTGGTCTTGTGGTAGCAAGCATGACTTGTCCCCTTAGCTAAGCAGGGTCCACCCTGGTTGCATATGAATTGGAGACTAGAAGTGTGAGCACTGGAAGAGATTCCCCTCAGGGGATGGAGCCGCTCTGGGAAGAGCTGAAGGTTCCCAGTTCCCTCCCTGGCAGCATCTCCGAGATAGGGCTAGGAGAGAGACTCCTGCCTGCAACCCTGGAGAAGTCGCTGCCAGTCTGTGAAGACAATACTGACCTAGGTGGACCAAGGGTCTGACTCAGTATACAGCAGTCCCTGTGTTCCGAATCATTTCACACCATACAGCCTCTGTTGCAGATGTGTTGGAGGAGGAGGAGGCCTCCACTGGCTCTGTGGACCACCGCTGATGGACAGGGAGAGCAAGCTCTGGAGGGCCTTGTGGGTCGTCTTCTGCCCGCACCCTGAGGGGCTGCATGGCCTTTGTGGACCAAGACCTGAGCTGCTCCTTGCACAAAGACTCCCCACAAACTGGAAGAAGCTGTGGAGGTGGGGGGGAGGCTGTTGAGAGCCCTTGGTGCCCCTGTCCAGCAGAAGACGGGTTTCCTGGCTCCGAGGGAGGCCAGCCCGCAGAGCAGGCTTTCCTTTGAACAAAAGCCCAGAGGAGGAGAGCGAACATTCGGACCGAATCTGCGCACCAACCCCGCCATGCCAGCCTCCCCTCCCTGCTCCTCCCTGCGCCCCGACATCTGGGCAAAGGAGGTTCAGCGGCAGCCTTTTTCCATTCTGAAGTGTAACAAAAAGATTAAATTGTTTACGAGCGGTGAGCTCCATCGGGCCGGATGAGCTGCGGGAGACAAAGACAGACATTCCAATTCTCCGGTGTACTTTGCGCCGCGCGGTGTCCTTCAGTGCTGCCACTAATTCTTTTATCTGGCCCCAACACTCAAGGCATTATGCGCCTTCGCATAGGAAAAAAAGAGCTGCTGACTGAAGCCGGCGAAATTACTGTTCTCTCCGCTGTACCTCTGATAACAATCTCTTGAATACTGATTAGTTTTTTCCTCTCCCCCCCCCTTCCCGGCGCAAAGCGACCAACACACGTTGGTCTTTAACCCTTTATCTTGAGCAAGCAGAAAGACACGAGAAACATCTTACTCAGTCGGAAGGGGGGGATATGGTGGGGAGAAAAAAAATAGCATACAGAAGAATTACTGTTATCTCCTAAGCAGAAGAGGAACAGCGGCGATAAGGGAAGCCGGAAGAATTAAAAGGAACGCACCATCCCGGCTGTAAATTCAGACGCAGGGCTGGCTTCTATTTGTCTGTCACCGGGTCCTGTAATTTGCCGAGGTTGTTTTGATAGACTTATTGTGAAGACTGCATAGGAAAGTCATCAGCGTTTGTTGCTTGTGAGCGTTCTGGTCGGGGTGCACCGCGTGGTTATAGACTGGAGGGAGATAATGGTTGGAGTATAAAGGAGATAAGGGCAGAAGCTCTTCTCATTAAGGACTATCTGCACCTCTGCAGACTCCACAGTATTGAATGACTGGCGGGGACAGGCCGGGCATACATTAGAGCGTGTGGGGATGGGGGCAGAAATAAGACCAGCCCCAGAATGGGGCGTGTGTGTGTGTGGGAGTTCTAATGACACGATGCCACCATGCGCTCCAGACCAATTTACTTGCAAGGCTGACAGTCACCTGTAAGGAGCTGGCTTTGGAGTGGCCGGCCCCAGCATCCAGCAGACGTTTGCCAACCTGCCAGCAGAAGCTGTGGGTCTTCTGGTCTACTCTGTGCTAAAAGGCGGGTGGCTTAAACAAGGCAGCTGGCTGATCTCTGCACTACACTGGACCTCTTGTGAAATGATCAGCATGCAGAAGGGCCTAGCTTTTGGATCCAGATGAGGCTTGGAAGTCCTTTCAGACACCCCGTGAATTTTCCTGGCTGCACAGGTCTGCAGCACTAGGGAGGGGTGGACTAGATGCCCTCCAGGGATCCTCTCAGCTCTAAAATTCTAGGTGTTACCAATACATTTTCCTAAATCAGAGTTAAGGGCACATCTGGGGGATCCTGCTGGAGTGCACGTCTGTGGAAATTGTGGGAAACTAAAAGAGCTTTGATAAAACTCACAAAATGCCTTGGCATTTTGGCATGTTTTCCTTGGGATGCCCTTAAATTCTGCCTAAAAATCCGGGGCCAGTCTGAAGGTTCCTGCTTAGAACATCTTAAGGAGTGCGGGGGGCAGGGGAGGCGGACAATATGATCAACAACATTTTCCTCATGCGTGGTCCATCTCTTGATTTCTCCACACTGGAATACGAAACAATTGCACTGATGAAGGTGTGGACCAACTCTGTTGAAATGCATCGTGGCCGGAGGGCTACAAAAGACCTTTCTGTGGTGCCTCCCTTCCTCATGGAAGACATCAAGGGACCAACCTGCAAGTCTGAACTCTCAAGGCGCAAGACACACGCTTAGCCGCACGGCCCGTTGAATAGAATGCCCGAATGGCATCAGAAGAGCATCAGAAGAGCCTCCTGGTGAAGGGGCAGAGGCAGGCACTGCAAGCACGGACGGGAACGCCTTCTAACCCCGGTCTTCCCAATCCAGTTGGCTGAAAAGTCTTAACCAGGGTGGATATATTTAGTTCATCTCTGCACCAGCTCAGTGAGACTACAGAACGCCAAACTGGAGACGAAGGGGGCAGAGGTTCCATCTCGTGGTCGTCCGGATGTGTGAAACTGCCCTTTCGTCATAAAAGGGACCCAGGGTTTTCAATCCCAAACTGTAATCTGAATCTGTGGTTTGTAGTGATGCTCCTTGTGGTGCGTTTTGGGGCTCCAACCTGAGATTGCAAGGTGGCATTGGGTTGTGTGAATTCTGCCGCCCGCTAGAATCAGGGTTTTGTGCTGTGGCTGCTGCCAGAACCATCGAGAGGGCGTCTCAGACCGACGCAGACACGTGTCAGCTCTATGCCTGCCACGATTCTCGCGGGCTGCCTCTCCGGGCACTTGCCCCACCTCGCCCTGCCCCACCCCTCCATTGCCTGGCAACAGGGATGCCACGTCGCCATGTCCAAAGCTGCAAAACATGTTGAAGAGGAAAGCCACCTTCCCCTCTGCAGGGAAAGGGGGTGGAAGAAATGGCAAGGCGGGCACTTTGTGGAGAGCTCTCCACACACCCAGCGATGGAGCAGTATTTGCACAACCACATGGAGTCTCTGGGGCACCACAAACTGGGCCACCTGGTTGCTTCCCAACAAAGGGAAACCCATGGCCGATGGGGGGGGGCAGGACTGGGGCAGAGAGGGAGACAGCTTGCCTAAGGCCCCCTAGTGAGCTGATTGCAGAGCTGCGGTTTGGACCAGCCCACTGCGTTCTTGCCACTGGACTGCGCTACCCCTTGGACGAGGGGGAACTTAGAAAGCAGCCTGGAGGAAGGAAAGGGGCCTCGACTGAATGTCAAAAACAAAGGTCATAGTGGAGATGTGATGTCAGATCTACACATTTCTATGGAATCTGGATGTTCTGAAATAAGAGATATCCATCCCTGTCTGCCCTTGGGGGCCGGAGTGTGTGTTATCAGCGAAGCCACATGGTGATGTTTTGTCATGGTTTCCCAGAGAGAGCCTTCACCGCCCACAAAACCCTGGAGGGAGGGCGGCCAGGAAGCCATTTTGTGCACTGGACAAAGGACGGGCCTCTTTGCCGTTGTCTGAATCCACGCCAGCTGCCTGGAGTGGAAACCTTTCGCTTGATGCGTTCTGCGGCTGGCCTTACAGGCCTCGAGATGCTGCCGACGTCTCCTCTTGGAACACTTCACAATCTGCTTAAACTTCGAAAGGCCCAAAGGAGCCACTTATCTCTCCCCCCACCTCTGTTGCCATGTCCTCGATCACCCTTGACAAGACTGTGGCCTTGGTGTGCTCTTTGGAAATCCGGCCGCAGCACCAAAGTTCTCCTCTGCATGGAGAAATCCATTGTTATACCTCCTTTCAGAAGGCACCCCAAGGTGGTTTACAAACATTAAGCGACAACAAAATTCCATTAGAATCACATTTGAAGCCTTAGGATCGCCACATTTCACCTGAAGCAAAGGATTGGGTGAAACATTTGAGGAATGTGGAGGAAAGCAAAGAGGTTTGATGAGGCTGGCGAAATTTTTCAAGGGAATGAGGCACACATATAAAAAAAAATGTTATCATGGCTGATCTCTCCTAATCAACTCTCTTACTCTAGAGGGACAGGTTTAATCTCCCAGACATCTTCGGGGTGTAGAAAATAAAACAGAACCCAGCAACTGCACTTGAGGTCCGTCTTTTTCTTCTTGGTTTTCATCGCCTCTTTGGAGCCTGCAACGGGTGTTCTGAGCAGCAGCCAGAGTCTCCGTTTCTGGAGCACTCTCAGCCTCACCACCACCTCCTCCTCCTCTGTGTGAGAGGGGGAAGGACCCCAGGGAATGCTGGGGAGAAACTGAGGCTGGGTGGGGGTCTCTTTTGGATCAAGTCATGCTCCTCAGTAGTCTGGGGTCTGATCTGAGCCAGGGGGGCACCTAAAATCCAGTAGCCGGCTCCCCACGTGCTGGAATTGGTTTCATCCATGTTTCAAGAGTGCCGGCTGCAAGCAGGCACAGACAGATTGGGGGACAGAAGACTCAGAGAGTGGCGATGTGCAGGCCCCGGTATTGTCAGGTGCTCACCCTCACCCTCACCATCAGTTAGGGCTGCCACCTTGGTTGGCTTATCACGTTTGTTTAATTAACTGGTTAAATCTGCAGGTGACTGAAGGCTATTTTGAAGCAACAAAGTAGAACTTGTGCTTAGATAGTGCATGTAAGATAATTGTGTTGCATGCATGCGTAGCAGCTGGAATTTCCTCCCGAAAAGTAGCTCTGTCTGGTACCACACAATGGATCTAGCAGAAGGCAGGGGTGTAGCAAGACCCCCGGGAGCTAGAGGACAAAATCTGGGCAGGGGGCCTCCCCATTGCACGTGCCCCAGTGCCCTAAGCCACGCCCCTGCCGCTGACATCAGACGCAAGCGGTGGGGCAACCAACCTCTCCCTGCCGCTGCTCCTACCTCCTCCGCTGCCCCCAACACTGCTGATGCTGCTCCCCCTGCCCCGCCGCCACTTCTGATCTTGGACTCTGGGATGTGGGGGTGAGCCGCGTAGGGTGGCGGCGGGCGCTATGGCTGGTGGGCCTCCTTGTTTGGCCTGAGCACCTGCGCAGTTCAAACATGGACGTTGCATGCCCTTGACGGGCAGTTCACCCGGAGAGGCCTGCCAGCCACAGCACCCACCGCTGCCACCATGGGGGTGGTGGTGGTGGCCGGCCCCGCTTAGCTCAATCTCCACTCCCCAGAGGCCAAGAGAAGAAGCGGGGAAGCATGCGCGGGTGGCCATGTCCCAAAGGGCTCACCATCTAAAAAGAAACGCCAAGGAGATACCAGCGACATCCACTGGGGGGCTGCTAGGTTGGGCTGAGTAGGGGAAGTTCCTGAAACCCCACTGCTAGAGGAGGGAGCTCCCCCACCCCTGGGAAAGGTTGCTCCTGGCCCGTTTGGAAGGATGTGCCCTGCTGCTCAGACGAAGCGAGGCGGTCCATTCTAGCCGGGTTCATGTTCTGAACTTCCTCAGATGGGAATCTGTCCCCATCACCAGTTTGGTTTTTGTCTGTTTCATTTTACATTTTTATTGGTTTTTTATAATAGCTTTTACACTTATTAATTTATCTAATTCTACGTAAGTAATTATTGATTTCCCGCTTGCCTATCTGCGCGGTTCACAATAACTATACATATAAACCGTTGCTATAATACTTCAAAACATACATACTCACAATACTACTCGATTTTTCCCAACCCAACCTGCTGTTATTACTCTATTTCAAACCCTGCTGAAAGGTCCATATTAGAAAAATAATTCTTTAAGTAAAGCAAAAATGGTTCCCAGTCTTCTTTAAAACATTCAAAATTTTCGTCTCTTATAAGTGCTGTAAGCTTTGCCATCTCAGCATATTCCAAAATTTTTATCAACCAGTCTTCTTTTGAGGGCATTTTAGTGTCTTTCAATTTCTGCGCATATACTATCCTAGCCGCCGTGGTTGCATACATAAAAAATGTTAAATTTCTTCTGGAGTTATTCCCAGTTGAGTTATTCCCAGCAGGAAGGATTCTGGCCTCTTAGGAAATGTCTCTTTAAAGATTTTCTTCAACTCATTATATATCATATCCCAAAAAGCCTTTGCCTTCCCGCATGACCACCACTTATGGAAAAAAGTTCCTTCACATTGTCCACATTTCCAACATTTGTTTGAAACATTTTTATACATTAATGCTAATTTTTTCGGTGTCAGATACCACCTATACATCATATAATAATTTTTAAAAGTATAACATGCAGTGAACTTTAGATCAGTTTTCCATAATTTTTCCCAAGCAGCCATGTCTATATTATGACCCACATCTTGAGCCCATTTTATCATAGTCGTTTTAACCACTTCATCTCTTGTCTCCTCCAAAAGCAAAAACTTATACATCTTAGAGACTAATCTTTCATCATTTTCACACAGCTCCTTCTCAAATCTCGACATTTGATCCACAAACCCAGCCTTAAGATCCTTTTTATAAATTCCATTTAGCTGACCCATCACCAGTTTGGAGGTGGGTGAGATGGTCTCCAGGGCTGAATAGGTTCATGGGAGAGCCGGGTAACCACACTGAATGGTTGGAGAGTCCGAGACAGGCTCCCCCGTCTCAACTCCCGGGTTTGATCACATGCCAAAGCTTTGCGGTTGTGTGAATCCACTTCCAATGTGGGGGCATGAAAAAGGGCCGGGGAGGGGCAGTGATGGAGGAGATCTTGGCAAGATCTTCAGGTGGTTGGGAGCAGGTGTGCTCTGCTGCCCCCCCATGGCTCCCGAGTCTTCATCTCGCCTCCTGTCCCTGAAAGGGGAAAGAAGTTAATCACACTAATACGATTAAGATTAAGGGACAAGGAGTCCCCCGTTTAGATGTCAGAGACTGAGCTCCTGCAAGCAGGGGGACAGAAGCGACAACGGTGGCGGTTAATTTCAGGTGCCCTCCCCTCTGTTTTCTCCACTCGGCATTCAACGCATCAGTTCTGCCACTAACGAAGGGCTTGGTGTTCATGCGGGCCCCTCTCGGTTACTTATGTATCTGATCTCTCCTAATGGAAAAGCTGATTGTCATTGGGAAGTTATGAGGAAATATTAAAAAAGATGTGGATGCAGGCACATGTGCGGGGGGTGGGAGAAAGCGGGCAGAGGACGATCCCGTCCAAGGAAGAAGGTTCAGAGTCATAAACGAAACTGCCAAATGCGGAGTTCAGATGAATCTGTGGTCTTAATGGACTTGGTGCTTAAGTGCCATGTTCATTTATGGACTTGCCAACATTCAGATGCGTTTCCTGCCAAGTGAGAGTAAAGGGAGGTTCTGCCCCCTGCCCCTTCCCCCCCCCAATATCTGGAGCCAGATGGGGGGAGATCAGGAGGTCAGTGAAGATGGTGTCGGCAGCAATACGCCCATGCCGTGCTGCTGAGAGCAGGAGGGGAGGCCAGCCAGAGGCCAGTGGAAGTAGCTGGCCCCAAGAGACACCTTTCCAAGTGGAGATTGTCTTATGGTTAGCAGGGGGAGAGCAACTGGCCCTATCCAGCCCCAGCACAGCATCCCTCCAGGGGCTGTTGCTGGCATCCAGCTTGTGTTTCATTTTCAATGGTGAGCCCTTTGGGGACAGAGAAGCGTCTTCTTTTGTGATTATTTTTCTAGGCAAAACTGCTCTGAGAACTGCTTTTGTTGAAAAGCAGGATGTAAATATTTGTAGAAGCCGCGGCCATTGGGATGTGTGTTGTGTGTGCAGAGCTGGTGCTGTGCAGAATGCCCCCCCATCTGCCCCCTGAGGCAACGCCTCACTCAGCCTCATGGCAGGCAGGCCAACTGCAGAGCTGCGAAGGACCAGTGCCAGAGAGCCCGGAATTGGGGGCTGCAGCCTGCCCTTTGGCCAGAAGCCTCAGCTGGGGTGGCTCACTGCTTGATTCAGCTGGAGGGGGCTCCTACTCCACCGACCGTCTGGCCAGCAACAGGCTGCCTCCGGTGGAGATGGGCTGTCAGCACACTCCTTCCGAGAAAGCGGCTGGAACGAAACTCCCGCCTGGCTTCCACCTGGGGAAGAGGCTGGCTGGCTAAGCCCCTGCCAGATCTGTGCATACGGTGCGTATATTTGAGCAGGCTTTGCCACCAAATCCGACTTGATTGCAAAGATCATCCAGATGGAGATCAGTGGGAGTCCTTTGAGCCCACCGCTTCCGCCTCCTCTTCCCCTGCCACCTCCTTTCATGTTCGCCTTCATGTGGTTAAAAATTGTTTTAGGCAGGGAGGCCACTTGGCACGTCCCCTAGTGGCAGGAGATGGCTCCGAATGGGACCCCTCTGGCCCGCTGTCAGGATAGTCTCCACTTGGGATGATGGGGTCAAAACAGAGATTTTGACGGAGTGGAAATAAAGTCCCTGGGAAATGAGCTGCCCCCCCCATCTCCTTCCATTTTCAGGGGGTGAATTTCAGAGGGGGCTCTTCAGAGGCGGTTAGGGTCCCTCCTGGCTGGCGCTGCCACCTCCGTTTCCCAGAAGCTCCCCTCGGAATGATGCTCAGCACCCCCCATCATGTTGTGTTCTGGCAAGAGAAGGAGGGGCTGGCTGTCACACGTTCTGGCGTGGGCTCCTGAAGGAGCATCCAAAGAGGAAGGTGGTTTCTCAACCCTGCCAAAAGAGCTCTTTGGGGAAATGCAGCATCTCGTTTCGGCTCAGTCCTAGTTAGCCATCTGTGGCCACATTGCTGACTCTGACGGTCCGCTGCCAAGTACCGACAAAGAAAGGATCGCTTATGCCCCGAGGGATACAGTCAGAGGCCTTGTGCCCAGCCAGCTCCGGGCCCCACCAATATGGCCTGCCCGGAGTAGCAGCAGAGGGTCACCTGGGAAAGACTCTTCCTGAGTCTTTCCCAGGTGACCTTCATCACATTGACCTGGTTCATCTCACTCAGGCCTGCTCAACTCCGGGCTTCCTGCAGCTGGGCAGGGACCTGTGGACACAAAAGAGAGCCGGGCACACAGCTCCTTCCGCCAACCCAGCTGTTGAGGCTGTGTGTAGCCCTGGGCAGATCAATCAGGGATAGCACCAATCAGGTGTTGGGGGAGGGGGGCGGCTCTCCCCCCCCTTAAACAGCCCGTCAGCTCTCTTGGCTTTGGGGCCCCGGGGTCCGATGTGGGGCCTCGGCCATTCCACTCCCATGGAGCCAGCTAGGTGCCGGGATCCTTCTTGGCCTTGTTCCTCCTTTCGTCCCAGTAGGGACAGGGGCTGGCAGGGGTTGGGGGAGATGACAAGTGATGTGAAATGAGATAGCGGATAACTTTGGGAGTGACGGCAACTCTCCTGCAGACCAGGCAGAGAAGGCCGTCCGCGGCAAAGGGGGAAATTACAGGCTGCACAAAAGAAGGAAGGTAAAAAGTGAGCGCTCCATAAAAGAAAGTGGGCAACCATTATGGAGCAAAATGCCAACTCATTACACAACAGCCAAATCAGAGAGAAATACAGCTTTGCCCGCAATAGTCGTTTACAAGGGAACATTGTACTGCAACATAACGGCGGCGCTATAATTTGCTCTAACAACTCCAATTATGCCTTTTATTGATTTGGCAACACGTTTAATAGGAGTAGCCACACCTCTTGTGTTACAAATCATTAAAGGTGTTGAACAGTGTAATTTTAAAATTGTCCTTCTCCTACAGATGTCAGTATAATTTCCCCTCCGATTTCTGCCATGTAAACACTCCACCGCCGTTGCAATTTCCCCTTTACAAAGCCGAGATGCTGGCGGGCTGGGGCTTGTTTTTATTTATTTATTTGGGTGTGTGTGTGTGTGTGTGTGTGTGTGTGTGTGTGTGTGTGTGTGTGTGAATGAATGCAGGCATTTGTGTGCGCAGCAACATTCATGTAACATTTCTTAATCCCAATGTCTGTTTTCCTAATTGCTGGGGAAATATTCCTCCTTAAAATAATCGTAGCAAGCAAACAGAACCTAACACTACTTAGCCATCTTCTTCTGCAGCCAAGTTAATTGCTACTTAAATCTTCAATATGCACTTTGTGTTAGAGGGTTTTTTGTTTTCCTGGGTTTTTTTTTTAACCCACAAACTCTGGGGTTTAATTTGAAACTGTTTCTCCTCCGAGTGCTATTTTCCCCACTGTGTTTTTTGTCAGATCATGTGGCGTTCGTTACCAATTCCTGAATTTTCACTCATTCAAAAGAAACATGGAACCCATTTTCCTACAGTTGGGAAATGGGAAGGTTTCCCCCCCCCATATGTTTCATAAGAACATCAGAGCAGCCCTGCTGGATCAGGCCCAAGGAAGCCCATCTAGTGCAGCACCCTGTTTCCCACAATGGCCCACCACCGGATGCCTCCGGGGAGCCCCCAGGCAAGAGGGGAGGGCAGGCCAGGCCCTCTCTCCTGCTGCTGTTGCTCCCCTGTAACTGGGATTCAATTGCACGGGCTCTGGAGGGCCCGTCTAGTGGCCGAATGCCTCTTCCAAACAGACCTGGAGTAGAAAATGCCCCTTTCTTGGTCCTGCTCCTTGGCATTGGGCAGAAACAGATCTGAATGCACGTCATGCTGAAGGCAAGCCTCCTCCGGCACAGAGCTCAAATGATGAGCAGAGCTGCCTCTCCTTCCTAAAGGTTGGGCCCCAATCACCAGAATGTTAACGTCGGAAGGACCCTTGGAGGTCATCTAAGCCAACCCTTGCTCAGTGTGGCCTCCCGGCCTCCACCAAAAGGAGGCTGCCACAATCTTGAGTCGTCAGACATACAATGAGGCCACGGTGGCGTCTCCGTGGGGCTTTTTCTCCAGTGTGCAGGTGTGGAAAGTTAATGTCAAGGTGCGGGCTGTTGACTGTGCACTTGGAAGGCCAAGTCCCATGTGGACCAAGCCCTGTGGCAAAGCAGAAGCCGGGCCAGAATCCAGCCATCACAGACCGGAATGCCAGGAAATCCCGACAGCATCGGTCTCCCTTCAGAAATGAGGCCGCGGCATTCAGAGCATTTCGGCAAGGAGCCCTTATCAGTGCCCCCGCCCCCCAATGCCTCACTCTGGATAGGACTGGCCACCATGTGTCCCTCCCCATCCCGGCAAGAGAACGCCACCTCCCTCCCTCCCTCCCTCCTTAAGGTGCCACAGATGCCCAGCACGCAAGCCGATGGCCCAGCTGGGGCCTGGCCAGCCCAGCCCGGCGGCCTCTTTGTGGGGCTGGCCAGAAGTGGCCCTGCAGCAGCCCCGTTTGGCAGGTGCTTGCCGATTCCAGCCCGTCTCCATTTTCAGGCCAAGGCGGACGTCAGTCTGAATTATTTTCAATGAGCACTTCTATATCTCATGTCAGCTCCCAGTTCGAACCCATCACCGAGTGGCGAGGCTGTTGACGTGCCGTCCATGCTGATGAGGTCTCCCCCCACCACTTCCCCAGCTTTCCTATTAACCTTTCCTTTTACCAGCGCCCCCCTCTCCCCCCCACCCCACCCCTCTCCCTCCTTTGTCCTGCTGCAATTCGTAGCACTGGAAGGCAACGGCTACCCAGGCCGAATGGAAGACGGAGCTTTCACATTTTCCTTCTCAAACCTCAGCAAACATCAAAGAACTAGGGAGTCAATTCTGCGCCACTGCTCCCCCACCCCATCGCTTTGACTCCCGGGAGCTCCGGACACCTTTTTCTTCTCCCACAGCTTTTAAAATGTGTTGTCGGTCTCCCTTCTCTAGGTTTTCTTTCCTGCCTCCACCACTAGCCCCCACAGCGACTTTGTAACCCTTTCTTCTCCAAGGACGGCAGGAGGCAGATCCTCGTTTCCAGTGCTGCAGTGGCCAGGGCGGGCGCTCCTATGTCCTTGGGGTGGGTGCTCCTAATTCTGGAGACAGGAAGGTGCCTCCAGGGACAGGATGTAGGAGCCGTTTGTAGATGTGGTCTTGGGCCCTGGCTTTCAAGGGGTGATAGGCAAATCCATGGAGGGAGAAGTTTGTGATGGCTATATGGAACCTCCATGTTCAGCAACTGAATACTAGTTGCTGGGAGGGGGGACTGTTTGCCAAACGGGCAGTCAGTGCAGCTCTTTCAAAATAGGTGTCATATGTTCCAAGCGAGCAGTTCCAGAGAGGATCCTGGCCGCTGCATTCTGCACCAACGGAAGTTTCCGAATATTCTTCAAGGGCAGCCCTACGTAAAGCGCTTTGCAGTAATCCAGCCATGACGTGACTAAGGCATGGGTAACCGTGGCCAGATCTGCCTTCTCAAGAAAGGGACGCAGCCGGCACACTAGCTGAAGCTCTGCAAAGGCACCCCTGGCCGCCACCACCTCCACCTGAGCATCCAAAAGCTGAGCCGTGTCCAGTAGCACCCTCAAGCTGCACACGGGCAGTTAAAAACATAGTAACCAAGTGAACAACATGCATGAAAATAAATCTATCTATCTATCTATCTATCTATCTATCTAGATAGATAGATAGATAGATAGGTGGATGGATAGATAGATAGAGCTGATTAGGCCTCACTGACAGACGTGAAAGTCTCGGAGCAAACTATGAAAAATAGAAACATGCCATTTTCACAGGTAGTTTCCAGACCTAATTTTTTTAATGTAAACTGCTTTGAGAACTTCTGTCTAAAAGTAGTATATAAACATGTGGTGTGGTTGCAGTAGTAGTAGTAATAGTAGACCTCACCTGCTCTTTTGCCCAGTAAAATAAAAAATCCTGGGGAAAGTTCTTCATTTCCCGGAAAATGCAGAAATGCTGTCCCATTTGAAACGCATGGGGAATGATACCTTCTGACAAACTTTGGCAGTTTTCTTGGGTACTTTGAGAGACAGAAAGTCCGGGCTTTCACACAGCGATAAAGAAACAGACAAGCTATGTCTTTTCAGTTCTCTGCATTTCAATCTGGGTCGAATGTCCACGAAAATTGCTTAAGAAATCAGAAAACACCAACTAAATTGCAACATGATGACATCCTCAGAACAAAGCAGCTCTTCAACCAGCAAGGAGTACGCAGAGTCACTTTGTGAAACAGGAGGAAATCTGGCAGGATGCAAGTCCATTTCCTAGCATATGCATAGATACTAGTACATTTAGTTATGTGTAGATATATGTAATCGGCCTGCATAAGAAAGGTACCAGGGTAGTGTACAATTTTTTAAAAAAGTAAAATAAAGTACAATCCAATCATAACAAAACAGTAATAAAACAATAAATGATAAAAAAGTCACAGGTTTAAAAAAATAATAATAAGACACTAGCAGCCTCCATTTGCAACAGTGCTTGCATCAACCCAAAATGTGTTGAACTTCATCTTTTGGCAGCTTCCAGCATCTCATAAATTAAAAAGATCTTATTTATTTTATTGTTTTTATTTTATTTATTCTGTTTATATACTGCCCTTCCTAAAGTGGCTCAGGTGGTTTACATCAAAAACACACCATAAAATAATTATAAAATCAAAAAACATTTGAACCAGATTAAAATTAAAATTAAAATAAGATATCATTAAAAGTCAGGCCAAGTTTGGGTTTGAGGTGTATGCTTTTCGCAAGGAATGTTTAAAAATAACACAAATACGACCAATATTTATTTAGCACTTTTCAGCCAAAGTTCCCAAGGAAATAAGTAAAACTGCTCCCTGTCCCCAAAAGGCTCACAATCTGAAAAATAAATATAAGAGAGACACCAGCAACAGCCACTGGAGGGACGCTGTGCTAGGGTTGGAGAAGGCCCGTTGCTCTCCCCCGGCTAAATAAAAAGAATCACCACTTTAAAAGGGTGCCTCTGTGCTCAGTTAGTAGGGGATCCTAATAATAAGGACTCGATGTCTGGATAAAACAAACCAGCCAATAACACCTGTCTGACTGTGTAAACAAGAAATAATAATAATAATAATAATAAAATAAAGATAGGTGTGAGGTGCAAGGCTTCTGAAATGGGCCATGAAATATGTTGTGGCATTTTGGCCCAGGCCAGCGTTGGTCAATTTGTGGCTTTGTTTTTCTGCAGAGGGTGTGCTCTTCATCATGGCACACGAATGGTGGATCTCAGCACCCGAGTACAGAAGGCTTTGTAAGACAGCATGACCCCACCTCTCCTTGGCCTTTCTAAAGGTCCCCAGATGGGAACCTTTCTGAAATGGCTGCCTGGACGGGCCGGCATTTACAATGCTCCCTTGGAAACTCACGCTCAAGGCCCATAAATCTGCAGAGAGTTAATCATGCCTGCATTTCCAGTTCTGTTTTTATGGGGTCAGAGCTACTGGGCTGAACCACTTCCCACAACCAAGACCTGGTCAGCTCTCGACTGCTGAGGATTGAGCAATGGGCAGAGGGGAAGCTCTGCCAGCAGGATCCGGGCGTCCAGGCTTGAGCGAGCCACACCAGCCCTCCTCCTCCGAGCCTGAATCTCTCCCCATGGACTTGTGGAGCAGCCCTGCAGAACCCAGCAGGCTGAACGCATGCACGAGCGGTGTCTTCTAAACCAGGCAGGGCTGCCTATTGGCCGCCGTGGCTGGGGGTGATGGGAGTTGTAGTTCAGCAACCGCTGCAGGGCTGACGGTGGGCAGCTCTGTTCTAGACTCGCATCTCTTGCCTCCTGCAGAAGACAAAGAAGGAAGGCCTCTCCCTTCTCAGTGGCGATGATGCATCGGCCACACTGGGCCAAGCCTCCGTCATTGTGGGTCTGTAGTCTGTTCTCTAAAGGCAATGCCATCACTGCACATTATGGCGACTGATTCCACCAGCCCGTGCCACTGTGCTGCACATGGGAGGAGTGCTGGTCTTGTGGTGGCAAGCGTGACTTGTCCCCTTTGCTAAGCAGGGCCAGCCCTGGTTTGCATTTGAATTGGAGACCGCATGTGTGAGCACTGCAAGAGATTCCCCTTAGGGGATAATGGGGCCGCTCTGCGAAGAGCATCTGCCTGCTTGTGTGCAGAAGGTTCCCAGTTCCCTCCCTGGCAGCATCTCCAAGATAGGGCTGAGAGAGAGATTCCTGCCTGCAACCTGGGAGAAGCCGCTGCCAGTCTGTGAAGACAATCCTGAGCCTGATCGACCAAGGGTTTGACTGAGTAGAAGGCAGCTTCCTATGTTCCTCTGTCCTCCAAGCTGACCTTTGAACTGGAGACTCCTGGCTCACAGCTCACTGCCTTGACCATTCTGCGGTAGTATCTGTTTTTCACTTGTCAACGATTGGAGGCTGTGCAAATGCTTTAGCGCCGAAATCCATCATGTGGCAGGGAAAGGAAAGAGGAAGAGAAGGATACCTGCCCAGCCCTCGAAGAGGTGCTGCTGCTGAGTAGTCACTCCTGTAGGTCCTTGCTTGCATGCCGACAGATGATTTTACGCCCAGGCTGACTTTGGCCTCCCTTCCGCTTGCTAGAAGCTTCACGAGTGGACAAGCATTTGCTGTTCTTAAGCTGGGGTGCTCTTCTTCAGCACTGATGGGCTCTATGGCTCCTAGACAGTGCTAACGTGGATGTGTGTAGGAGACAGAAAGTGTGCGCACCCCATAGCCAGCAGGCAGCTATTAACAACTGGACCAAGGGCAAAATCCAGGGGCAACTCTTCACCCCAGGACCCCAGATAAAAAGATGTTAAATAAATGAATAGAGTGACAGGAGACCGCGGAAGTGTCTCTGCCCACACAATTCCCTGCACATAGAAAACTGGAAGGAAACCCTTCCGGCCTCAGTTTTTCCTTATGCATTTTGTATTGTGTCCTAACCTCCTGGAGAAACAGATATCAGGCAGTAAACAGATCTGCTGGATAACATAAATCAGTACATGTCTGGGAAATGCTGGTTCTCTATATATGGGGCTGCTGTTTTTAACATGGCGGAGAATTCAGCCCCCTCCCTGAGGCCACTCGTGTGGCTGGATGTGGCACAGCAAGACACAGATCTTCCATCGGCATGAGCAGGAGGCTGGAGTTACTGGAGGCATCTCCCAAGAGTGCAGCTTGGTAGTTGTGAAACTAATACGGTTCTAGGGTTTTAAAACATGCCTCTCCCTTTGGTTTTGCCACATGGGGCCTTCGGGGTTCTTCATATAACCCCGCCCCCTCGGCTGTTTGGGATAGATAGATGTGTCAGAATTCCCAGAGAGATGTTTCTCCTTTGCCCAATGGGGCCGGTCTGTCCATGGCCAATAGTCTGGTTCGGGTTCGGCCACCTCCTGCCCCAGAGGCAAGATGCCTCTCACTGCCAGAGACTTGGGGGTTGGGGGCAGTATACAGAGATGTCAAATACAATAATCAAGAGGCTCCACAGCAAGAGAGAGGGCCAGCCCTCCCGGTGACCTCCCCTCTTGCCTGGGGGCTTCTCGGGGGCCCGACTGTGGGAAACGGGGCGCTGGACCCGAGGGGCTTGCTTGGGCCCGATCCAGCCGGGCTCTTCTGAGGCTCTTCTGGGAGGGCTCCAGGTGCCAATGCTGACCGTTCCCCAGCCTGCAAATAGATTTTTCCGCCTGGCCCTTCTTCGCCTGCGAGCCACCCTCCGCACGTTCCCGTTTGCTTTCTCCTGCGCGGAGCGGCACCAGAATGGCACCTGCAGAGGCGCCCTCTCTGTGAAGCCGGAGCCCACCTCTTCTCCCCGCCCCTTTGCATAACCAGCTGAGTGAGTGGCTGTGGGGTGGGGAGGGGCAGGTGCTGGGGCCTGTCACCACTCGCTCTCCCCCCCTTCTTTTTGCGCCCCTCCCTGCTTCCCTCCCTCCCTTTCCCAGCTTGGCTCCTGCCTATGAAAAATCAGCAAATAAAAAGTTACATTAACCCCAGCCTGACCCCTCCAATATAATACACTGTGGGCTGATGGGCTCCCTTTCCAGGGCGATGCAGAAGCTGTCATTCTCCGCCAAGCCAAGTACAGCCAAGGGAGCATTTACCACATAATTAATATATTAAATGCATGAAAAATAGTTACACAGATCACCCCTTCCCATCCTTCTCTGCACCGCCCTCCTCCTCCCCGTGCAACGTAGAAGGAGACGGGGGTGGGTGGGTGGGTGGGAGAGAAAGAGGGAGGGATGAAGAGGGACGATTTGGGGAGGGGGCTGAGGGGAAGATAGATACAGGCTGTGGACCATCAATACAGAAGCATCCCGTGAATGGCCATCATAAAAACTGTTCATAATTTTATAGCTTCATTCGGGTTGGAGTACCATAAAGGAAGGCCATATTTTTCACACTCAAGATGCTCATAAAGAGGGAGAGGGAGAGAAAGAGGGAGGGAGGGAGGGAGGAGGAGGAGGACATATAAAGGGTGGGGTAGACAAGTTGACGTTGGGGAGCGGAGAGTGTGCAGAAACCCCAACCATGGGGGCGGGGGGGGGGCAGAGAGGCAAAGGGAAAGAGACCCAGACCCAGGCCGGATTGGTGGGGGGAGGTTTGTCCTGTTTGACCCCCAGCACTTGGAATCCTGATGAACCTATCAGAATAATTATTAATTGAGGCATCTTTATCACTCCTTTTCTTTCTGCTGACTTCATATTTGCCTTCTTACAAGGATGATGGAAGGCTAGAGAGGCAAATCCCTCGTCCTCAGATATCGTCCTTCACCTTTCGGGAGGCCAGCATCTTTAATCTCTTCTCTCTCTCTCTCTCTCTCTTCCCACCTTCTTCGGAACACAAAATTCATGAGCTGGAGCACAGATTAACAAATAAATTACAAGGCAGGGAAATCGGTGGTGATAAAACAATCGCCCTCGTCATAAAACGGGGGCCGCTCTGCGCCTTCCTGTGCCTCAGCTCCTGGCTGCAGGCCGCGAATCCAAAGAGCCCAGTGGGGACGCTCCCCAAACATAGAAAGCGAGCGTGTCAGGGAGAAGGGGTCTCTGCTCAGCTTCGCCCTGCGGTGCTAGCTTTCTGGGTGAAAGGGCCTTTGTGTGTGCAGCAGCATTGGCACAGAGTGTGTGTCCCCATTCTGGAGCGGTGGAGGCCAGATGACAGTGGGCTGGACTACCTTTAGGAGCAGCAGCAGGGCGCTTTCCAGATGAGACCCTGCCACGGGGTCACGGCGGATCTCGGAAGTGCGCTTCCACCCTCCCTGCACCGTGACACCCCAGCCCCTAGGCGGACAGCAGGGGGCCGTTCACATTGCCAGTGCCTTCTTGGGAATTCAATCACTGCCATATAGAGCAAGGGCCTCGTAGATCTGGCGTGAAAAGGTTGCTGGTTTTTCCGGGTGGTTCGTTTCCACGAGACGGCTCCCCCTGCTGTTTACGTTCCGAAGGTGACTTGTCTGAATGGAGGCATTTTGCTGCTGCTGAGCAGCTAGTCTGGAAAGCGCCCAGGTGAAGCTGCCGCCTTAGGCCCATAAGAAGAGCCCTGCTGGATCAGGCCCAGGACGGCCCATTTAGTCCAGCCTCCTGTCTCCCCACCAGAGGCCTGCGGGAAGCCCACGGGCAAGGGCTGGGGACATGCCCGCACTGGGCCGAGTGTGCACAAGAGCCCGCCCGCCCCCTTCTGTCCCATCATGAACTCTGAGGCCTGCCGCCAGGATCCTGACTCTGCTGGGCCACCCGCTGTGGTTGCCCATCTTATAGACAAATCCACGGAGGAGGACAGGTCTATCAGCGGCTACTAGTCTGGTGGCTGTGGGCCCCCTCCAGCCTCAGAGGCAGGATGCCACCAAATCCCAGTTGCAGGGGAGCCACAGCAGCCGGAGATGAGAGGGCCTGCCCTCCCCTCTTGCCTGGGGGCTCCCCGAGGCATCTGGTGGTGGGCCACTGTGTGAGACAGGATGCTGGACCCGAGGGGCCTCCTTGGGGCCTGATCCAGCAGGGCTGTTCTTGTGTTCCTATGGCGTCTGCTTATGGCTAACCCTGACAGAGGTATCCTGCCAGCTGTTTTCGATCCAACTGGGTTTGGGTGACAGCGGGAGGGAGGAGGGACCCTTATCCCTCTATTAGCCCTGCAAGCTGAGCACGCAGCACCCCTTTGCACGGGTGACTCTCTTCTCTTGGGGCACACAGCAGCACAGGGGGCCCATCCCTGCTAGCCAATGCAAAGAGGGAGGGGCCTTTTGAAGGTGGTGCCCCCAGGTGGCTGGGGTCTCCCTTTTGCCTCTGATCGGACGGGGAGCCCCTTTGGGACAGGGAACCGTCTTCCCCTCCCTTGCTCCTCCTCTCCACAGCCACCATCTTTTCCCTTTTCCACAGCCGCCGGCTCTGTGCCAAGAACATGGGAAGGCCCTCCTGGGTCAGGCCACGGCGGATCCGTCTCATCTCCCAGCAGAGGACAACCAGATGTCCCCAGGGTGCCCACAAGCAGGGCTTGGAGGTAAGAGCCCGACGCGGTTGTTGGCTGTCCCCCCCCCCCGATATCCAGAGGTAAACAGCACCTCAACATGGAGGTTCCATTCCTCATTCTCGTGGCGACCCCTGCTAGCTGAGTCATAACAGTCATAGGAGACTTGTTTTTCTTTAAAGGCCTGGAAACGGCCCTTGTCAGAGGTTACATTTACAACTTAAGAATGGTCAGAAATGAACCTAATACCGGAGAGGAGGAATTCCTCAGTATGCTTGATCCCTGGGAAATGTTAAGCCTAGGAAGAGCAAGCAGCCCTTTCTCGGAGCTGCTCGGAGTCCCAACTTCTGAGAGGATGGGAACCCAGAACCTGCGGATGGCTGGGGTGGACGGAGGTGGGGAGGGCTCGCGTTTCTCCCAAGTGTGGCAGACCAAAATGGTCCGTAACAATATTAGGACTACGAAGCAGATATTTCTTCTGGTTGCCAAACGTCTTAAGCTACCAAGAGGGTGAGGTTTCTACAGGATGGTCCTGCAAATCTTGCTGACTAGCTGTCAGGGTCAGCCCCAACCTAGAGGAGGAGGGTCCCAGGGCACTGGATGGGGCCACTTCTGGGACCTTCTTTTTCATTGTCCAGGAATATTTGTTATATGTGTGTCTTTAACATACTTGTGTCAATATGGCAGACAACAATATTTAAAAATAATTTCTCCTTGTTGCTGAACACCTCTTAGGATGAGGCACCCCCGAAATATCTCTCTCAATCTATCTATCTATCTATATTCAATATATTATATTGGTTGGGGTGGACAGATGGGGGAATACTTGTATGTTTCAAAAATCTGGCAGATAAAAATAGTCTTAAACATTTTTTCAGAAAGGAATTGCAAGTAGCGATTTCTGCACGTTGCTGGAGACAGCCTAAGCTACCTTGAAAGTGCATTTCTGCAGGATGGGACCCCCAGAACTTGCTGACTGGGGGTGGGGTGGGGTGGGGTGGGGTGGGGGGCAAATGTAGAAAGTTTCTTCTCCAGCGGACAAAAATATCCTTTAAAAATGTTACTGACAGGAATGCCCAGTAGCTGCTTCTGGAATTTAGTAAGCATCTCCTTCGTGCAGGTCCATGTATGGATTGGTAACAAACTGGTTGGTTGGTATCTCCGGGCTTGGCCCTCAACGGGCCTCCTCGGGAGGAGGGGAAGTGAGCACAGAGGCCTCCTCCTTGAGAGTAGGGCCTGCTGAGGCAGAGCGGGGCAGGGCATGGCCCCCTCAGAGCATGCAATGCAAGCCCTCAGGCCCAGCTTGGCTGCAGCTGGTTCAGCTGCTGCTCTTGGGAGTCCATCAGCCAGCTCTTTGCAACCTGCCTGGTTTTTGCCTTCTTGCCTGGGAGTTTCTCACCCGGGGCTTTTAAAGCAAAGGGCTTTCAGACTCGCATCTCTTCCAGCCTGGAGTGGGTGCCTTTACATTTTGGCCAGATTTACCCCAAAGGCCCTGCTTATTGGGGAGCAGTTGACAACACAATTTGGGTTTTTCACTGCGTGTTAAGAGTGCAGCCTGATTTATATCCAGGCTAAAAAAATACACTATTTGTGTCTGGTTTGGGGGACAAATTTGAATTTGCAGTAAAGCCTCCCTGTCAACTTGTAGTAAAGCCTGCTTCCAATTTTGGAAGGAAGTCTTCTTCCCTTTTATGGCTTCCTTGACAGTACCTGTTAGCCATGCTGGCATCTTCCTGGACTTAGTGGTGCCTTTCCTGCTTTTGGGTATAGTCTAACTGGGCTTCTGGGTGGGCCAATGTAGGAAGTTTCTTCATTAGTCAGAAATCCAGCAGACAGAAATATCCTTTAAAAATATTACTGATAGATATTTCTGCAATTTACTTAGCAGATCCTTAGTACAGGTTCAAGTATGGATTGGTATCTGGTTGAAGGACACGGAACAGAGGATAGGAATAAATGGTCAGTTCTCCAAATGGAGGGAAGTAAGAAGACAAGTGCTTTTTAGTCTACTTCCCAGTAGGCTTATGAGATCATCCGACATCCCCTGTTTGTGTCTGTCTGTGTGTCCACCCCACTGCCAACTTTGCAATGCCTGGACCAATATAAACCAAATCGGATACAGTTGTAGGGACACCTCAAATACATAGTTTGTGATGATGTCATCCACCTCAATTCAAGATGGCAGATGCATGAACGTTTGAGGCACAAGTAGGCTAACTTGTGAACTGCCTAACTGATTTGGGCCAGATTTAGTCCAGTTGTAGGGACAATGAAAGGAAAGCAGGCAGATTAGTTCTTACGAGGACAACTTGCTAATTTCTGAATAAATTATCTAGAAATTGGGGTAAGCAGCAAATTGGCCCAATTTGCAGATGACACAAAACTATTTTGGATAGTGAAATCCAAAACAGGTTGTGATAGTGAAATAGTGATAGTGATAGTGAAATCCAAAACAGCTCCAAAAGGATCTTCTCAAACTGAGGGAGTGGGCAACAAAATGGCAAATGTGGTTCAATGTAAGCAAGCGTAAAGTGATGTATATTTTTATTTATTTATTTACTGAATTTAGATACCGCCTAATAATGAATTACTAATATTGGGACAAAAAAACCCCAATTTCGCAAATACGTGGTGGGGTCTGAGCTGTCGGTGACTGACCTGGAGAGGGATCTTGGGGTTGTGGTGGACAGCTCATTGAAAGTGTAGACTCAATGTGTGGCAGTTGTGGAAAGGGCCAATTCCATGCTAGGAATCATTAGAGGGGTTGAAAATAAAACTGCTAATATTATAATGCCCTTATACAAAACTGGTGTGCAGTCACACCTGAAATACTGCATACAGTTCTGGTCTCCACATCTAAAGGAGGACATTGTAGAACTGGAAAAGGTGCAGAAGAGAGCAACCAAGATGATCAGGGGCCTGGAGCACCTTCCTTAGGAGGCAAGTCTACAACACCTGGGGCTATTTAGTTTAGGAAAAAAGACGGCTGCAACAGGGAGACATGATCGAGGTCTATAAAATCATGCATGGAGTGGAGAGAGATAAATTTTTCTCCCTCTCTCATAACACTAAAACCAGGGGTCATCCCATGAAACTGATTGCCAGGAAATCTGATTGATTGATTGATTAATTGCCGTCAAGTTGGTGTTGACTCTTAGCGACCACAGAGGTAGATTCTCTCCAGGATGATCTGTCTTCCACTTGACCTTGAAAGTCTCTCCGGGGTGCGTTCATTGCTGTCATTATCGAGTCCATCCACCTTGCTGCTGGTCATCCTCTTCTACTCTTCCCTTCAACTTTTCCCAACATTACAGACTTCTTAAGGGAGCTGAGTCTTTGCATAATGTGTCCAATATATGATCATTTGAGCCTTGGTCATCGGTGCCTCGAGTGACAATTCTGGATTGATTTGTTCTAGGATCCACTGATTTGTTTTCCTGGCTGTCCATGATCTCCTCAAAAGTCTTCTCCAGTACCACAGTTCCAAAGTGTCAATACTTTTCCCATCTTGCTTCTTCGAAGTCCAGCTTTCATATCCGTAGAGCGTCTCGGGGGAAACCATTATCCGAACGATACTAATCTTTGTAGTTTTAGACACGCCACGGCATCTAAATATCCTTTCCAAAGCCTTCATTGCAACCCTACCAAGTGCTAGAGGGAATGCCCTCACCTCTTGCTTGTGGGCTCCTCAGAGTCATCTGGTGGACCACTGTGGGAAACAGGATTCTGGACTAGGTTGGCCTTGGGCCTGATCCAACAGGGCTCTTCTTATGTTCTTATCCTAGGCTACCGAGGAAGTGAGTGTTCCACAGGATGAGCTCCTTCTATAACATGGCGATGGGTGTGGACAAATGTGGGCAATTTCTGCTTTTTTTCAGAAATGGGGCAGGCAAAAATTTTCTATAAAAATGTTATGAATAGGAATGTAGTTTTAAATTTATTTGTCTAGCCACAGGCCATTACAAAAAAGAAAGACAGAATATATTGCATCAACACCCATCCAAAAAATAGTTCAGTGCCAAAAACATGTACATAGATGACTCAAGAGGAAAAACACTGTCCAGAAGAAAAAGAACCGAAAGATTTTGAACCAAACTTTCCTTATTTGGCAGAGTTGCCCACACAAATGTAGCTATTATTTCGGTCAACAAGGCACTTTGGTCCCTTCGTAAAAACATTTCATTACGTTTTGAATCTCTTTTGCACAACTTGGATAATAAAGGTGACATAAGGCGATTCCCTTCACAAAAATGAAACCTGTTGAGTTGCTTGTGCCACAGACCCCAGACCTTCGGGCCGTGATCCGGAGCCCTGCCTGTCTAGAGTGTCCTGTGGCCATCCCTGGTGTGTGTGTTTGTGTCTGTGTGTGGCGGTGGTGGGGGCAGCCACAGTCAGGTGTGGTTGGAGCGAGAGCGACCCACACACCATTGGCCTCCTCTGAACTGGGTCCCAAGCCTGAGTGGTGGAGGCAGTCCGAAGCAGTCGCTCCTTTCTTTTGCTGAATGTCAGGACTTGGATCTCTTCTTGGGTATAACCGGCCTGTTTCCAACCCACTCTTCTCTCTTATTTTTCTACTAACTTCTCTTATTGATTGAGTGATTGATTTTTCTATGTACTGTAAACCACTTTAAGTACTCTTATGGGTAAGAGGGAGCCCCATAACAAGGAGGGCCCCCATGAAGCCGTTAGGTCCCGACTCTGAAAATTACCTCGCTGCACCCCTGAGAGTGACAGTCAGTCATTTAGTGTTACAGTCACAGACAAGTACAAGACAAACAGAACATTAAATAAAAGATGACAAGAACTTAACATACCTGCCTATCTAAAACTGAAAAAGTTAAGACAAGGATAATGTCTTATTAACCAATCGCCGATGAGTATCAATGGCCACAGCACAGAATCTAGCCACTCTGTTGACCCCTGAGAGTGGTCTTCACACCTCCCCAGACCCACTAGGGCTGAGAGGCCTCTCCTCCCTTTTTATAGTGCCCCCCACCCACCCCTGCAGTTCAACAGCTCCGTGCAGTTTCTTTCTATATTCCACTTCTGCCTTGTCCTACCTTTTGAAACGATCGTGGCCCTCCTACTAGGCGGGTGGTTGGATTGACACATCAGCTCAGCCTGCAGATAACACAGGAGCCAGGACACCCCACCCAGGTTTCACATCAGCGAGAGAGCCTTCCACTCCACAACCAAACTGGAGTGAGATTTCTTCAGTAGAACAACAATCTCCTGTCCATTGCCGGTTGGGCTACGTTCCACCACAACCGCTCCCTAGGTAGCAAACAAAACGCTATCAGCAAAAGTCGCACACAATTTACGCCCAGATGAATGTGAATATTTCTGTGCAAACGAGAGAGAGAGAGAGAGAGAGAGAGAGAGAGAGAGAGAGAGAGAGAGAGAAGCACATATTGAAAGTAGAAGGACCTTGTCTAAACCCAGTCTGTTCTTCCCCTAATAGTTTATCTGTGTCAAAAATGTATCCAGGAAATACTTCCAGCTTTCTTCTGAAAATCACAAAATTTCCTCGGCTTGGACCACAGATACTGGCAAGTCTGGTGAGGGCCTTCAAGTTCCTATTTCACTGGCCACATGGATGAGGAGGATGTGTTTAGCAAGGCCTATGGAAACCGATTTATTCTTCCTATCCCTCATATTTTATAAGACTTTGTTGTCTGAAGATTTCTGAAAACTACACATTCTCCCTTGGAGTGGTTCTTCTCTTCCTCATCTGCTAAAAATGTGAAATGGCCCAGAAGGGCCGTGATAATCCCGTGCCGAGGTGCATCTAGGTAACTTTGGAGCCTGGACCTAAAGGCTTTTGGAGGCCCACCGATCCCCCCCCCCAGTATTTTCAACACATTTTTAACACGACTGCACCACTTGGGATGGACTAAAAGGACTGGGGCCACCCAGGGGGTGTGGAGGTGCTGGACTTTGGCCCGGAAGTCCAGGGGTTAGAGTGCCTCTGTTCCCGTGGGGTAGAGCGGTGCAAAGGATGGTGCACACAGTGGCCAGGAAGATTCCCAGGGGGTGGGTGGACTCCCCTTTCAGCCATCTTTTTCTCCCCCAAAGAGCCAAACTCTCCCCCCCACACACACACATAACACTCTTTGCTGTCTGTGAATTGGGTAGGAATTTTGGAGGGTGCATTTTGATTTAATCCTTTTATTGGCTTTAATTGATTGTATTGTGGAAATAATATGACCCAAAAGCTGTAGAAATATGTTGTACAAAAGTATGGTGGATACATCTTTAAACCTTGGTACTTTTGTACTGAGATTCAAGACTAGAGTGGGACTTGAGCATTGCACAGGAGATAGTATGTGGGGGCTGGAGGAGACCCCTAATCTTTGGGTTCCTACCTGACTGCTAAACCCGAGAGTCTTCAACAGAAGAGAACCTAGCGGAGTGGGGGGAAATTAAAAAATTTTTTTTAATAGCCTCCCCCAAGATCGGGTTGGTTCTCCCTTTCCTCTGTGCAAGTGATGTTATTGGATTTTTATACAGCCCATTATATCCTGAGCTGTGTCTCCTAGTATTTTGCTTTCAAATTGTATCTCCTGCCATTTCTATGTCACATTTAAAATGCTAACAGTATAGAATGTCATTTACAGAATCGGGGCGTTTGCTCCGGAAAATTAATTTGACTTATTCCTTCTGCCTTTTCCTATCTCCAGGCCAATATTATGCTACTCATTCTACAAGAGTAATACTTAATGAATAGGACTATTAATAATGTCAAGGTCTGTGGGGGGGGGTCGTCTTCTGGGGAGCAGAGAGGCGTCGCAGTCGTCAGGGGCAGTCACCTGACTTAGGTTAATATACCATGGAAATATCAGGCAGTGCAATGTAATTACGGCGCAGAGGAGAGGCAGAAAGAGAGCGGCGCAGGTTGGAGTTGCTTAAATAATTTTTTTTAAACATTAGTCTGTGCTCCCTCCCCCAATGCTGTCTTCCTGCCCATAATTTAGCTCAGCCTTTAGGCAAAGAAAGGCCATGATCGTTGCTTTAAAGTAGGAAAAGGACAGGATGCCAGTTCATCAGTCAAACGAGGAAGAAGCCATTGAGCTGGGGAGGATTTATGTCTGGGGTGGAATGATGGTCCCAGAAACATTGGGGTGTGTGCGGCAGTCAGCCAAATGGTGCCCCCCCACACCATTGCAGGACCCTGTTGAGACCTCCTTGGTCTCACCCATTGGTGCAGAGCACCCCCAAATCAGAGTCCAAAGGCCCATGTTGGGAACGCTGGGTCCACCCCGACCACAACATCGCTTGTCTAGGCATCCTGCCACTCGACTCCATTGGCTGTGGTTGCCCATGTGATTTGGGCCCGACTGCATCCCGGTGGCACGTCAGAGGCCAGTCAGCAAAATCCACTGGGCCACTGGGGACCAACGCGAAGATGAAGCATTCAGGGGTTGAGCCCCCGTTTTGCGTGCAGATGGGTCCGGGCGGAGCCAGCCTTTGTCTGGAACCCGGGAGAGCTGCTGCTGCAAATCATGTAGGCAGGATGGAGCTAGACCAAGGTGCATCTGATGCAGCAGCACATGTGCTCCAGAACTAGACCAGGGCGCGTCTGATGCAGCAGCACATGTGCTCCAGAACGAGGAAGGGTTCCCCCCCCCAGAGGGGGCTATCCTCAATATTTCCTGCCACCTCCTTGGCTTCCTTGTCCATTTGGAAAGATCCTTCCATGAAAGAACCCGCACCAGCAACCCCTGCTAACTGGGCCAAGAGGCACCTGTTTAATGGGGTGATTCTCTTGATTGAGCAGGGAGAGAGTAACTGGCCCAATCCAGCCCCAGCACAGCACCCCTCCAGCAACTGTGGCTGGTGTCTGTCTGACGTTTCTTCTTTAGATGGTGAGCCCTTTGGGGACAGGGAGCTGTCTTAATTTTTGTTTGCTATTTCTCTATATAAACCGCTTTGGAAACCTTGGTTTAAAAGCGGCATATAAATATTTGTGGTTGCTGTTGTTGTTTTGGCCTCGACCGGCCTTCTTAGCGCCTGGAGCCCCATCTCCCTCCACATTCCTGGCTGCCCCCTTTGCCTCCCCCATCCAAAAGGGATCCTCCTCCCCACCGGATCCGCCAACTGTGTTTACACTTGGTTCTGTGGCTGAGAGCCGGGAGCCAAATGGGGAGGAAATTGCTGCCGCCGCCCTGCCGAAATGGAATGAGTAACAACATTCCCCAGAACGGCCTCCTCGACACCCGCAGTGGCGCCCTTCTCGTTCCCCCCTCTTTTTTCCAATTTAGTATTGTTTAATATGCATTTAATCAACCCATTCGATATTATAGAGTCTATGTTGCGTGACTCCTTCCCTGTGTCACCGAAGAAGCGTTCATAGGCCATTAGGCTAAAGTAATATGTATGAGGAGCCGCTGTTCCCCAGGGTGTCGTAACGACTGCAGCTCCCTAGCCGTCCCCATTAAATCATTAAGCCTCATGACTATGCCTCCTGAACTCTACCCTGATCTTTAGAAAGCAGAACATTAAAGGGCAACAGTCACCCTCCGGTGCTCAGGCCGGGCCTCTTCTCGATTCCAAGCATTCGGGCTTTTGTCACTCTATACATCATCAGCCGCGGAAGGAGGCGGCGGCGGCGGCAGCAGCTCACACAAATAGTCATCTCTGCCCCGCGTCCCTTTTGCCAAGGAGATGTGCAGGGGCTGAGTGGGGTGGCTCTCTGGCTTCTTTTAAAGCCATCATAAGGATTTCCGCCTGCTTTCTGGCCAGTGTGCTTCTCTTCCCTTTGCCTGCTTCCGGTATGAATCGCCCTTGTTGCCAGTTTGCACAGGAGGACTTGAAGGAAGGGAAAGGGGGTGGAAGGGGGTCAGGAGGCGGCAGGAAGAGGCGCTGCAAAGTCTCCCCCCCCCAAATCCTCTTTCGTCTGTCCCGAGTGGTATGGCTGTGTTAAAAATGTGTTTGAGATACTGTGTGTCTGCTGGGGTGTCCAGGCCCCAAAATTAGGCAGGTGCACCTCTAGAGGAGCCACCAGAATGCTTCTCCTCCAGGGGGGAGAGCCGGGCACCCCCGTCTAGCCCTGCCTGCCCTCTGTGGGCTCCCCCGGGTTTGCACTGTGGGCCCCTTGGGGCAGGGACTTGGCAAAGCCCCATGTGCAGAGCTGGTGCTGTGGACAGACTCATTCGAGTCACATGGCCCATTCTCTGCAATCACAGTATCTATGGCAACAGCAGCAGCCGATCCCCGGCAAGCAACTCCCTCCCCGCTCTGTCTGTCTGTCCATCCGGGAGGCACTCCGGCTCTCCCCCCAGGCAGCCCCGGTGGGCCGGGAAGTGGACTGGAGAAGGCAGAGCGTTTTTGCAGAAGGGCCGAGAGGCCAGAGCCTCCCCAGAAAGGAGGCGGCGGGTGTGGCTGGCATCCCTCCTCCTCTTTCCCTGCTTCATGCATCCCACGGCCCAGGGTGCGGGTGGCAGCAGGGGCTCCATCCCACTCTTCTCCCCACCCCAGGTGGCTCTGCTCCTTTCTTGCTCCTGGGGGGAATCCAAGGCACCTGGGGGCCTGATTCCAGATGCTGGCAACCTGGCTATGCTGGAGTGGCCGCCTACCGTGACCCCCTGTCGAAGAACACCACGGACGAAGCACCAGCTGGCGTATGGTCCAAAAGCCACACGGGAGGGTTCGGAGCCCCTGGTATCCCTCTGCTGCTGTGGGTGGGAGAGGCAAGGAAAAGCCACCCGGTCATTCCGGCATGGTGATATTAGTCCCCCTTTGAAAGCACCTGGGCACTTTCCGGACTAGCTGCTCAACAGCAGCAAAAATGCCTCCGTCCAGGCAAGTTGCATTCTAAACGTAAACAGCAGGGGGAGCAGTCGTGTGGAAACTAACAACCTGAAGCATCCCTAGCCAAAATATATGTATTTTTTAAAAAAACCTTCAGTACTCTCATCTGATTTTTGCAGACACTACAACTACTACTGCAGCTGCTATTGCAGATATTTATATACCGTTCTTCGATTAAAGTCATCAAAGCAGCTTACATATAAAAATAAAGTTTAAAAGAAACAAGATGATTCCCTGCCCCCAAATGGCTCACTGTCTTAAAAAACACACACACACAAGCCGTTCTGGTAAGAGTGAATCTGCCTACTTTCCTTTCACTGTCCCTACAGCTGGACCAAGTTGACTCCAAGTCATAGGCAGTTCTCCCGCCCTACTAGCCAGCCTCGGTGCCCTGGCCCCAGCATGCAGTCTTAGGCAAAAGAGCCGTTCACATCATCCTTATTTGGGCAGCAGCTGCATCCTACCCATCTACCCAACCCTACTGTGTGTGTGTCCGTCTTCCGGTTATCTGTGAGCAAAAGGAAGTGACCGGAGGAGGGGAATAGGAAGTGAGGGTCTGCTAAGCAGCCGCGAAGGGCTTGCTCCTCCTGACTCGCTGGGCCCAGCAGCTCTTGCACGAGGCTGGCGGCTTCCAAACGTGGGTAGGACTAGGAGGCCTCTCCTGCCTGATGCACGGTCTGGAGAACAGCCCTGTCTCTCTGGCCCTAAGTAAGAGCAACCAGGACGGCTTGTGGTCCGGCCAGAGAACTCTACTCTACCCCTTGGTTTTATCTGGAGGGAGGCCGAGGAAGCCTTTGCTGCTCTTTCTGCAGGAATGGCTGGCCGAGTGGGAAGCTTTTTGCATTCAGGCAGGGCTGCTCTCAGGCGAGCCGACAGAAAGCTCCCTCCGCTGTCGAACAGAGAAGGGTTAAGCTGACTCAAGTGGAGGAGGGCAGGCAAGGTCCTTCCCCAGGCTGCCAGGAACAATCCCGCTATCAGTCTATATTTGCCCTTTGCCCGGAGATCATTTATGACTTATTCTTTGCCTCCGATGACCACGGTGACAAGCTCTCAATCTCCCTCCACTCTCTCTCTCTCTTCACGGTCCCCTTTTCACGCCTGGAGCGGGAGTGCTTTCTTGCTGGCTCTCTTCCAGACCCCCCCTTACTTACACACACACACACACACACACACACACACACACACACACACACACAGAGCGCCACAGTCACAATCACAACCCTTGCAGTTAAAAGGGACTGCTGTGCAGGAGATCTCCAGCCAAGACCCTGGGCACCCTTGCCTCTTGAAAAGGTGAGCCGTGGAGCAGGAGATCAGTGCTGGCGTGCTCCAGTGTGTGTGTGGCGGGGAGCCTCGTGCATCTTTGGCCAAAAAGATCTTGCCGTCCCAAAGACACAGAAGGAGGCTGCTAGCTGGGCCAAGAGGCACCTTTTAAATGTGGTGACTCTCTTGACTGAGCAGAGGGAAAGTAACTGGCCCTCTCCACCCCCAGCACAGCACCTCTCCAGTGGCTGTTGCTGGGGTCTCTCTTGTTTTTCTTTTTTAGATGGTGAGCCCTTTGGGGATGGGGAGCCATCTATGGTTGAATGTCAGCCTCTGGGGACGGAGAGGGCCAGTTGCTCTCCCCCTGCTCAATCAAGAGGATCACTACCTGGTTCTGACACCAGGGCACCAGTTTGACCTTTTTCACGGAGGAGAGGGCTGTCAAAGCCTGCGAGCCTGGAGGGCTGTCTCTCTCCACCAGTCTCAGAGGGAACCCCGAGGGGAGAGGGCACTTGCGGGCTTCCCAGATGCAGCTGGCTGGCCCCTGCAGGAAGCAGGATGCTGGACCGGAGGGGCCTTTGGCCTGATCCAGCAGGGCTTTTTTCGCCTTCCGTGGAGCCCCGAGCCACGGACATGGCTGCAGAAAGCACGGGCATTCTGACGGACCAGAGCGGAGTGGCTTCGCAGCGATTCAGGCTGGCTGGCTCACTCAGCCCAGCCTTCCCAGGAGTGGGGTGCCACTCATTAAAGTTGCAACTGTCCCATTCCCTGGGCAGTCCGATCCACGGCTCCTTCCTCCTGCATCCTCCTCTTCCTACCTGATCTATTTTCACCATCTATGGAGGCAAGTTCACAAAACCCAATTAGCTGGGTTTTGGTTTCTTCTTAATTAGCTCCCCTCAAAATAATTCACGGAAGGTGTTAATAACCCCATTTAGAAATCTATTAAAGCCTTTTGGAGAAGTTGGGCCAAACTCGCTGCATCGGGCTGTTGGTTCCCTTCGGAGACACACTAGGACTGCCTTTTAATTTTTTTAATACATTTTGCAACACGCTAATTAAAAACAGTAGGGCGGCCACTTGGAATAATATGCAGGCAAGGTTGTCATCTGCAGGGCCATCAGGGGCTGCTGGTTCTGACTCTTTAGAGGCATTTGCTGGCTGCTGAGCCGCTTCCCAGGGGGAGCGCTGAGGAGAGGGAATGGGCAAGGATCTAGACCACTGGCTCTTCTGCAGGGCCAGATTATCCGTCCGTCTGTCTGTCTATCATATCTTTATACCACCTGATATGTACCTCTCTAGGCAGTGTAAAGGTAAAGTGTGCTGACGAGTCGGTGTCGACTCCTGGCAACCCCAGAGCCCTGCGGTTGCCTTTGATGGAATATAGGAGGGTTTGACCATGGCCTTCTCCCGTGCAGCATGAGATGATGCATTTCAGCATCTTCTTATATCACTGCTGCCCAATAGAGGTGCTTCCCATCGTCTGGGGCACAGACCAGCGGGGATTCGAACCTGCAGCCTCGGGCTTGCTTTTCAAGTCATTCCCCCACTGCACCATTAGGTGGCTCTCCGGGCAGTGTACAAAATTTAAAGTATTTGAAAGTCACGGATTAAAATACACGACGCAATATGAAAAGAGAATAAAATAGTTATTACAAATCATTAACGTTATTTTAAAAATTTAAAATGGCAGGAAGGGCATGTCACTACCACCAGCAGGCAACTTACAATCCCTTGAAGTACTCACTGGCATCTTGAAAATTCCAGTTTCCATTTTCTTCAGGGTGGAGTCAAAAACTACCCAGGGGAGCAGCCACTGCCAAGGGGCTTGAGACGATGCAGAGCAGGAGGGAGGGAGGGTTTTGCCCCGGCCTGCCCTGGCCCTCGGCTCCATGTTCACATGCCCTGACCAAGGGGCGTGGCCCTTCTGGACTCCCTCCCGCCCCTCGCCCCCACCTGGGCTGCACCTGCCCGGCCACCCGTTCGCCTTCCCTCTCCCCTCCTTTGCCAGCCCCCCTGAATCCTCTGGTGTCAGCTGGTGACTCCTCTCTGCAGCAGGGAACGAGGCGAGCCTTCCACCGGCGGTCAAGCAGTGTCCCCCACTGGCCAGGAGCAAGCTGCTCACTCCCACTCTCACTCTCTCTGCAGGCCTGAGGCTGGAGCTTCAACCATCCTCCTCCTCCGCCTGCCGCTGGCTGAAATCACCCCTGGCCTCCCCTCCCAGCACCGCCGCTGGGGAACGAGAGGTGCATTTCACTTACGGAATGCCATTTCATTACCATGGGAAGAAGAGACCTAATGGTAACACACACCACTCCATTTTTTTTAAATTAAATGATGTTCATTAAAGAAACATCACCTCCCCATAATTAATTTTGCTTTGGGGCGGGGAGCCGAGCCAGGAGAAGGCGGCCAGCGATTAATGTAGCATGTAAGCTCTCCTTGGTGCGAGATCGGTCCCTCCGTTCCCCTCCATTCCTCCTCCTTTTTTTGCTCATCTCTGCCTTTTGCTTGTTCCAAAACTGGGGGAGAGAAGGGAGGACTCGGCACAGTCTCTGCTGCAAAGATACCAGTGGTTTCCAGCCCAGCAAGACTTTTCAAGACCCCCATGCCTTTCAATATCCTTTATGCTCACACCCCCCAACCCCCCCCCCCCACATACCCAATTAGCATCAGTGTTGGAGATGCTGCCAATATCTGGACTTGGCAGCCCTGATCCCCTCTTACAACTTCCATGTTGGACCTTCATTTTTGGAGTCCACTAAGGGAGGTTGGAAAGGGCTCCACGCTGACGTTCTCACCTGGGCACCTTCCAGATTAAACCCTACAGCAACATCGTCACTACAGATCGGCTAAGTGTGCTTCCATACTTCCGGTGTTGCGACACAGCTGGCAGCAAGGGGCCGTTCACATTTCCGATGCCTTCTTTCGGGTTTTATCTTTGCGTTAGAGTGCTACAACATTGCATATGCATTGCAAAAAAAAGGGGGGGAGCTGTATTTTCTCGTTGTAGGAGTTTGAAATTCTGGGGGTCTCTTTCAATACGATCCTGCCAAACCAAAGCATTTTAGCCCTGTTGTAGCGTGTAATCTGGTAAGCGCTCTAGGGAGCAAGAACAACAACATCATCATCAGCAACAACAACTGATGTTTCTATACCACTTTCCAACAAAAGTTCCCAAAGCAGTTTACATAGAGAAATATAAATAAATAAATAATACAGCTCCCAGTCCCCAAAGTGGGGCTCACAATCTAACAAAGAAACACAAGAGAGACACCAGCCACAGCCACTGGAGGGATGCTGTGCTGGGGATGGAGAGGGCCAGTTGCTCTCCCCCTGCTCTATCAAGAGAATGCCCATTTTGAAAAGATGCCTCTTTGCTTGGTTAGAGGAACTAAGAAACAAAGATTACTCCAGCAAAATGGCCCAGGAAAATAGCTCTCCTCCTTGAACAAGGTGGGTTACCCTGAAACCGCTTTTGGCTTCAGTTTGGGAGAGGATTGGTTGTGGGTTTTAAAAAGAGGCATGAGGGGGTCTGGCAGATATTTCCACGAATAAGGGACGGAGGGCGGGAGACACCCCCTTTCCCCCTCCAAATGTGAAAACTAACCAATTCATGAATATTTGATTTAATACCCCTTCTCCCCCGAAAGGAAGATGCATTTATTTAATACTGATTGCCGCGCTTATTACCTTCCTAAGCCCAACATACTGCTCGGCATTCCAATTACAGCATCACAGCAGTCGTGCTTTAGTTACGGCTGAGAAGGCATTTTCATTACAGGCCTCCTCCGCTCCACCCCCTCCCTCTGGAAGCCTCCCCCAGTCTGTGTCGCCGTCCCCACCCCACTCCGACCTCCTTGTGGTGGGCCTCCCAGGCCTGGTCCACAGCACAGCCAGAAACCGCACAGCAGGAGGACAGGTGTGGGATGTGGGTGGGTGGGTGTGTTTCTCTCTCTCTCTCTCTGTGGCGTTTTTAAATGCTGTTCCAGGTGAAAACCTAAGCAGAAAAAGAGCACATTAGGGAAAGAGCGCCTAGTCCTGCTAGTTTTCTACGTACAGGGAAGGGATTTTTAAAAAATTTATTTCTTACATAGCAGAACATCAAGAAGTGTGATGCTGTATCATGTAGCATCCTTCCAAGAGGATGGAGAGCTGGTCTGGTGGGAGCCAGCATGACTGGTCCCCTTAGCTAAGCAGGGTCTGCCCTGGTGGCATATGAAAGGGAGACTAGAAGTGTGAGCACTGGAAGAGATTCTCCTCCTCAGGGGATAATGGGGATGCTCTGGGAAGAGCATCTCTATGAAACATGAAGTCAGAGGAGGAAGCAAAGAAAGATGTGTATCCTATCATGAATTTAGGCAGGCAACAAGTGGCAGCATCTCCAAGATAGGGCAGAGAGAGATTCCTGCCTGCAACCTGGGAGAAGCCGCTGCCAGTCTGAGTAGACAGTCCTGAGCTAGATGGACCAGGGGTCTGACTCAGTAGATGGCAGCTTCCAATGTCCCTTTGTTCCTAACTGTGAAGAATTCACCAGCCATTAAGAGGAACCCCATCACTGCTAAGCCCTCCCACTCCACCCCAAGGCAAATGGGAAACTAGGAGATCATTTCCACACAGCCCTAAATGGTCACACACACACACCCCAGCAGCATCAGGGGAAATGAGAACAAAGACAGCCCACTGAAAAGTACAAGTCTGTTGAGCAGCAGCCTCAGGCTAACTTATCCAAAAGTCTTCCTAGCTCCAAGGTATTCTGGTTCTCAAGGGGGTTTACTCAGAAAAAGAATGGGAAGTCGGCCATTCTGTGTCCTCACAATCTGAAGAGCAAGGCTACGAAGAGACCAGCGGCAGCAGCCACTGGAGGGGTGCTGTGCTAGGGATGGACAGGGCCAGTTGCTCTCCCCCTGCTAAATATCAAAGAATCACCATTTGGAAAAGTGCCTCTTCCTTTGCCCAGGCAGGCAGGGGTTTGGCCGCCAGAAGGTGAGATGTGCGGAGAAGCTTAGAGGCAGGTGAGAGGTGGGCTTAGCTTGGGGCAGCGGGGGGGGGGGCATTCCCATCCCACCTCATGGGGGCCACCCACCCCCCCAATCCCTGCCTTCTCCCCCAATCCCTGCCTTCTCCCCCACATCCACCTGCAGTCACTTTCATTTGTTCATTCATTCGATTTCTATACCACCCTTCCAAAAATGGCTCAGGGAGGTTTGCACAGAGAAATAATACATAAATAAGATGGACCCCGTCTCCAAAGGGCTCACAATCTAAAAAGAAACACAAGACAGACACCAGCAACTGTCACTGGAGGGGTGCTGTGCTGGGGGTGGAGAGGGCCAGTTACTCTCCCCCTGCTAGATAAAGAGAATCGCCACGTTAAAAGGTGCCTCTTTGCCCAGTTAGCAGGGGTTACTGGTGTGGGTTCCCGCTGCTTCCTTGGAGCAGCGTTGGGCCAGGGTTGGTTGACTTTTTTCTGTTAAACAGAAGATGTTGGATGAACATTGAACCAGATGAACCTGCCAGGAGCCTCAGAGCGTGTGTGTGTGTGTTTTCAAAGCCCGTCTGAAGCACGGAGGGAGGGGTGAAGAGCCCTGCTGGTGCCCCCGGCCCCCAGCCGTGCCCACCCTCTGGCCGGTTCTTCTAGACCCTGTCCTACCTTTGGAGATCCAGCTGGACTCCTGAGCCCCGCTTTGGAGATCCTTTATTAATCTTCTTGCTCCGTGTTTATTCATTAGACAAACACGCAGCGGATGATGTTGTTTATGGCCTGCTCGGCACACATCATAACCTGGGGGAGACAAGATGGATTTGACAGCTAATGTAAAAATTACAGCGGGTCATAGATCTTAGATTTGGGGGCAATGCCAGGAGGAGGGCTAATCAATAAAGCCCTAACTTAGGTATTGTATGAAATGGCACTTCATTCATTATGAGGGCTGGGAGAAAGCGTGACTTACTGGCTTGATAGATCGGCCCTTTCACCTCGGGGACCTCGCCTCAAATCCCGTCCAATCCAGAGTGACTAAAGATCATTCTTCCCAGAAAGAGAGATTATCAGCAGAGTATTGTTGCTCGGAATTGATGTTCTCTGGCTTGAAAAATATGGCCGGGATGGGCCAGGGAATGTTCTGCCGGCATCTGAAGGGTTACCTCCGCACCCAAAAGGCCCTTTGCTCTATCAAATACGGCATGGGCTCCCATCTAGTGAGCTGATATTGCCTGGAGGGGAGGTACCAACATCCCTCAGGGGGGCTATGGGCCAGGGGCTTCTTTATGAGAGGAGCTGGCCTGGTGCTGGTGGTAGCAAGCATGACTTGTCCTCTTAGCCAAGCAGGGTCTGCTCTGGTTGCATATGAACTTGATGTATGAGCACTAGAAGAGATTTCCCCTCCGGGGATGGAGCCACTCTGGGAAGAGCGGAAGGTTCCAAGTTCCCTCCCTGGCAGCCTCTCCAAGATTGGGCTGAGAGGGATTCCTGCCTGCAACCTTGGAGAAGCCGCTGCCAGTCTGTGAAGACAATACTGAGTCTGAGCTAGATGGACCAAGGGTCTGACTCAGTAGATGGCAGCTTCCCATGTTCCTTTGGAGCCTTTCCTTAGCCAGAGGCCCAAGGCCCTGGAGGAAGGAAAAACACCCTGCCTGCCTTAGACTCCAGTGACCCCCCAAAACCCTCCCAGCAAATGCTCTTGCTTAGTGTCCTGAGATGTGGGGAGAGAGCAAGCCAAACCGGAACCCTTAACTGTTCTCCGAAGCAAATCTAAATCAATCCTGTCCTGCGAAAGACAGGCGTGGCGGCCGCATATTATAAACCAAGTGCTCGGGGTGATGCTTCTGGAAAGGATGCAGTCTTAGCAGCAGCAGTATTAAAAGCCAACCTTCTCACGGTGACTTTCCTGCCCTGGGAGGTTAGCCAGGATCGGGGCCAGGCGGGGAGCCAATCAGCCTGGCTGCTGTGGTGCTCCGTCCACCTGATCCCCTCTAGGAGCTCCCAAGGAGCGGATCGCAGGAGGCAGGAGCCTCCAGGGGCCCAGAGCAGATCCAGGTGGCCTCTGCTCTGCCTCCACCCCTTCGCCTGCCACATTCTCCTGGGCCCCAATGCCAGAACTTCGCTTTTGTGATATGAGATGATTTCTTGTTTACACCGTCAGACCGGTGCTATTGACTGGTTTGTTTTATCCAGACATCGAGTCCTTCCCAAGGACCTGGGATGGCTGGATTTTGTTATCAATGTTGTTGCTGTTATTATAGATATTGTCGCAGAATAGACGCTCTTCCCAGTAAAGTTGCTTTTTGTAACTGGCTGGTGGTGGTTTCTGTGGCCCCGATGGTGCTCTTCAAGTTGTTTTGGAATTGCACCTAGGGTGCCAATTACCACGGGGGTAATTTTGGTCTTCTTCAGCCACAGCCTTTCCATTTCCATTTGTAGATCTTTGTATTTTGGGGTGTTTTTCTATTTCTTTTTCTTCTATTCTGCTATCCCCTGGTATTGCTATGTCGATTATTTTGACTTGCTTTTCTTTCTTCTCGACTACAGTGATATCTGGTGTATTGTGTGGCAGATGTTTGTCTGTTTGTAGTCGGAAGTCCCATAATATTTTTACATCTTCATTTTCTACAACTTTTTCAATTTTATGGTCCCACCAATCTTTGGCTACAGGTAGATTTTTCTGCTCAGTTCTTGACTTGTTCTTTCTTGTAGGCCTGCTTTGTTCCATTGGTGTTGAATAGTTTCTCATTATTGACCATTTGAAGTGCATCTTCTTCACTGTCCCTTATATATTCTTCAAGGCCTCTTTTCTCCTCCTCTACTGTTTGATGGACTTGCAGCATTCCTCTTCCACCTGAGCTGCGAGGGAGGTATAGCCTATCTACATCACTGTGAGGGTGCAGAGCATTATTATTATTATTATTATTATTATTATTATTTTAATAATCTTACAGGTGGGAAGGCAGAGCAGCATGCTGTCTTCTTGCTGTTTCACCCAACCACCCCCTCCCAACCATTCTAACCATGGGAGCACAATTTGGTGAGGTCCTCCCAAGCTCCAGTCCACTCCCTGCGCCAGCTGGTGGGAACAGCAACAGCTCTGAGCCCCTGATGAGTTTTGTCACCTCTTTACTAATTGTGCTGGTTGCAGATGCTGCATGCTGAGGTCACAGCATGTGCTCAGGGAGGCCTGTGGCCGGATTCTCCCCGCACATGGCTGTAACACGAATCCCCAGTTGTGATTTTGTAGGCCAGGAGAACATCTCAGACTGGGCATCAGGTCACATGCCCCCATGGCATGAACATCAGGGGCTGCTGGATTTCCTTGGAGGCCTTCAAGACAGCCACGAAGACACACCTCTTCAGCTTGGCTTTTAATAGTGTTTAAGCGGTTTTCATGGCTTTTAAATATGTTAATATTTCCAATGTTTCTGTGTTATGTTCTATGTTAATATTTTCAGGGGTCTTATTTCTGATTGTGAACTGCCCTGAGCCATTTTTGGATGGGCAGCATATACATGAAACAAACAAATGAATACATAATGATGGGGGGAAACGAAATGCTTGGGTTCTCCCAAGCACCCACCCCCCCCACCAAACCTGAGGGCTGATCGATCATTGGGGAGAAGAGGGGGAAGCCAAGGGGGTGATGGAGACTCTTTGTCCCTTCCTCAGTCCTAGAACTTGGCAAGACAGAGGAAAACGGAATTGTGAAACAGAGTCAGTGGGCTGTTTTCATGGCTCCGTCTCGACCTCTTCTTCTTCTTCTTGATCCTGCTCCGATTTTCCTAGGTCAGCCTTGAGGTTTTCTTCTGCCAGGTGGTAGAGCCGTGTTCCTGCCCTTTGCAGTGGCCTTGGGTCTGCTCCCCTGGGGCCTGCTGTGTGGTGGCCTCATCACGGGGTGGCTGCTTCCTGCTGAGGTTGCTTCCTGGGCTGTCCTCAAACACATCCTGGCCCTGTTCAGCTGCCAGGGTTTGGCTCGGGTTTTAACTGGATTCACTCAACAGCTCCTGTTCATGGATCTGTGTAGGTCTTTCCATGTGTGTTGTGATGAAATGAAAATCTGTCCCCTCTCCTGCTGGTGGTGGTTGCAAATGAAGGTCTGAAATGGGGCGGGGGGGGGAGCAAGCAGACAGGACCCCTCTTATTTCTGTTTTCCAAAATTCCTCCAAGAGGAAGGAAAGTGGGTCGAAATCATCTGTAGAGTGGTTTCGTGGTTATCCTCCTCTTAGTCTTGATGGAGAGAATTCAGAAGCTAAAAATAGCAAAATCTCACTCCAGTTTAAAGATGGGCAGGCAGCTGGTCAAGGGAAGCTGAACCCTTCCAGTGGGGTGGGCGGGCGCGCGGGGCTATATGAAGCATAAGAAAGGCTCCGTTTGGTTGGAAACAGACCGCTCTATTGACTGTTATAGCTAGTGATTCTATCTGAGCAGTTTATCCGATCAAGCAAACTTGATCCAGAGATTGGACCTGACACGTTTGGTCCTGCTAAGTGCCAGAGAGATTCCCTTTCCAAGTTGTAGATCTCTCATATTTAGGGGAAAGACGCAGCCATCAAGGAACAAATGATGGAGACTGTGGGATGTGTTGGAGAGGCAGTTCCAGTGCATTGACCTTTTGTGCCGACTATCTTAATGACCACTAGGGGCATCATTGGGAGTAGAGGTAGTGAGCGAGGGTCCCTTTACCTGGCCGGGCTTTGCCCCTACCCCTGCCTTGACTCCTCAGGTATTTCCTTCTAGCGAGTCGGTTCTGCTTCCTTTCTCCTTGGAGAGCAGATGGGAGCATCTCTCCCTCTCCCCTCTCCTATTCATTATGTAGCTCATAGTGAGGATCAGTCTTTCCTATTTCAGATGTAACGGTAAAGTGTGCTATCAAGTTGATTTCGACTCCTGGAGCCCACAGAGCCCTGCGGGTTTTCTTTTTGGGTAGAATACAGGAGGGGTTGACCATTGCCTCCTCCTGCGCAGAATGAGATGATGATGCCTTTCAGCTGCCCAATATTAGTCCAGCATTTCCCTGCTGCGCCACTTAACGTAGTTCACCTAATACATCTTAGTTACTGTATACGGCACTCCCATCTCCGTGCTTGTCCTGGACTCACAGCCACAACGAGGCTCTGCGCGACTTCCTTACTGGAGTGGGCAACTTCCTCCGGGGGCTTTGCTAACATCCACACATTGCAACAGGAAAGGCGTCTACACAAGCTTCCCCAAAGAGGAAGACGCAAGGTGTTTAATTCCCCCCACCCAAATTCAAATTCTGCTTTAAAGGGTGCACTGGCTGGAGGCGGGGAATCCATTCGACGGATTAACTGTGTAACCCGTGCGTGGAGGTTTTAAAGATGTTTTTATAAGTGGACTTTGATCTTGTGGGCTGTTACTCTGGGAGAGGAAACGGGGGTTATGCCTGGAGGGCCATTGATGACTAGAGAAGCCTTCTCCAAGTCTCTGCATCCAAATCTTATAAAGCCTCCCGGTTAAACTCAAATTTGGGAGAGGTGGAGCTCAGGGCAGAGTGACTTGGAGGAACCCGAAAGGAATCAAACTGAAGCAGGTTTTCGGGGGAAAGGTGGCGCTATCCAAGCCCTGTGGCAGGGTGTGTGTGTGTGTGTGTGTGTGTGTGTGTCCCTCCTTCAGAGATGCAGGCAATGCACTCCACTCCTGATGGCTTCCTCATCTCATTCATTTGCTTGTTTGTTATTTCTCTGTGTAAGCCGTTTTGGAAACATTTGTTGAAAAGCGGTATATAAATATTTGTTGTTGGTGTTGTTTCCTGCACTTGGAAAACCGACACATCAGGGGAGCAGGTTCCAGCGAATCCCTTGGTCTGCTAACTGGCTACATGGAGAAGGGAAGTGCGGCTCCTCTCTGCCACCCCTCACACACACACACACCACCTCAGTGGCTTGGCTTGGCTCGCACTGGAACTCCGTCTCCAACAGATTCAACAGAGCCGGGGCCTCTGAATGCAGCCTCACCTTTCCCTTGAGGCAACGTGTAGTGCCCATAATCCGAGAAGCCTGCCCTTGTGGGATGCCTGGCTGGCTCAAGCAGGGGTGAACATAAGAACCTAAGAACAGCCCTGCTGGATCAGGCCCAAGGAGGCCCATCTAGTCCAGCATCCTGTTTCCCACAGTGGCCCACCAGATGCCGCTGGAAGCCTACAGGTAGGAGTTGAGGGCATGCCCTCTCTCCTACTGTTATTCTCCTGCAACTGGTACTCAGAGGCATCCTGCCTCGGAGGCTGGAGGTGGCCTTTAGCCCTCTGACTAGTAGCCATTGATAGACCTCTCCTCCATGAAGTCATCCAAACCCCTCTTCAAGCCATCCAGGTTGTTGGCCGTCACTGGTCGTTGGGTGGGCTGGGGGGACAGCCACAATGACACCCTTTGGGTCGCAAGGCTGGCCTCTGGCCTCAGGAACACTCATGGCCATCAAGGCGGGAGGAGCCCTCGCACACTGGGCTCTGGTCCTGTCTGGAGGCCGCGCCACTGCATCTCCCAGAAAGCGAATCTGTTGAGCAGGCTTCTGGCAGGCCACTCCCCCACTCGAGGCATGCGGAGGAAAGCCAAAAGGAGCTTTACTCAGACAAGCCAAACTCTCCAGCCTGCCTGCATGGTCCTTTCCTGGAGACCACAGACACCAGGGGTGTCGGCGGTTGTTCACGTTTCACGAGGCATTTTTGACTTCTCCTTTTATCCCTTTTGCCTCTCACCGGGCCGAGGGTTTTGGAGTCGGCAAAGAACATCTTCAGGCAGTGGGGCAAAGATGGGGGGGGAGACCTGGCATGCTGGATTGCCCTGCCTCTTGCCGGAAGTGAATTTCCTAGGCCAAACCCACCGCCAAGGCATGATGCGGGTGGAGGGAAGTGGCAGCATGTCTCAGAGGAATTTGCACGGGCGTGTGGGTGGGTGGTCCCTGCTGCTTTGCAGAGCCCCGGCTCGGCTCCCCCAACCCTCCTTGCCCCAACCGCCCAGGAGAAGCTGCCGCGTCTGCCATGGACGGGCCCTCCGACTCCTGCCAGTAGCCACAGCCACAGCCACCCGATGGTGACTCCGGAGTCCCGGCAGCTGCTGGCAGACCTTGCCGCGCTGGTACGCCTCTCTGCACCCCGTCCCCAACATGAGCGGAGGATTTCGCTCCTTGTTGTCAAAAGGATAAACGGTTTTATTCCATTGGCTCTCAGGCCAGAATCAAAAGCTCCCCATACATGGGTTAACCAGATGATCCTTTAATGCACAAAAGAACCCCAAACAGCTTAACCTTCACCTATCCATGTTAAAGAGAGCGGGGCGGGGGTGGGGGGGGTGGGGGGAGATTCCACCCAGACGGCTAATGCTGCTCTGAATTGTGTTCTCTATTATTACATCTGAAATCCGTTAAGATTTCACACAATTTCCTTCACAGCAGTGTATATAATAATGCTAGGAGCCAATATGTTTCTGTAATTGGTTCTGGAGTGGGGCAGAGTCCAAAGCAATTAATCCGGCCTCTTTCCTTGTTTGCACCCGTAAAAAGCTTGACAGGGTAGTGCGTAATTGGAAGAGAGCGGCCTCTATCCCCCTACTTTAAATTAATATTTTCCTGTGCTGATTTAATTTTGCCTGGTAACAGTGACACAAAGACATGGTGTGTCAAGCGCTAAGTAATCTTCCGCAGCCTGCTTAGGAGGAAACTTTCTATTCATCAGTAATATAGTGACCTGTATATCATTCCTCTCCCAGCGCACAATATTTCTGTCAAGCCGGCAGCTGCATTTGACTTGGTATATAATCAACCCACAGATGAATGAGGAGGGGGAGGAGGCCGAAGGAGGGACCCAAATACTCCATGATGGACACATGAATTCAGTGAATTATAGGGCTGCGGCCTAGCTTTGATTTTTCAGGCTGAAAATAGTTATTTCAGAGAACTGAAATATTTTCCCAAAAAACATTTCGATTGAACCAATATTAATTTTTTTTAAAAAAATCCTGTTGAGGTTTATTGTTTCCCCTGCTTGGAGATGCTTCTGTACCCTCTTCCCCTGCTTTATAGACCAGCCATACGGGTATTCCCCACCAATCAGGGATCTCATAGTGAATGGGATGACATCACAAGGCTGCACAACCAATTAGTTCTGGCTATATGATGCTGTCACCGAGAGCAAACAAAGTCTTTTGAGAGTGAAGGCAAGACTCCCTTGTTCAGCTTGAGAGGTGACCCATGCCTGGCTGGAATCGGAGGTTTCCACTATGTGATGGAATCACTGAGGACGAATGGACATCTCCTAGCCCCACGCTCTTCTCCTCAGAGCAGGAAACTGCTGCAGCAAGTCAATTGTGATAATGAATTCAATTAAGAGTGAGGACAAAGCTCCCTGGATTAGTCACATGGATGATTCCAGCCAATCAGAGCAGGCTGTGTGATGAAATCACTGAGGGCAAATGAAGTCAGCTGACAGAGAGCAAGGGCGGCAACGAACAGACAAATGTTTTTGTAAGCCATGGGGGCATTTAGCAGCAAGGCTGAAAATATCCGTGGCAAACTGTCAAAGGGATTTAGCTCTGCTATATGTGTGTGTGTGTGTATACACATGCTACATGGTGGAAAATACACTAAAAAAAAAAAGCATGCTAATTGCGAGCAAGCGAGTGAGAATGTGTGTGTCTGTATCCGTGGAATATATATGTAAATAAACTCAAGAGGGACAGGATAGGCAGCAGGAGGAGAAAAAGACAGGCCGACCCAGGCCATTAAATCAAATCACAGCGAAAATAATGGCTAAACTCTCCCTCTTACTTGTAGCACTCAATTTATGTAGTCAATATGGCAGTGAATGAATGAGGGAAGGTACTAAGAGCACAAATCTAAATTCAATATACATATCTTAGAAACAAACACAGAAAAAAATATCCCCGGACGCATGCAGGCTGACAAGGTATATAAAATGGGCTTTGCGATGGTGAAGGAAGAGGAGGGGGGAAGGAGGAGAAATAAACTAGCATCATTTAGGGTGACGGTTCCCCTGTTTCCAACTATCTAAATATAGCTAGACGGCAGCCACAAATCCACGCCTGCCAATGATTTTAGAGGGATGCTTGTGGGGAAACGGTGGGGAAAAAGAAGCCTGCGTTCTCTTCCTTTGGAAAAGCAAAGCTGTGTCTGGCTATCCTTTCAGGACTGGGAAGGCATGCAAGCCACAACCAGCTGATAGAGTCGGCCATTTTGGGGTTTTTTTAATCAGCACGGCAGCTCTTATATTGTCTGACATAAGGATGGCTTTGCTGGATCAGAAGAGAAACACCCATGCCCTTCTAGCCCAGCCTCCTGTTTCCAATAGAGGCAAGCTAGATTTCTATTTATTCCTCCAGCCATAGGGCTCCTCTGTTCCAATGTTGGCAGTGTGCAGTCAGGGCGCATGGCCCATTTATTTTGGAACAGTCAGACAGAGGTCTCTGCCCAAGAGGGCTTGCAATCTAGGAGTTCTCAAACAGGGACCAGGCTGTTGAATGCCCCTCTTGCTTCTCTCTAGCATATGTATTCAGAGGTAGGCTACCACTGTACATGGAGGTTTTGTTGCGTTACCACGGCTGGTAGCCACTGACGGGGCTTTCCTCCTAGCCAGTGGCCATCACCACATCTTGTGGCAGCAAATCTCAGACATTGATTGTGCGAGGGAAGACGTATTCTTGTCTTTCCCGAATCTACAGGTATATCTGTCCGTTACCATAGGTGACTCTGAGTTCCCTGAGAAAGAGAGAGAAATGTTGCTGTTTCATAATTCGGAGTCACTCAACGAAGCTGAATGGTGGCAGCTTCAGAAGATACCACGCCCTTTCCTGAAGTGCATGGTGCAAAGATCTTTGCGGCTGGAGATGATGGGAATTGTAGTCCAGCAACAGGTTCCCCCCACCCCAAAGGAAAGAGGATAATTTGCACCACCTGAGGATGTTAAGATCTGGAGCCAACCTGCCCTGCGTACTTTCAGAATACCGCTTATCTCCCTCAATTGTCTCGTTTCCTAGAACAAGTGTTAACTTGGTTAGATCTTTTTAAAAGCACAGACTAAGAGAATTAGATGTGACACCACCCCATGGCAAGAACCTTACGTGTGTGTGTGTGTGTGTGTGTGTGTGTGTGTGTGTGTGTGTGTGTGTTGTTTTTAAGGGTGCTGGAAAGAGCCAACAATAAGCCAAGAAGAGAGAAGAAGATATCAGAAGCTCTCCTGAGTCTTAACCAAAACAAATTTTAGGGCTGTCAGCCAGGTAAAGATTGTTTAGCTGATCAATCAGATGCCTTTTAACCAGTCGATTAGCTAATTAAGTGATTGCATCTAAATAACTTTTCATATCGTGAAACCTCAGTCTAGGTGGGGTATCCTCTGCTCCAAGCTATTGACGGAAGGGCAGGGTCACTTACCACTTAATAACCCAAAGCAACACGTTCATTGTTAGGAGACAAGGCCCCCTTTGATTTGCTCTTCTTCCAATCCGAAAGAGAGGAAGACACTCAAACCAAGAGCTAAAGTTGTTTAAAAAAAAAAGAACCCAAACCATTCTAGGGCAGAGCACACGGCCATGAACTGGGTGCAAATGAGTCCCTGCCAGTTTCAGGATCTGGGCACAGGGATGTGCAAACCAGCTCAAGGTTAGCCCATGGGCAAAATGGCCACTGCGAGCCAGGAGAGGGCCAGAGGGGCCGGAGCTTCAGACACACACATCCTCTGCGGCATCACCCCCTGGAGTGATTAATTTTAAAAAAACAAAACCTTTTCGAACCCTGGACCAGCTCGAACTCGAGCCAAACAGGGGTGGGTGGGTTGCAGGAAACTGTACCTGTCCAGTTCGAATCCAGTTCAGACTCTGTGGGCAACTCTTGCCTGTGGGCGCCCCAGAGGCATCTGGTGGGCCACTGTGGGCAACAGGATGCTGGACTAGAGAAGTCTTTTTGGGCCTGATCCAGCAGAGCTGTTCTTATGTTCTTATGGCCTACTCTACAGGTCTGTTGTGAGGAGGACGGCACAGTGCTTTGAACATTCTGCAGTGCTAGATATGTTGCAGATATTGCACATTTCCATTTCCATCCCAAAGTGTTTCTTTTGTGGAGCTGGGATGTTTCATGAAATCTCCTCTGGTGTGAGAATTTCCCCAGCCCTGTTCAGAGCCGTCATTTCCCTGATCTGCTGCTGCGTTTGTATCGTCGTATCTTCCAGTTACTGCAGCTGCTTCATATGGTCAGGCGGGGATCACCACATCGTGAATGGAATGTTATAATTGAGGACCCGTGTTTCCGGGGTCAGTGTCACGTGGGTACTCATGTGGGTCACGTCAATGGGATGACATCACAGATGCCGTGCCATTCATCCGAGTTGGCTCTGTGCTGAGGTCACTGAGGGCCAACGAAGCCAATTGGGAGTGAGTGGAGAGTCTCTAGGAAGAAGAGGTCAGACACTTTCAATCCCTGGTGAAGCAAATGCTGGAAGGGGGGTTCCAAAGAGGGCTCTTCAACATCGCCAACAATATTTGTGAAAAGCGCAACCCTCTGCTCTTAGCCTTTATCAGTTGTTGTGGATGTTATTATTACTATAGTTATTGTTATTATTAATGACAAATATACAAGACCAGTACTGCAATATGTACACATTATATAAAATTGTGTGCATGAGTTTTATAAGGTTTTGCAGACCTATGTTGTAATTTGATATGTCTTGAAAGAGCCACCTTGAAAAGATCTCTCTCTCTCTCTCTGTCCCCCCGAATTAGCCTTTAAAAATAGCTTCTCTGCTCTGGCCTCCCATCCCCACACAGTATACACGCACACAACACACACAACACATCCTTCGATTCCAGTGTACAGTTTGAAGCAAATCAATAGTGGGATAATAATACCCAGCACGCTGTGTAATTTTTATATCATTAGTTTTCATTTTCCGCTCCTCATGCATCAAAAAAACTTACAACGGCCTCGTAAAGTTTATTTAGTATTCCATGAATTCCTAATCAGTTTCATTTCATAATGATTCAGAGCAGCCGTTGCTGAGGCCCTGGTGTCAAGAAATCGATAAAACCAACACACTTTTTCCTGATGGTGGCTGCAAAAGGATCTATTGTGGGGGAATTATGATTTATGTCTGGCCTGCCACAAGGCAGCCGCGAACAGCGGCATGGCCCCAAAAGCTGAGATGTTCGCCAATAATGATTTATATGCATGACTCCTCTCATGCGCGCATGCGCGCACACACACACACACACACACACACACACACACACACACACACACAGAGAGCCCTCCTTTCCACCCACTCTTGTGTGCAGCTCCGTTCATCCCACATGCCATGCACCACCAGCGTGGCTTCCTCACGGGCAGGTCCAGACTGGGGGCACTGAGAGGGCGCCGGAATGTATGTGGGGAGGGCGCCAGGTTTTGAGCAGAATAGGTAATTAAGGGTGGGGGGGCAGGAGTGGGGGCGCCGGGGCGCCGCGCGGGTAGGGCGCACCGTGAATATGCCCTGTGGACTAGTCCGAGCTTGCTCACGGGTAGGGATTGCAAACCTTTGTAGCTGCTTCTTCCTCCTAGCAGGCCTGCAGATTTGGGGTGGGTGTGTGTGCTATAGACATGTTTAGAGCAACGGTGTGTGTGTGCTGTTGTGTGTTGTGCTGAAATTGAGGGTTTTTGGCGGCCGGGGGGGGCGCGGGAGCAGGAGTGGGTTTCTGTGTGAAAGGACCATGAGCTCAGTTCCCGGCCTGCCATCGATTCCTGGGCGGAACGCGTGCTCAGAGGTGCCCTGTTCCAGAGGTATCTACCTCTCTCTACCCCTGAGCCATTCTTCTGCACTTGGTCGCAGCTGGTGGGCCTTGGGCTTCTTGTTTGTTTGTTTCTTTGTTTATTTTATTGTTAAATTGATATACCGCCTTTCATCAAAACAATCCCAAGGCAGTTTACAGCAAAGTTTTAAAAACAAGATTTCTAAAAAAGGACACAGTTAAAATATTAAGCTAAAAATATAAAACAAATCTAATTAAAGATTTAAAAAGCATAAGAGCAATACAGAGTACAAAGAGCAGCAGCAGAGACCATCAAATAAAAGCCTGAGTAAAAAGCCACACTTTAACATGCTTTCTAAAAGCTGTGATGGAGACCGAGGAGCGAATAGCCACCGGGAGAGCATTCCAGAGTCTGGGGGCAGCCGCAGAGAAGGCCCTGTCCCACGCGCATGACAACCAAGCCTCCTTCATTATCGGCACCCAGAGCAGAGCCCCCTCAGATGACCTCATCAAGCGGGCAGCAACCCTTGGGAACAGGCGGTCCCTCAAGTATCCTGGGCCTAAACCGTTAAGGGCTTTCAAGGTCAAAACCAGCACCTTGAATGGGACCCGGAAACGAACTGGCAGCCAGTGCAGCTCTTTCAAAATGGGTGTGATGTGCTCCCACCGGGCAGCTCCAGATAAAAACCCTCGCTGCCGCATTTTGCACTAGCTGCAGTTTCCGGATAGTCTTCAAGGGCAGCCCCACATAGAGCATGTTACAGTAATCCAGCCATGACGTGATTAAGGCATGGGTAACTTATAGCACAAAGCAAAGCAGAGCTGGAATCTGCCCCCCCGCGGATCCCTGGCAGGTACAGGACTGCTCTCAGGAGAGAAGGTGCGGCGAGGGTGGTCTTCTCCCCTAAGCCCCTGGTTTCTGCTGGCATTCTGCTAGAGGCCTCACAGCCGTTGGTTTCCTATCTATCTATCTATCTATCTATCTATCTATCTATCTATCTATCTATCTATCATATGTATATATGCGGCCTGATGTTTTTGTGCAATCTGTATTTCATATACGTTTTGATGCAAGTGATCTCGAGCATCTTGGAAGAGGGCTGGGCAGGAGATACCTGTCAATATAGAACAGATAAATTAGCGGAGGTGGGAGTGATGCCAGAGCAGCAGCAGCAGAGAGGGCCAACAAGGCCTGTGGACAGGGCCGAGAAACCAAGGGGAAACATGGACACAACGAAGGAGTTCTTCAGGAAATATTCCCTAAAAGAACAAACAACGGATAATTATAGACGGCTTTCCAACAAAGGTTCCTCAAGCAGTTTACACAGAGAAAAGAGTCATAATTAAGCAACAAGATGGCTCCCTGCCCCCCCCCCCGACAAGGACTCACAGTCTAAAAAGAAACAGGAAGCAGATGCCAGCAAGTGCTTTGTTTGCCAGCTGGGAGCAGGAGGGCCCTGGACACTGCTGGCCCGGGGACATTTGTCCCCTGCCCCACTGGAGTCTGAGGCTCAAGCTGCTTAGAGATCCCCTCTGACGGTGCCCAGAGGGGCGACCCTCCCCTGATGGTGCAGAAAAGATAAATGACAGATCCAGATTGTTCCCGTTGGCAGGAAGAGCCGGTTGTTCATGGCAGAAAAATGGAGAAGGGGGTGGGTGGGTAACTCAGTATCTTAAAGTGCAGCCAGTTGTAAAGGCTGGGGGGGCGAGGGGGGGCAAGAGAATTTCCAAGCACCCATTATCTAAGTGAGCGTCCATATTTTACAGTGACATTGGCGTTGAGACTCATTTCCTTGGGTTAAGTAGCACCGGGTGAAGTATCTCCCGCACGGCTTCTACCTATTCATCTGCGGTGGTATTGTGGGCATTTAACCTGGAGCATTTGCTGATGTATGACCAAATCAGAGGAAAGAGGCCACGCTGGCTAACCCCCTCTCTCTCTAGCTGCACTTAATGACTGTCACATGGGCCTACTATAGAAATGATGGAGCGTCCATTCTGGCAAACACCATCAGCAACCGCGGCTGTAATGATATGGAGAAATATGCTGAAGATATTCAGAGGAACTGGCAACATAAATCCACCATCTTTTTTCTTCCTTTGGCCTCTTTAAATTGCAACACTTTAGCCTGTTTCCTCCTCCTCGTAATAATAAAATGGCTCCCCCACCCCCAAATCAATTCCAAGCGCGTGCCATAGTTCATCAAAACTCTCCTGGACTTCCTTGAGGAGCAGAACCGACTTCCTGGTTCCTAGACTTATGACTTGGTAATAAGCTTGTTTGCATCTGCATGAGCATGTTCTTCTCAGATGGAAAGGGAAAGGAAAGAATGCACGCACGGGGTTTCCTGAGTAGGACCAGTGTGGCGTGCCATGTTCTGTCTCCGCAAGGTGGAGAGCCAGGCCTAGGAGGGACTGGCCTTCACTCTTCCAGGCGCCTGGCTGCTGGGCCTAAGAGGCCTCAGGTCTGCTGTGCAAGGCTAATCCGAGCAGGGCTGGCTGCAGGCCTTGCAGGACCCTGGAGAGCTCCCAAGGAAGGCGGTAGTGCTTGTGTCCAAGGTGAACGGAGCCTTCATGCCCCTCAGCCCAGTTCGATGGCCACCAGAGTGTCATTTCCAGGCATGGCCAGGGCTAAAACCAGGAAGCCACAGACCTGCCCTTTCCCTGCCCTTTGAGGGGAGGCGTTGGACGCGCTCCTCATCCCTAGAGTAACTCCACCATCCCAGCCTACTGACTCCGAAGGGCACCCACATCAGCCTGGGTCAACCAAAGTATCTACTAGTGACGGGTGTTCTCTCCTCAGCTCACCTCAGAACTTTCTCAGAGAATCCTCAGATTCTTGGAAACAGACGGCCCTTATGCTCTGCAACGCTGTGTACAAAACAAGACTGCATGTCTGCTACCCAGCACGGACACTGTTGCATGCCATCTGTCACATGTTAAGGCCGTTCACACGACCGTTACTGGGGCGGGGAGGGTGGCGTCAAACCTGCTTCCCCCCCCCCCCCCCCCGCCCGAGATGATAAATCATCTTCTGTGCGGCATGCCGCTCTGAGCAGTGTGGATCTCTGGAAGCCAGGAAAATGAAGCCCGGCCTCCTGATTGCCCTAATGCACGACACAAGGGAGCTTGGTGCTCTAAGGGATTTCCCCTCAAGCAGGGCACTCTAGGCATCCAGCTCTGTGTCTGCTCCGGCTGCCTGCAGCCCAGGCAAGCACTTGACCCCAGACCTGGGTCAAATTCCTGGGCTCTGCTGGGACCAGCCACTCCACACAAGCAGCCTTACCATCGAGGCCTGGGTGTGAGTGCTCATGTGAACAGCCTCCTTATCTCTCACTTGCATGTCAACTCTCTAATACTGAACTTTTTTTTTTTAAGCCGCAGGATGTCGGGTGCAGATCCCAACTTCTAGGTCTCTCTTCAGCTAACATTCCGCTTTCACAGAGGGCCGTTTCTGAGCATAGCTTGGGTGTGAGCAACACTTACCTTTCCCCGCACTGGAAAGCAATTTTGGAAAAGCAGCAGCCAACTCACACAATGCAAATGAGAACAAAGTAACCCTGTAAACAATTTGTGTTTGGCTTGTTCCGGCCTCGTCTTCCTCCCCCAGGCAACTGACGTGATGAGCGGTAGAAATAAATTACTGGATTGTCACTTTCATCTCCCTTCCCCTTTAATAAGCATCATGGGGGGAGGAAATCCGAGAGTCCTGCAAATGATTATTGTGGCTTTTTAAAAAATATCACAGAAATAATTGCTAATCAAAGCATCATGTGGTGGGGCCAGTAGGCTGTGCCTCGGCGTCTGCGCCACAGAATTTTCATGGGAGCCGGAGGAGTGGAGGAGAGGCAGGACACCTAATTCCCACCTCGCAACGCTTCTCCATCTGACAAAAAAAGATTACCCAGCGGTCAAAAAAATCAAAGTCGCGCCGTCCTGGGGAGCGCCGGAATGGTGACATGCCCTAGCATGCCGAGAGAGCAGGCATGCAAGGAAGTGAAAATTTGGTCTCTGCTAGGTGACAAAAGTCAATGCCGATCTTCTCTCCTGGTTTTTTTCTTTAATTTTATTTCAAAGTTATTTTAGCAAATGTGTAGGCTTGGGGTAATTTCCCCCTCCTTTTCTTCCTTGCGATTCTGCTCACCAATCCAGGACACAGTAGGCTCTCCTCGCTTATTAACCTTCGCCTTCCTTGTCCATCATCCCTTTATGAGTCATTAGGATGGTGCCTCCTTCGGAGAGAATCGTGGCCATTCAAACTTTCCCACTTCCTGCTCCCCCCAGTCCCTTTCCAAGGCCTCTGTCCTCTGCACCCCCTGGCGGGGGGGGGCCTAAATCCTCTTTAGTCTGCCCCAGGTGGTATGGATGCTGCTGCTAATGCATACTTGCACGAATATACCTGTCTTATAGTCTTTCTTACATGCTTGTAAATGCAGTGGCTGTTTGTGCCCTCAAGAAGCCACATATTAAAAATACTGCATGCGTCATGGGGTGTGGGTGTCTGTAGAGGGATGGTGCTTAACTTGTAGTGGTGGTGGGCGCTCCTGCAAAGGCCCCTTTGGAGGCCTTTAGGCCCAGGCAGGCTCCGAAATTACCTCCGTGCACCTCTGCCCTTTCCATAGCTACCTGCCCACCATGCTGCTGGCACAGAATTTTGCCTGTTGCAAAGGATTCTGGGGCACGTCCAGGGGTGCACACCCAGTTCTTGGTCAGGTGTGCTGGGACATCACTTCAAACACCCTGAACCCACCCAGATGTCCCAGCCCCAATGGGGCTGCACATGGTATCGCAAAAACCACGTGGCTGTGGGCAAGCCATCTTCCAAGAGAGCTTGCCTGCCATGAGTGCTTGAACAGCAACAGGGATGTGCACAAAACCGATTTGCCCGGTTTGGTTCAAATTTGAACTAGGTTCGAACCGGTGTGTGTGTGGGGGGGGGTTCAGTTTTGGTTTTGCTCAAACCCCCCTTTGGTTTGGTTCGGATTCCAACCGGTTTGAATTCCAACCGGTTTGCACATCCCTAAACAGCAATACTAACAACAACAACAACAATGGGCCTTCTCTCTGGAGCACAGGTTGAAGAAGAGAGTTAGAGAGCCGTCTTTGGACCCAGTTCAAGGCATGCATTTCACGGAGATGATTGGAATAAAGCCTCGGAGGCCAGGCGCAAGGGGACGGTGTGGTTCCGGTGACTTCATCTTTATCCCTCTTTAAAGAATGCCTTGAACTACCACGGGAGTCGGCCACCAATCCCAGAGACTTGTGATTTGTCTCCGGTGGTTGAGCACCCGTGATTGAGTCCTGTCACAGAGCAGGCAAAGATACGCCGACATATCTGCGCTGATATTAATTGACAAGGCCGGATGGAAAGCCTTAAAACACAGCAGTGAATAAATAGTGTGAATGGGGAGGCAGGATGGGCAGGTATGGCAGGGCACTCCTTCCTCCAAGCCAAATTGCTCCCCTCCCTGCCCTGGCTGTCAGGAGTACAGAAACCGGCGAATCCAGAGTGTGCTTTTTTTTTAGCCAAGCGGAAGAGCGGAGGGGGGCTTGCGATGGTTTTCCGAATCTTGGCACATCTTCATTTCCCTCGGCAAATCCGGAGGGGCCCCCTCGACCTTTGCCTCCTTCGGGGGAGCAGCCAGTTATCTAAGGAGGGGCTCTTGGGACGGCCTGCTGTGGGCATCTGTCTTGGCAGAGCCTAATCGAGGCTCACCCCTGGGGCTGCGCCAATGGCCGTGAAGGATGCGGACAAGAATACGACATTCCTGTTGGGATAACAACTCACCTGCCGGGCCCAGGATGGGCCGCCTGGATGGATGGCGCATCTGAATGGCAGTTTAATCCCGCTTGGGAGGGGCTCCCGATAGAAGCCTCTCTCTCTCCCCTCCCCACCCCCGGCACCAAACAGGCTTTTGCTTTCTTGGGAATGCTTAGACACATTTTTATTCCCCTTTGGCTCCACGTTTCTGCCCGATTCCAAACAGATTTGAAAAAATAACTGGAAACGCCCTTGCAGTTAAGTGGCGGAGGAAGAAAAAGACCCAGCTCATCCGCCCCCCCTTGGTGCCCCTTCAGCCTGGGGCTCCCCCTCAGATCACCCCCCACCCCATCCCCACCCTGTGCCACCATCTCCCCAGTCCCTGCCCCCCAACTTGCTTGTGCTTGCATTCTCCTCTTGTGACCTCTGTCTCTCCGTCTCCCCCTCCTTCCTCTGTTGCCTCCATCCACATTGAGACGGCAAGCTCCTTGGGGCAGACACCTCTCTTGCTGTAGCGTCTGTAACCACAGGGAAGTCCCATTCTAGTCACAGGGGGCTTTGTATCTCTGAGCTCATGCCCCAACCTTTCTCCCCAAGGTGAGGCACGCCAATCTCCATAGGAACAGAGGAAGCTGCCATATACCGCAACAGCAGCAGCAGCGATGGCTCCACCCGCCTCTCAGGCCTATTTGCATACTTAGCAACCAACAGGCCTCACACTCAGGAGGGGGACAAAAGACTGCCATGCTGAGCAACCCTAAAAGCAAAGGGGATATCATAACTGCCAATTGTGTGGCTTTGGGATTCCCTCCCCTGCCCCCAAGTCACAAGGCGTTGCTTCCATCATTGGGCTTTGCTTGGATGCTTGCGTTGGGTCTTTGCCCAAAGAGGAAGGGCCAGGAAACGGGCCTCCGCCGGGATTTCTTGCAGCATTTCCCTGGCGGCTCCTGGCACCAGTTCAGTTGCAACACAGGGCCTGTGCTAGGGCTTGAGAACTGTCCAGGCTGGAGGGAGGCACCTTCCATTAGCACGCTGCTGCCACTCCAGCCACCTCTCTCTGGCAAGCCTAGCAGGGCCTCCCGATTCCAGTGGCATTTGCTGCGCCAGAGACCGCCAGCCTCCTGGCGATTTGGCACTCCCCCCTTCCACAGGCCCAGGGATGCTGCTGGCCCATCTGCCTGGCTCCCTTGCGGAGAGCGCGGGGGCCTTGGGCTGCCAAGGGGGCATCTTCTCCACTCCCACGGCAACTTGCCAAGGTGGCCGGCAGAGGCAGCGGCTGACTCTCCAGTGCACTCTCCCTCTCCGGGACTGCGTCTGGCTGCTGGAAGTCCCAGCCAGTTTAACACAGATGGGGAGCCAAGGAAGGGTCGGCCCAGCAGCAGCAGCAGCTCAGGCGGGAAAAGCAACGCTTCCGTCCCAGCTCGGGGGCCTGTGGGCTCCAGAAGGCCAATTAATTGCAGGGGGGCACGGCTGAGCTGGAGGGCACAGGCTCGGAATGCAGTCAGTATTCCCCGTTGAAAGCGGGTGGCATCGTGGAGGGGCCACCACCTTGAAGGTCTTCTACTCAGTCTCCATCTCCACCCCCCCAGGCAGACTGATCCAGCAGCACTTCCAGCCGGGCATTCCTCCTCCGGATGAATCTGGCGCAAATCTGCTGCTCCCTTGTCATTCCAGGATCTGACCTTGGGGAGCCCCTTCTGGCTCACGGCCCCACCAGCACATAGCTCGTCGCTGGGCAATATGACAAGTGGGCCTCAGTTTCCCAGCTGGAGCTGCTAGGGACCTTGCGCATCCACGCCGGTGTGCTGCCACTGGGCTATGGAGGCTCCTGAAGCTGCCGCCTGCAGAGTCCAACCCTTGGTCCATCTTGGCTCAGTCTGCGCTGACTGGCAGCAGCTCAGACAGGGAAGGACCTTTCCCAACCTTACCTGGAGTCGCTGCCAGCGCCTGAGACCTTCTGCAGGCAAAGCTGGGGCTCCATCCCTGAGCTACAGCCTCACGGCCCGCAAGAGGCCCCACTATAGCAGAGGCTTTGGAGTGAGGGAAGGGAGGGAGGCAGCCTCAAAGGACCTTGGAGACAGCCTCAGCCTGCAACAAGGTCAGACCGGTCAGCCAGTTATGGGGTGGGCCCTTCTCCCGTGGAACAGCAAATCCCGGGGAAGGGACTTGGGAACCTGGCTAGGTTGGGCCAGGGCGGTGCCTCGAAGGCAAAATTGGTCCCTCCTAGTGCCTCTTGCACAAGTCTAGGCAAGAAGATCCCCGAAGCCAAAATGCCAACAGGCCTTTGGGGCTGGCAGGGCCGCCGGTCTCTGCTTGCCTGGCTCATGCCAGGGCCCCACAGCACAGCCTCCCCACCTCGACCTTTGCAGCTCCCGAATCCTCCTCTTTTCTCTCTTGCTCAAGCTGAGAGAGAGAGAGAGAGAGAGAGAGCGTGCAAAAGCCGGCCTGGCTTGTTTCTGTCCCCAGAACTAATTCTCGGCCCGACAATGAGAGAAATGCAAGGCAAGAAGCAATCAGAGCTGGAAAGAAGAATTATTTTCCGTGCCATTCAGATGGAAATGAGCCGTGCCCTCCCCATCCCCCCACCGCCACCGCCAGCAGCACCCACCTGGAGCTGTGCCACACGATCCTTGATCGATCTTCGGATCAATAGCACCTCATTGCGAGAAAGCAGAGATGAGTGGAGGGAGGAGGCCCCAAGCAGAGTAGAGTGTAAATTTTAACTAAATGAGTTCTTTCAGAATTCTCCCTCTTTCTCCTCTCATCTTTGGGGAAAGTAGAGCGATCGATGCCTTGGCAAACCAGGGCGGTGGCGGGGGAGAGGAGGTGGTGGCTGAAACGCGTTCCGCTTCCTTCCACAGGGAGCAAGGTGAGCTTCCCAAGGTCATCCTGCACCTCCCCTCTGATCCTCCCTACTGTACCCCACACCCCATTCTCATGCTGGGATCCCCCCCCCGCCTGCTATATATGTCGAGAGCGAGCGAGAGAGACCCTGTGTATTATTTCTTAACAATCCCCTAAATTGCTAGCAGCCGCTACAGGAAGAAGAGCTTAAATTGGCGCTTGGCTTGTGCGCCACTGGAATTCCGTTCCCTGTAAGACGATAACTGTCTTCAAAGGTTAAAACGGAGCATCGGGGTCCAGCGCGGTAAAGTAAGGGGTCTGGCCGCCGCCGAGTCTCCCATCGCCTCATGCAGGGGGTGCTAAGCCATTCCCCACCACAATTTTGAAGATAATCTCCTCCCCTCCTGCCTCGGCTCCTAATCTCCCCCTAACCTGCCGTCCCATTTTCCTTCCCTCTCTGCCCTCCCAGCTGCCACTCTGTCTTCCTTTGTCATGTGAGAAAGTACCAGGCACATGTTACTTTCATTCCTTCCCCCCCCCCCCGAATGCCAAAGGCCTTGAAGCATAGATACATTCATGGAGGACTGGTCTATCAGCGGCTACTAGTCTGGTGGCTGTGGGCCATCTCCAGTCTCAGAGGCACTCAGTGCCTCTCAATCCCAGTTGCAGGGGAGCCCCAGCACCACCAGGAGAGAGGGCATGGCCTCAGCCCTCGCCTGTGTGGGCTCCCCAGAGGCATCTGGTGGGCCACTGTGGGAAACAGGAGTCTGGACTCGATGGGCCTCCTTGGGCTGTTGTTATGTTGTTATGATCCAGCTTGGGCCCTGGGTATTTAAGAGCACGTCTTCTTTGCCATGAACTCCAGCGCCCATTGAGATCATCAGGAGAGGTCTGTCTGCAGTTGCCACCGGCTGGTCTGGTGGCCACTCAGGGACCGGGCCTTCTCTGCTGCTGCCCCGAGGCTTTGGAATACGCTCCCTAGTTAAATAAGAGGCGTCCCCATCTCTGACAGCTTTAAAAAAAGCCTCTAAAGACGCATCTGTTTACCCAGGCTTTTAATTAATATGGTTTTAATGCTGTTTTAAAATATTGTTTTAAATTTTTAAAAAAATTGTTGTCATGTTTTAAACTTTTTGTTTTTGTTTTAACTCATGTTTTCCTTTCTGTTTTTATTTTGTAAACCGCCCAGAGACATAAGTTTTGGGTGGTATAAAAATAGGTTAAATAAATAAAATAAATAAAATAAATGTTCTTCTGGGTTCATTTTTTAAAATGGCCACCAATGATAAACCAAGAGAGGCCGGAGTTGGCATCCCGCTCTGCTGCTCAATATAGTTGCCAGTGCTAATGACTTCATACGTTCTCTGTCCTCATCCGCTCTCCTAATTAATCGAAGCCTTGCGAGGTTCGGTCAAGAGAAAAAGCCGTGCACCAGATAAGATCTCATTTGCTTCCGTGCAAGCTCTGCTCCCCTCTCCCCGTCAATTAAAAGCCGCCTGCCCGTTTGGCAACTGGCCACGGATCAGATTAGCGAGACGGAAACGTGGCGTGGAGTGGGCCGCGTGGTTGCGGCCGCACACAGGAGGGCGGGCTGCGTGGCGTGCCCTGCGGCAGAATTGCGTCTGCGTGGGAACTCACCACCACTGCTTCATGATTCTGTCCACATCTGCCAGGCCTCATTCGCCGGTTAGTTCCCAACACATCTTCTTCCAACCGAAACCGTTTTGCAAAAGGGGCTGCCCATATTCTGGAGTCAGGGCCAGATTCCGGCACAAGCTCGTGATGAATACCCCAAAAAGGACGCCGTCCCAAGTTCTACATAATGTATTTTCGTGTCAAGGTCTATCTTGTGCAAATGGGCTTGTTGCAAGAGAAGTGTTCTCATCAGATTAGGTATTTATTTATTTAACATGTTTGTATACCGCCCAAACCACAAGTCTCCTTAGATGTTTACGGCACCTTCGCCAACCAAAACGAAAGCTTTGTCATTTCTATTTCCATTGCCCTTTTTGTTAGAATAATATATATATATTTGGTAGTGCCGGCTGTGCCAGCAACCCATGCACAGCCGCCAGTCGTCAAGCCAGGGGTAAACGACAGCAATCTGCCTCCTGCCTGTTGCCTACGTACAGGGTTAGGGACGGAGCACAGGGTCTTCTTGGCTCCTCTGGCTGTTGAGGTGGGCCTGGAGGCGGTCATGGAGAGTGCCTTCTGCACTTCTGAATTGGCAACCGCATCCCTGGCGAAGGGGGGAAAGTAGAACCTCCGGCCCAGCAAAAGGAAATTGGAGAGCATTTGCAGGAAGGAGTGAGGCTTCACCCCGCGATCAAAGTCGCTGTGGGGCTGTAATGAGAAGGGTGGGTGGGTGGGTGGGAGGAGGGACCTGCAACCAGGCATTAATGAGATCACCCAGAACAAAGACAAGTGTGCGAACAGGCAGGGGACCCGGCGGAGGTTTTGAAACATCCCCACTGACCACAGAAATAATAGAGTGAGGAAGAAATGGAGTAGATCCCTGTGGTAAAAACTATTAGAGGCGGCGAATTATAAAACTATTAACCAGAATGTAACTCCCAATTAAAAGATGATTTAACACTGGAATCTGATGGATGGGTTTTGATTAAATGGAGGCCCAGAGTGAGGCGCTCTGGGAAATGGACTTCTCCAACCACTTCTGGAAGTTAAAAGGCAGTTTGATATAAAAATTTATAAATTAAGGTTAATTACTTTAAATAACATGGCTGGAAGCAATAAGGTGGAATTTGTCCTATGCTCTGGGGTCTGGACGGGGGGGGGATATAGATATCCCCACCTCTCCATGGGGTGGGGGAAATATTGAATTAGTATTCTCAAGTACAGGTTGGGAAGGACAAAAGCAAAAGGAAAGTCGGTGGCAGGAGCTGAGCTCTCAGTGAGGGCCCCCCCGCCACTCTCTTTCTCACTGCCTCTCCTTTTTATCCTGCCCTTTCTGCAGAAGCTCTGGCTGGGACGTGTGGACACCCCTAAATCAGCCTCAAAACAACCCTGTGAGGGCTAATAGCAAAGAGGCGCTTTTAAAAAGTGGTGGCCACCTTCATTGAGCAGTGGGGGGGAGCAACTGGCCCTCTCCGCCCCCAGCACAGCATCCCTCCAGTGGCTGTTGCTGGGGTCTCTCTTAAGTTTCTTTTTTAGATTGCGAGCCCTTTGGGGACAAGGAGCCATTTCATTTTTTATATATGTGTGTGTGTGTGTGTGTGTTTGTAAACCGCTTTGGGGACTTTTGTTGAGAAGCGGGATGTAAATATTTGCCGTATCCGTATTTGTATGTTAGGCTGAAAGAGCCTAACCCTAACTGCCCATAGGAACATAGGAAGCTGCCATATACTGAGTCAGACCCTCGGTCCATCTGGCTCAGTATTGTCTGCCCAGACTGGCAGCAGCTTCTCCAAAGGTGCAGGCAGGAGTCTCTCTCCGCCCTATCTTGGAGATGCTGCTGCCAGGGAGGGAACTGGGAACCTAGATGCTCTTCCCGGAGCGGCTCCATCCCCTCAGGGGAAGATCTTCTAAGGCTCACACATGTAGGCTTCCAATTCAAATGCAACCAGGGCAGTCCCTGCTTAGCAGAGGGGACAAGTCATGCTGGCAACCACCAGGCCAGCTCTCCTCCTCTTCCTCCTCTCGCTCAGCTCATAGGTCACCTAGTGAGCCTTGTCGCCAGGCAAGGTCTTGACCAGCCTAACCCTAACCACTATGCCTGCTGGCTTGCGTGGGCATCCATCCCCAGTGCTTGCCGAGAGGGCGCCTTCTGCCCCAGGGGGTTTCTGCAGGGGGCACTTTGGGCGACTCCACCCTCCTGAGCCTTTCCAACTCTTCCTGCCGCTCTAGGATGTCCTGCTCAACGAAACGGGGAGGGTGGCCATACCTCCCCACCCCCACCCCAGTCCAAAGATGGCCACGCGTGGCTTTCGGCCTCCTTTGTCCCCTGCTCCCCCTGAGCACAAAGGAACCCCTCTCTGGCTGGGTGCTGCTGGGAAGTGATCATTCCCGGCCTGTGCTGCTCTCCTCTCGATCCGAGGGTGTCACGGTGAAGAATCTTCAACCTTGACTCCTGGCGCGGCCCTAATTACAGGACATCTTTTTGGCGCGCTGCCTTGATGCCTCTCCGCGCTGGCCCCCTGACCCCAGCGCTTCCTCCGCGGCGCTGGTGTTAACAAGCCTGTCCGTCCCTCGGCTCCCTGGCCCTGATTTGTACCTCGGAATTACCATATCTGGCTTTCACTCACTGACAACCGTCACTTTAAATAGACCTTTTAAAGTTAATACGGCGGCCCTTTGAAAGGGGCCGGATTACTTTTCAGCGATGCTAAATGAGCTCTTTGAGGAGCCTGAGAGAGCCCTCCGGTTCTCCCTCCCTCCCTCCCTCCCCCCCCCACCAGAAGGGAAAAAAATTAATAATTCTCTCTCCCTCCTCCACCCCCCCCGCCACCCCCATTCATTGATGAAGAGGCTTCACCCGGCACAAATCTGTCGTGGGCTGAGCCAAAACGCCTGGTTTCCTTTTCACCAACATTTTTTGGGCAACGAGGAAAATGTTTCCTTGCATTGGAGGTTCTTCGTCATGGCTTGCCCCCCAAATGAGTTTGCTGGTTTCGCTAAGTTGCCCTCAGCCAAATCAGAAGAACCTGAGAATAGCCCAAGGAGGCTCGTCCAGGCCAGCCTCCTGTTTCCCCACAGCGGCCCACCAGATGCCCCCCGAGAAGCCCACAGGCCAGAGGGGAGGGCAGACTCTTGCTCCTGCTGTTGCTGGCCTGCAACGGGGATCTGGAGGCATCCTGCTGCCTCTGAGGCCTGGAAACCAAGACCAGCCTGAGGAAACAGAGGCACCCGCCAGGCAAATGTGGACCTTTTGCCCTCCGTTTTTTAGAAGAAGCTTCTGGAGAGGAGAGCTGGTCTTGTGGTAGCAAGCATGACTTGTCCCCTTAGCTAAGCAGGGTCTGCCCTGGTTGCGTATGAAAGGGAGACTAGAAGTGTGAGCACTGGAAGATATTCCCCTTAGGGGATGATGGAGCCGCTCTGGGAAGAGCATCTAGGTTCCAAGTCCCCTCCCTACACAACGCATCATCCACTTGTGGAATTCTCTGCCACAAGATGTGGTGACAGCCCACAACCTGGATGGCTTTAAGAGGGGTTTGGATAACTTCATGGAGGAGAGGTCTATCAACGACTACTAGTCTGGTAGCTTTGGGCTACCTCCAGCCTCAGAGGCACGATGCCTCTCAATACTAGTTGCAGGGGAACCACAGCAGCAGGAGAGAGGGCATGCACAGACCTCTTGCCTGTGGGCTCCCCAGAGGCATCTGGTGGGCCACTGTGGGAAACCGGATGCTGCACTAGATGGGCCTCCTTGGGCCTGATCTAGCAGGGCTGTTCTTATGTTCTCCACCTCAAGCTGTGGTTCCCAGGAAGTGCTGAAAAAAGGAACATTCTCTTGTTCCCCAAGACAGCAGCCCATTAAAGCTTCAATTCCCCCAAAAGCACAATTGGAGGCATTGAAAGAGCACCCCCTCTTCCTCTCCAGAATTAGTATCTGTTTTCATCCCTTGCCTTCTAAAAGGACAGGAGAGCCAGTCAATGGAGTCTGCAAACAGACTGGCCGTGCCACCTCGCTCCTTCAGACAGGTTCATAATGCTGAGGAAACCACCCTCCTCTGTGAATGTCGAAATCAATTAAGGGAGAACTGGGGGGAAATGAGGGTTTTTATAGTCAAATTTAAAACCAAAGGAACTTGGAGAAAAACACTTCATGGGCGTCCCAGAGGAGCCACCATTAGACTTTGAAATGATGCTCCACATTGATTAGCCAAACACACCGACAAATGTGGAGAGAGGGAGGGGGGAGAGGGAGAGAGAGATGTGTGGGGGTGTACAGGCACTTTTTTAAAGACTTGAAGGGCCCCCCGAAGGGCTAGAAACTTGCCAGTTTTATTTTGATAAAGTTAAAGAAGTTGAAGGCCAGTGCCGTGTGGTGCACACAGAACTGGGTCTGCACCAGAAAGACAGGGATTCCCATTCCAGATCCATCTCTGGGTCTCTGCATTTGACATCACTGTTATTTGACAAGACATGACGGTGGACGTGCAGCCGTATTGGGGCTTGACAGGCTAACACGTACGAGATTCCATATCTGGCACCTACCTCAAAAGACCCACAGGTCAGGAGCCATCACTTGAGAGATGAGGGGGAAATGCCAACTGGTCCAAAGCCCTCACCTCACGCCAGTTCTGGTGGAACCAGAAGTCAAAAATCAAATCTCAACACCTAAGAGGCAAAGTCAGAGCGCTTGGGTGAGTTTCAGGATTTTGCTGCTGCCTGCCGCATGAGGAGTGTGTGCATCTCTCTTGGGGGGCCAAGGGAAGTGGATTTGCCGGTGGTGCCTTGCATGTCCCTGGGGCCACTTTTGGGCTCAGTGAGAAGCAGACAGAGGCAGGCCTTGCACTGGCTCTTCTCAGGCACCCGTCGGCATTCTCGATATCCTCACCTAATATTGCCAGCCAACATCCCTCTGCCTGCTGAGAATTATGAGAGATCTCAACTTCCAGGCTGGAAAAAAATGATTGCAAGACGGTTATTTCCCCCTCAAGATAATACTAATAATTCTCAAGTGGTGGGCTGGTGGGGGTGGGCATCATTCCAGTCAAGAACACCTCCAGCTACTTCCTTGGCCCAGGAACTCATTTCAGCACCAGACCCAAGTTTTTTAAAAACCAACCACCACCCAACAACCCACTCCTGGCCTTCTTCATTTCAGCCACCCAACTGGTGGGGAGAGCAGCCTTTGCCCAGGGGGTGTCCACCCCCCAAGAGGCATGAGGAGGCGGTGGACCCAGCCAGCAAAGCAGTGAGGCACCAGTGAGGAGGCCTGGCACCCCGGAAGCAGAGGAGGAAGCACAGAAGGGGGGCAGCCTTAGGGTCAGTGCCGCAGGGGCACGCTGCTCTTCAGCAACTAGGCACCAGACATCCTGGCCCGTCAACCCAGCAAATGAACCCCAGATCACGCTCTACTTCCTGCCTGCTTCTGCTTCAAATCCAAAGCCCTCCCACCCAAGCCCGGACAAGTGTGCGTCGGTTGGAGTCACCCAACGGCGAGGGGGGAGGCGCTCGGCACTCGGCGCATGCTCAGAGGTATTGTCACCTCTGCCAAATCCAGTCCAGTGGGTGGTTTGGGGTGCCCAAAGGCTTTCACGTGAGTGGAACCCGGGAGGTAGGAACCCCACTCAAGAGGACCTGGACAAGAAAGCCATAAACCATGCACAGTGGGGTACGGATCAATCTGGACTGCTATCCCTCTGCTTGAGAGCGCTTTCGTGAGTTTACACTGGACCCAGATCCACCCTTCGGCCAAAACATCAAGTATGTTGACGAAAGGGAACCCCCTTACAGGCCTGTCAAACGAGAATTGCGGGGGCCCAGATTTCTGCCAGCCTGCTCGGCTCAATGTGCTGCTGGATATGCCCCCAGCCTGTTTGGAGGCGCAGTACAAACATGCACGGAACAGTGAAGACCAGTCCTTAAATAGATGTGTAAAGGAAGATGACAGACTGGCATTCCATAGACATCCAGTTGCGCAAAGCACAGACTGCATCCGAGGGAAAGTTGCCTTTGCGAGGGGGCAACACCTCTGGCAAATCCACTGGCTCACCAGGCAACGAGGAACACATGCTATCGTTGGTGTGTCGGCGGCAGAAACTCCATCGCCTTCTGTCGGATCTGCGTCTTTGGTTGGTAGCAATAGTGTGTCTTGGGGCTGAGACCTTGGACGTAACAAACTCCATCACTCTTTTTCATTACCGCCCCCCACCCACACACCATTTTAAAAAAAGAAGAAGGAAATAATTCTAACCAGTTTAAGCTGGTTTCCACTTGGGGCATGCAGCAACTTAACCAGCCAACCAACACCTGCCAAAAGAGTAATGACCTGACTGTTGAATTTGGAAACCTCTCCCCATAACAGCAATATGGGGCTGGCGGAGGGTGGGGGAGCTGCAGACGGGGCCTGTTTAGAATCCAGAACCACCCAGCAATCTGCAGGTGCGAGCCTCATTTCCGAACGAAGGCCAGCGATTTCCAGCGGCTGGAGATGATCCGAGAGTGGGGAGGTGGGGTGGTGGGGGGAGGAAAAAAGCGGGCCCAGCCATTCAGTTACATGATCTAAATTCTAATCAAACATCATTTAAAGCATGTTTTATTTCTGCCTCTGGAGAGACAGTTCCTCTGGAGCCCTCGCCATGGCAACCAGCGTCTCATTTCAAAAGTGTCATGCCACATTATCATGCGAGCAGCTCAAGCGGGCCTGCCTGACAAGGCCTCTCTGCCCCTCGCGACAAGGAACGTTCCGGGCTTATGCTGTTTATTTTCGGTGTCAGGCAGCCGGCGGCAGATTGAAAGGGAACCCGCGGCCCCCTCCGACGACACGCCTCACACCCCGCTTGGCGATAAGACACAATGTGCGCAGATATTTGCCTACATGTGCATCCACAATGCGCGGCGTGAGGCAGCTTTGGAGCACCTCTTCCTGTCCACCCCTGAGGCTGGGTGAGGAGGAGACGCACAAAAGAAGACATCATATTATGCACAGGAGAGGAGCAGGGGACGGCGGCCCTGCTTTGGGAAGGGAGAGGGGTCTCTCTCTCCCTGCTGTGGCGGCCCTGGCCGTGTTCTGTGGGGGACGCAGCAGTCCAAGGCCTCCCAAGAAGGGGCGTTCCCAACGTCCACCACCTCCTCCAAATTGCTCCCCAGGTTTGGGCCAAATCGCCGTATTTACCCGAATCGAAGACGAGACTGAATTGAAGGCCAAATCGCCGTATTTACACGAATCGAAGACGAGACTGAATTGAAGGCCGCCCCCTCAAAAAGCAGAGGTCCAATGCAGGTTTGCTCGAACCGGAACAGGACTCTGGATTTAAGACGACCTCCTGACTTCTAATCTCAGAAAACTTGGGCTGGGGGGAACCTAGTCTTAGATTCGGGTAAATACAACATTTGGTACCATTTCCAAAGTGGAACTGAGGCAGTGAGCGGTCTCCTTTTTAAAATCCCCCGTTCTGTTCCCCAATGTTGTGCCGCGCTTCTGTAGTTTGACGCAGCAGCCGTCTGTGACTGTCCCTTCCCGCCACGATCCGTGTCGGGGCTGATATAACACTCCCCCAAAAGGAGAAGAAGTGCCAGCCATGCTGCTGTGATGGTGCCCATTATCTCCCGCTCCAGACCCATCTGGGGGTGGTGTTTTCACAGTGTAGACGAGTGAGCACAACAACACAAAGAGGATCTTGACGCCAGCACAGATTCAGCCCATATGGGATTCCTTTCTTCTGTCACCCCTGAAACTTCAGGATGGAGCCGGCTAGAAATGCAAAGAAACGGCACATCGACAACGTCCACTGGATTCCAGCAAGGGGTGAGAGGAGATGTCCTCTCCTTTCAGGAGTGTCTCGTCCTAAGGAGCCGGGGGCGGAGGGGCGCCAAGGGAGGCACAGCTGCCTCTCCTTCCCAGAGCGCCATCTGCTCCTCTCTCTCCCAACCCACCCAGCACAGCTCTACTTGATGAATGGCCACCCTGCAGGCCGTGCAACTCTTGGGCAGGAGGGGAGAGAGAGGAGCTGGGCTCCTGTCTCCCTTATCTGTTCTCTCCCAAGTGGTCCAAGTGTCTTCGAGGATGAAAGAAGGAAGGCGCTTGGGCTGGCATTGGGGTGCCATCCTAAGAAGTGCTCCGTGGCCAGGCTTGGATTCACAAGGAGAAGGGGCTCCCCTTTCAGAAGAGCCGGCGGGACATTCAACTTGAAGCTCTGCCCATACGCTTGCAGCTGCTGAGGTCCATTTAGGGTTTTTTTTAGCCATTCTCTCCAGAGAGCAAGGCAGAAGGCACTCTGCTTTATCCCCTTTATTTCTGCCCTTTGGGGGCCCTTTTTAAGCTCAAGGAACCTAACCCCCCAATTCCCATTGATTCAAGGTTTCGTTATTCATGGTTTCCGTATCTACGCCTATAGGGGAGAATGGAGCGCCCGCAAGAAACGAGGGGCCAGCTGTACTTTGCCAGGGGTGCTGAGGAGGTTCTGGTTGCCACTACCCATCAATCCCAGTTGTCACCCTGAGCACCCCCCCCCCCCGCCAATACTCATGGGAATGTTCAGACATGTAACTAGGGGGATTCCTTGGAGTCGAAGGGGCACCCCTCCTGACCCCAGAGCCTTTGCATAAGCAGTTGTGAGAAGGGTGGACGTGGGATAAAACTCAGCACAGTCTAGTAGGCTTTACTTTCAACCGAGCAAAAAAGGGTTGAAAGTTTAGTTGATCACAGTAACATAAAGGAACAGAGTTTACGGGTAAAATGAGGTCATGCAGAAAGCATACGCATTGTGTGTTCACTTTCTGGCCTTGGTCTAGGGGACCAACAGCCCCAAATTCTTGGTTGCCAAAGAGATGTCTTCAGAATCTCAGGCCATGAAGCATGGGACAAAGGAACAGAGGAAGCTGCCATATACTGAGTCAGACCCTTGGTCCTAAGCAGGGTCTGCCCTGGTTGCATCTGAATGGGAGACTTGATGTGTGAGCCCTGGAAGATATGCCCCTCAGGGGATAATGGGGCCGCTCTGGGAAGAGCAGAAGGTTTCAAAGTTCCCTCCCTGGCAGCCTCTCCAAGATAGGGCTGAGAGAGATTCCTGCCTGCCACCTGGGAGAAGCCGCTGCCAGTCTATAGACCAATGGTCTGACTCAGTATATGGCAGTTTCCTCTGTTCCTATGTTCCTAGACTGTCAGGAGATGCCAGCTGGTCAGGGGCGCCTCTTCCCGAGGGGTCCTCCTTCCTCCTGCAAACTCCCTGGCGGTGGTGGGGGGCCTGGCCTGGCCAAGCAGCCCTTCTCCCATTTTATCGCCCGGCGTGTGTCGGACGAGAGCATCCTCCTTCCTCGCTCCCTTTGGTGCTCTAAAGCCGAAGGTATATAAAACCAGTAAAAGACATAACAGCCAGCCATCCTCCTCGGAAATGCCGGATATAAAACAAACAACTCGGCACACTTCCCCTCTCTCTGGAGGCACGCTTAAAGTTAAGCACGTCATTGAAGAGAGGCAGCCGTGGTGTTTGTGCCTCTGTGCAGGTGAATGGAGTCGTAGTCGTTTCACAGAGAAACGGGGTTCTTTCTTTGCTTTGACATAATCTGCCGAGAGAGAGAGAGAGAGAGAGAGAGAGAGAGAGAGAGAGAGAGATTGGACTCCACCTTAGAAAAGGTGCAGGAAAAACAAAATGCCCCTTAATAAGGTACCTGCTGCCACCCATGGTTTTTGAAAGCACTTGATCTTCAATGAATTAAAAATAATAATAATCTGTTGCCAAATTTGAAAAGCGGGCTCTCAAACACTACAAAACATTGTGTGTGTGTGTGTGTGTGTGTGTGTGTGTGTTTTTAAGGCCTTCTATAGGTGAGGAGCAGAGATGGGGAGAGACGGTGAGGGCGGGCAGGGAGCTCCAGTCTAGCAGAAAGTGTCTTTTCTCTCTCTGTGTAATCAAGGCAAAGACAATCAGTTCCTATCGTGAGAATGATGCTGCGTCATCAGATGTCTTCTCAGTCTGAAGAACAGGAGTTGCAGGAATCACCACCATGTGTGAGGAATGTCTCACACAATCCTTGCTTTTGAGCCACGTGGCAGACAATCTCCGGGTGCGGTGCCGGCTTGAGTTTCCACCCTGTGCCCCCGTTCAAGTTAGCCGGACAATCCTTGTATATGAAGGTTCATGTCGACATTCCGTTTTCGTCTCTTTGTGGCTGACTTAGAAAAAGCTTATTTGCCTGGAGAGAATCTTTAGCTCTCCTCCAGGAGCTGGCTCCGTGTGTTCCTTCCCCCTCACCCCTACAGAGATGCATCTGTAGGGATTGCCAATGGCTCTTCTTCGGCTGTTCAGCCTCACAAGAGCTGCACTGCCTGGAAGTTTTTCGCACTTTGTCGTTAAGAGTTTTAAAGTTTTGTCGTTTAAGAGCTTTTAGGTTTTAGAGTTTTTATCTGTATTTTAAATTGTTTTAATTGCGTCAAAGTTTTAACCATTGTTGTGCTTTCAATGGCAAACTGCCTGGAGATTTCTATATGGGGCGCTCTAGAAATGTGCTAAATCAATCCATCATGGAATGAGGTGACTCTTTGCAAGGGCTGGGAACTGTCTCTTTGGGTGCACAGCATCAGAGGGGGGCACCTCTGGCTCAGGGGCAGGATGGAGTCCACCTGCCCACCACGCCTTGCCAGACTGCCGTCTGCCTGGACCAAACCTCCCATGCTTTATTCCCCTCCAAAATCTAATCTATTCTGGGAGCAACAGCCATTTTAAATAACAACAACAAGAAGAAGAAGTTAAAATAATAATAATAACAAGTCAAAATAATCGACATAGCAATACCAGGGGATAGCAGAATAGAAGAAAAAGAAATAGAAAAACACCCCAAAATACAAAGATCTACCAATTGGAATTGAAAGGCTGTGGCAGAAGAAGACCAAAATAATCCCAGTCGTAATTGGCACCCTAGGTGCAGTTCCAAAAGACCTTGAAGAGCACCTCAACACCATCGGGGCCACAGAAATCACCACCAGCCATAGAAAAAAAGCAGCTTTACTGGGAACAGCCTATATTTTGCGACGAGATCTATAATAACCAACAGTATTGATGATAAAATCCAGCCGTCCCAGGTCCTTGGGAAGGACTCGATGTCTGGATAAAACAAACCAGTCAATAGCACCTGTCTGACTGTGTGAACAAGAAATAATAATAATAATAAAAAATAATAATTAATAATAATTGTTGAATGCCACCAAACTGAGATTCACAGCAAGCCAAAGGAGTCCCCAAGGCTTCCTGGCAGCATCCAATCAGCCCAATCCGCACGGCTGTCTCTGTTTTTGCAAAAACACCCCCACCCCCAAAAGGTGAGAGAGAACCAATTTCCACTTGGCCGGCTAAGCCAGGATGTTTCCAGGCAGGATGGAGATGAAGGACACCAAAGGGCCCTTCCCAAGGCACCCTGCTGCTCTGCTGGGCCATCTGCAAAGACAGGGGATTTGGCCCGCAGTTTGCTCAGAGAAACTGTCAATAGTAGAGAGAACTTTACCGAGGAGAGTTTGGGGGACTCTGCGGAACGGAACGCTGACCTGCCCTCCAACAGAGGAGGGTGAGGCGGCAGGTTCCTCCTGGCGGCTGCTGGGCCAGGCTGCTGGGCCGCCTTGGCCACTGGTGTTGGCAAATGGGATTTGCCTGGCCGTTCACCTCGGGATGTGAGCCCTGGCTGTTTGGGGCAGATCCAGGCCTGGAGTGAGTGTGTCAGGGTGTACTGTGCATGCCATGCCAGTCCTGTTGGGAGCAGGGAGCCCCTTAAGTGGTGCAGCGGGGAAATGCTTGACTAACAGGCAGAAGGTTGCCGGTTCAAATCCTCACTGGTCTGTTCCCCAGACTATGGGAATCACCAATATCGGGCAGCAGCAATCTAGGAAGATGCTGAAAGGCATCATCATCTCACACTGCTTGGGAGGAGGCAATGGTCAACCCCTCCTGGATCCTACCAAAGACAATCACAGGGCTTTTCTGTGGGCGCCAGGAGTCGACACCAACTCAACGGCACAACTTTACCTTCATGGAAGCCCCATTTCTGTGGGGACCCTTTCCTGTTGCTTTCAGGATCCAACAAATGGATCACCTTTGTAATTGCACCCACTTGGGCTTTAAGGTGTATGTGTGTGTGGCGGGGGGGACCTCTTGCTTTGAAATGCTTCCCGCCCCCCGCCTGGCCCAGCACCACCCTCGGTCATCTCCTGGAAGAGGCACCACTTTGAATGCCCAGCCTGACCCCAAATGCAGCAGCATCCTAGGGAAGTGTGGGTTGAAAAGAAACCAGCCGTTGAGTTGAAGTGATGGGGTGTGTGTGTGTGTGCTGCCATTGTTTGTACCCACACAAGGCAAGGTTGTGCCCCCCAGAAGAGGGGGTCTTCGACACGGCAGCGGGTAGGAGGACGCAGCAGCCCTTGCGGCCAGGTAGCCAGGTAGCCGTTGCAAGTTTTGGGGAGACCAAATGGAAGGCCATTTGTCTCTCTTGGGAACCATCTTGTGGACGGCGGAGGCAGCAGCATACCAAGGGCTGAAGCCCACCTTGATTAATTGGCTCATTTGTTTATTTCTTTTATTTAATGAGGTGTGGAGCAACCTCTAGTGGTAGACGGAAGAACGCCCTAATGGTACGTCCACTGACTTTTGTGGCATTTGAAAATCGATAACTACACCGACGTGTCCAAAGACTAGAAAGGGAGCAATGTGGTGCAGATTGGTGCCCTCCCAGTCCTTCGGTCTCCCCGCCCCACACCCACACACAATATGGGTCTGTGGCCCAGCTCGGCATGCAGAAAGTCCCCGGTTCACTCCCCCCAGCGTCCCCAGGGGTGAAACAACATAATCGGATGTGGTTTTACTTCTCTGTCCACCCCCCGCCCCCAATAATACTGGGGTAGTGCAGCTATGTTGAATCTTAACTAAAACCTGGAAAACTTCCTAATGTGCAAGCAAGTTGCCACTTTCTCATGAGCCAGGTCTTGCTGCTGAGTGAGATTGCTCTCCCTCCCTCCTTCCCTCCCTCCCTCTCTCTCTCTCTCTCTCTCTGTGACCTTAGCGTCCATTTGTGAAAATTATCTGTTTTGGCCAGCTCTGCTCTCTTGCCTTCAGCCTCCTGTTGGGTTTCATTGGCTGCGGCGCGGCCCTTCACCGATGCATTTGCCCCACCGTTCATCCACCCCTCTCTTAATTAAAACCATCACTTTTAATTACTTTCCTGCAATAAGAATGATTCACAGGGCTTCATTTCTTCCAAGTCAAATGCCTCCTTTTAGAAAAGAGCTATCTTTTAATAGGAAATATTCCTGGCCCCTCCTGTGCGCTTTGGTGGGAGACTTTTCTATTGGCTTGCCTCTCTCGTCTGAAAAGCCTTGGCCAAGATCTAGACAAAGCACTCCCTTTCCTGGCTCCGAGACCCATGAAGAGCTACGCATACAACCCTTTTCGGAAGGACTACCGTCTTCCAGTTCCTTTGTCTTTTAACCCATATAGTGCCCTGGAATGGGGCTACATGCTGCAGCCTCTAAATACATATTATTTTGTCTATTTTCACGTCTCTCCTTCCGAAACACCAGGTCAATAGTATACTGCCAGAAATGTTTTTATGCGGTGGTTTGTATACAATTGTATGGGATGCTAAGAATCTATAGACCAGGGGCGGAATGAGGACGAGGCACGAGGCAGGGGGAGGCCGTTGTCTGGGGCCCCCACTGCCTGGAGGGGCCCCCAGAGACGCCCCACATGGCTCCCCACGGCCCCCTGCCCAGCCCCCAGGCCCCTCAGCTGATGGGCGGGGCTGCCTCCGTGTAGGCCTCGCTGAAGCCTGGACTCGAGTAGGCCGGCAGGCCCCGAGCCAGCCAGGGAGGAGGAGGTAGCCGGAGGGGCCACCCCAGTCCTCTGCAGCAGCAGACCCCCTGCCCAGCCCAGCCCCTGCCAGGTAGGACGTGGATTCCTCCTTTTTGTGGTTCCCCCCCCTGCAGATATATAGGGACCTGCTTGCCATGGGGCTTTGGCGGGGGGGGGGCTGAGAAGTCTGAATATTTACCTTGAAACAGGCTGGGAAACTGGCTGGCTTTAGAAAACCGCACAACTGTCTGAAAAGGCCTGTCAGTGGCTTGTTTCATGGCAGGAAATAACAAAAACTTTGGGAAACAAACAATATTATATTGTCTCTATTTGTTTATTCATCCATTGATAAATACACTTCTGTTCAAGCTGCTTTGCAACCCAGAGGGTCTGAGTGAGGACTGTGGAGCCTGTGTGGGGGGCTTTGCTTTGCTTTGGTTTTTTCTTGCCTGCAAACTGCGCCCCAATAACTGGCAGGGGCGACTTCAGGGTCCGTCTGGCCCCCCTGCGAATGCAGCAGCACCTCCCTAATTCCCGAGGGGGAGAGGGGTGTCGAAGGGCCCTAAAAGCCCCCCCCCCCGAGTGAAAAGCCTGCTGGAATCCCACTGGACTGGATTGCAGCAGCAGGGAGGGGCCCGTTTTGATAACTAGTGTTTCCAGTGTGTTCAAGGCATTAAAAGTAGCGCAGATATATAGTATTCAGTGTATATCACTCTGTATTGTGAAGTGTGTGTGTGTGTGTGTGTGTGTGTGTATTCAGGGAAATGTATTTCCAGGCAGCAGACTTATTTTGAAATACCAGACTTGAATCCTTGCGGGCCTGGGGTGTGTGGAGGCCCTGGACTTCTTTTTTTGGGGGGTGGGGGCATTTTAAAATCTCGTCTCTGGGCCCACTGCAACCTTGCTACGCCCCTGCTAGAGACAGCTCCTTAGGGAGGGGTCTGGATGTGTCCCATTGCAAGTTTTAGTAGAGGAGAGCCGGTCTGGTAGGAGCAAGCATGACTTGTCTCCTTAGCTAAGCAGGGTCTGCCCTGGTTGCATAGGAATGTGTGGAGTGTGAGCACTGGAAGAGATTCCTGCTCTGGGAAGAGCAGAAGGTTCCCAGTCCCCTCCCTGGCGGCATCTCCAGGATAGGGCTGGGAGAGAGACTTCTGCCTGCCACCTTGGAGAATCCGCTGCCAGTCTGTGTAGACAATACTGAGCTAGATAGGCCAAGGGTCTGACTCGGTATATGGCAGCTTCCTATGTCTCTGTCCTCTGTTCCTAGCAAGAGGGGGATTGGAGAATATCCTGTGGATTGTTTCCTCCTTGCCTGCTGAGAGGATGGCAGGGCTGGCGGGGGGGGGGGGGGGCGGCGCGGGGGGGGGAGCCTGCCCTTCCCACCATTCACCCTCTTCTCTGCCTCTTTAGCCCCAAGTGAATTCCAAAAGCCAAGGTGAGCGGAGGCCATGCCAAGGGAGGGAGCAGATTTCGGCAACTCCTCACAACTGCGGTGAGGCAGTGGTGCAGCCAGATCAGGGCCCCGTAACCCTGCAGCCCAGCCAGCCACACACCACACATGACAGCACACAGAGGCATCAGCAGAACCAGCCACAAAAGCAGTCATGAGGTCACCGCAAACACAAATGCCATCGGAAAAGCTTCATTTTTAAAAAAACAGTGTGCTCTCAACCAGAGGTGCGCCTAGGTCATTTTGGAGCCTGGACCTAGAGGCCTATGGAGCCCCCGCCCCCCCCCCCCCGCAAATTAAGCATCATCATGCTTGGCTGGGTGACCACACCATCTGGGACAGACAAGGGGGGCCCCTGGGGCTCTGGAGGCCCTGGACTTCGGCCCGGAGGTCCAGAGGTAAGAGCACCTCTGTTATCAACACACCGGAGATAACCAAATGCTGTAGCACACAAACGGAGCACATCCGGCCCTTGACACAACATCGGAACACAGGCCTTATACTGAGTCAGACCCTTGGTCCATCTCGCTCACTCTTGTCTACCCAGACTGGCAGCGGCTTCTCCAGAGTTGCAGGCAGGAGTCTCTCTCCCGGCCCTGTCTTGGAGATGCTGCCAGGGAGGGGACTTGGGACCTTCTGCCCTTCCCGAGCGGCCCCATTATCCCCAAAGGGGGGATCTCTTACAGCATCCACACCCACACCCTCCCATTCAAATGCAGCCAGGGTGGGCCCTGCTTAGCTAAGGGGACAAGTCATGCTTGCTGCCACAAGACCAGCCCTCCTCCCTGCACGTCAACACGGAAGAACAGGAGGAGGAGGTCTCCCAACAACAAGCCCACCCTTTCTGCTTGGGAAGCAATACCTGGGACTTCAGAAGCAGCATCCCAGGAGAACTTGGGAGGCCTCCTTTGCCCTTCCAGCAGGCCCAGAGCGGTTCCCAAGGCCACTGCTGTGCTTTGCCTCTTGAAAGGTGCTGGCCGCAGCCATGAAGAAGTATATTTGGAAGAGCCCTGGTGATGGTGGTCAAGCCGAGGCAGCCTGACTGAAAGGGAACGATGCCATCTCACTGGGGTGGTGGGTTCTGCCCCATCTTCAGCACCAGCGTTATTAATAGGTGTCCCCTGATATCCTCCCATAGATTGCCTTCCATGGGGCACATGAGCTTCCATGGGGCACTTTCAGATGCTCGGCAGGACACGAGAACCCATAAAGGGCGGGGAGGAGGAGAGGCATTTGTGGAAAGGACTATTTTTAGGGACAGATAAAATATCATTCTGCGAAATGGATTTGCTGGCCGTCCTCGCCCAAACGGAGCACCTATTAAATTGCAGAAGCCATTATTCCTCAGCTTGGGTGGAGGATATATGTATTTCTGAAACTTTTCCCTCCAAGAGATAGATTTTATTATTTTAAGCAGAGTTTAAAACCCACTTTTCTTTTTTATGATGAAGGGCCGGGGGTGGGGGGATACGATGAAGGAAGCCAGTGCTCAGAAAGACGGCCCGGCAGCACCCAAGCAAAGACAGAAGGGCCCCCAAGAGTTGGGGAAAGCCAAGTCCACCTCCTGCTCAGATAGATGGGGGGGGGAACCTTGGACTAGCCTGGCCTACCTCACAGGGCTGTTGTGGTGGTGGGTGGGGGGGAGGAACCATGCATGCCAGCCAGAGCTCCTGGGAGGGAGGGAGGGAGGGAGGGAGGGAGCCCCCCCACCCAAAAAGGACCTGACTTCAAAATGCCTTCTCTGCTCTCCACATCCAGAGGCCCCTAGCTGGATGGGGTGAAAAGACATTTGCCCTAAACCCAAAGACAAAGGTGCGGTTGCCCTCGGGGTCAGGAGGAGGAGCCTAGAGTGGATCCAGGGCAGATCTCGAAAGCACAGCCCAAAGGGCGGGGGCCAGATCCCAGTGCAAAAGCCGCTTTTAAAAAAGAAAAGGGCTGTGGCTTCCTAGCCAACTGGTAGACTTGTGCACAGACCTAAAAAATGGTCTGCCTCGGTCTGTGGCTGCTTCCTCTGTGCCGATGATGAAACCCGGGCTGTCCCCAGAGGACGGCGTTGGCAGGTGCTGGCGGGCGTCGTTTATTCCCGGCTCTTGCCCGGAGAGGTGTCTTCGTTCAGGGACTGGGCTTTGCCACTGCCACCCACCCACCGGCTACCGGCCTCCCCCCCCCCCCCCGCTTCTCTTCCTCCCACTCCCAAGCCGGGAAACAAAAGGTGAATGAGGAGGAGTCCAAGTCTCTGCGCGCACGAAGCTGGTGGCTGGGATGTCTGCCAGCCAGCCGGGGAAGGTTACAAACCTCCCGCCTGGTGTGGGCTGCCGGGAGGGGGCTGTGGAAATTTACAGCCGGCTCCCTGCAAAGTCACAGTTCAGCTGCTCTCCTGCCGCAGGTGCTCATGGGAGCTCCCAGGCCCCAAGAAGATGGATGGAGCCTTCTCTCCCTCCAACTGTAAATAGACAGCCAGCCTTGTCAGAACAGGCCTGGGCCGTCACGCCCTGACAGCTGAGGGGCTCCCCAACACACACACACGCACACACACACTCCTCGGCCAGCACTCGGGGCAACCGTTGATTTGTCTCTTTTTTATATTTGCAAACCGCCGAACACATCCAGGACATCCCAAGGCAGTGAGCAGCCATTTCAAACCAGAAGGCAAAAGCAGGCTAAGAAGGGCTTTAACAAAAGGCCAGCGGAAAGACCTTCCCTCAGTGAAGAGCTTTATTACGGTCCCTGACCAGATTTCCCCGTTAGAAGTTGACGTCCAACGCAGTTGGTCTGTCAGATACCACCATTACATTTAGGTAGAAGATCACCCAAATCGGCACACTTTACCGTTTTTTACCCAAATCAGGGGCGTATCCTTACCTAACTGATAGGAGGAGCCTTTGCCATCACTTGGCCAATCTTGTCTGCAAGGGCACAAGATTCAGCAGCACAAGAGGTAACGGAGAAAAGAAAGAGGATTTTTTAAAAGATAAGAATCCATTGGTCTTCCCTGTAAGTTCTCTTAAAATCCATTGGTCTTCCCTGTAAGTTCTCTTAAAATCCATTGGTCTTCCCTGTAAGTTCTCTTAAAATCCATTGGTCTTCCCTGTAAGTTCTCTCAAAGGGGTGGAATCCACTTGCTCCGTGGAGGAGTGCTATACAATTTACAGTGTCACCAAATTTCCAGCTTTGTCTGATCCAAAAGACGCCTGTGCGGGTGCGAGGGTCTCTTTCTGTACCTCCCCTCCAGCCAAGCTGATGGAAGCCCCTTCCCTGGCCAAAGACCCCAGAGGTCAAGTGGGAGACAGCTTTGAAGGGCCTGAATGGCGGGGGGGGGGCTGGACCCCCCAGCCTGCTCCTAGCCATTGCACAAGTTGCTCTCTCGGTGCTGGTTCCTTGGGCTGGAAGGTGCAGTAGAAAACTAGAACCTGGAGCCTTTGTGTGGGGAAAGGGGTCAGTTCCCCCAGGAAGCCGGCTTCCGCCCCGCCCCGCCCTCAGCTCCTCATAACAGGCATTTAATTGAGATGTAACAGGGAAGTTGTTGCATGTTAAATAAATACTAATTGATTATTTTAAATATATGTGGCAAGAGTTTAACAGCTAGGCAGTGGACCTCTCGACATTAATGGGGCTGTTAAACGTCAATTATTATGGTTTTATAATCAATGGATAGTTAAGAGGCCTTAATTTTCTTTGCTTAGGTTCAATGGGTCAGCATTTGTATGTTGGCCAATACAAACTGTATTGGGCGGGGGGAGGAAGGAGAGAGAGAAGGAAGGAAGGAAGGAAGGAAAGATAGAAAGAAAGAAAGAAAGAAGAAAGGAAAGCCAGCCAGCCAAACTATACACATCCAGCAGAATCTCCTGGTAAAGCTTTAACCCACACAGCTACCCCTTCAGGGGATGAATCTGAATGTCCACCTGGGAAGGAGGACAATGTCCCAGGAAAAGCAGACCAATTGCCCCCCAGGGAGGACGGCTCAGCCTCGCGCTCTCCCTTAGCTGCCCGTTTTCTGTGTGCGAGGGATGGGTGGTGTGCCTTCCAGATGCTTCCCTTCTGCAGCACAGTCCCTGTCCGTGGTGCTAAAGCAATGGCTGTTCAGCAGGGTGGGACTCAGTCCAGGTGGGCCCCTGCTTTGGGTGCACAGGCCCAGCCTGCCACCCACCCCGGCAGCCTCCCCAGGTAGGGCTGGAACAGACCCCTGCCAGGAACCCGGGAGAGCTGCTGCTGTCGCTGCCAGCCAGCGCAAGAAGGACTGGGCTAGATGGAGCCAGGGGTCTGACTCGGGGGGGAAAGGTGGCTGCTCCTCCTTAGGGGCGCGGGGCAACTCCAGCCATCCTCCGGCAGGCCACCCGGGCACAGTTGAGGAACAGCCTTCCTTGGAGTTGCTGAGAAGAGGAGGGGCAACCCGGCAGGGTTGGTTTTCCTGGCAGCTGCCCCCTCCTGCCGCCCCAGTCCTGCCGAGGCCTCCGGATTTGGGGATGGGGGATTTGAATTTGATGGGGATTTGAACTCGGGTCTCCCCGGTCCTAGTCCAGCAGCACTCTAACCACGACACCACGCTGGCTCTCGCCTGTGATCCCAGCATCACTGACTGCACCAGCAGCTCTTCAGAGGTGTCCCCGTGGCCCCTGGGGACGCCTCCTCCCACCGAGGCAGCAGCAACGGGGCGGGTGCTGCAGCGTAACCGCTCTACTCTGAGGAAGCCATTCCCACAAGCCAAGTGAGGACCTGAGGACAGGTCACCTGCATGGGCTGCAGCAGCCCAGCTGGAGGAAGGAGGGAGGGAAGAGCACCTGGCAGGGGGGTCGAGGAGGAGGAAACGTCTTCATCGCTTCCCAGGCTTCAGATTGGAAAAAGAGAGATCAATAAAGCAGAACTTCATTTAATGGTGTGAGAAACTATCTAGAACGGAGATGGGCAGGGGCCGCTGATTACAAAACAAACAAGCCAATTAGAACCCAGCAAGGAAAGGAGGGCGGGGGGAGGGAGGGAGGAAAGCTGGTGGCGGAGCCTGGCTTGGCCTGCCCAAGAGGCCAGGCCTCCATCCCTGGCGGCAGCATCTCCAGGAAGGTTTTCACACCGGGCTTTGGAAGCCCTTGATTACTCGCAACTCCTCCGGAATGGAGGGGGTGTGTTCACATATTGGCCAGACCTTGCCCCCAAGTCCCTGCGCGTTATCAGGGAGCAGTTCACACACCATTCGGGTTTTTTCACTGCATGTTTAGAGCATAGCCCGTTATATCCAGGGTAAAAGGAATCCATTGTTTGTGTCAGTTTTGGGGAGGAAACTTCAGGTTCGCAGTAAAGCCTCCCAGTAAACTCAAAGTAAAGCCTGCTGTGTGTAAAAGTCCCTGGGAGGGCTGGGGGAGACTCCTGCCTGCATCCTTGCAGAAGCCACTGCCAGTCAGTGTAGACAGTACTGAGCTGGATGGGCCAAGGGTCTGACTCAGTATATGGCAGCTTCCGTGGTTCCTATTTCCTAGAAGGGAGCTTTATTGGGTTCCTCCTCCCATTCAAATGCAAAACAGGGCACTTTTTTGCCTTGGTTTTTTGGGGGGAAACTTTGAACTTGCAATAAAGCCAGCAGCCTGGGAAATCTCCTGGGGCAATTGTCAGCTCATTCTGCCTTGGTAAGAAGCCAGGTAGAAAAGTTGCTGGAAAAGGGAGAGGATAGGACTTGTTTCCCGGGAGGGTGGTTTGTTCCGAGGCTGTCCTCTTGCGGGTTAAAAGCACAGAGTTGGGCGGGAAGCCATCCTGGAGTTTCGAGATCTATAAAACAGGCCGTGATGGCAATCCGAGCCCCATTCCGATGCGGTGCCGTACTTCATAACACCGACAGAGTCTTAAAAATGTAATGAAACGGCTTGATAGATGACAGAACTAATCCATTTAGTGCGCCAATAAATAATGAGCGAAATACATCCAGGGTTGTTTCGGAAGGGGGGCGGAAGGGGATGGTCGGCACACGCTGCTTTTCCGAGGATGATCCAGAGCCGGGTCCAAAGCGGGGGCTTCCCAGACAGGGCCAGTGCAGAAGCCGGCGGGTTTCCGGGGGAATGCAACGCGGCGCGCATTCGGGCGAGCCCTTTCCCAGGCACAGCAGCCTCGCTTCTTCCCTGACGCAGTGTGTTGGCTTGAGGCAAGCCCCCCTCTCTCAGCAAGGTGGGGGGGCCATAGTATTGGGGTCTCCTCCTCCCCGCTCCCCCTTAGAAGTCAGGGAGGAGCCAGATGATCCCGACGTGCCCCCTTACCCATCGTCATCCGGCCCTTGATCCGGGGAGCTCAGGGCAACGGAGGTGGCTCTCTGTCCCGTTTACCTTGCCCACCGCCGCGTGAGGGAGGCAGTGGCGGACCCCAGAACCGGGGGGCTCAGCCAAAAGAGAGCATGGCAGCCTTGCAGCACACGGCCCAGTACTCGGAGCAGGACGCTGCCCAAGCCCTTAGGGAAGCTCCAGCCAAGGTCTGAACAGGGAGCTGGGGCCTGTTTCCCGGTCATGCGGCGGAGTGGGCTTTAGGAGCCAGGCCTCCCCTGCTCCTGGCGCACCACTCTAACCACTGCAACACACAGCCCCCGCTCCCCCATGACCTTGTACATGTGTCCACCCATGATGCGTTGTGAGGACAGGGCGTGGGCGGCTGCAATAACCCTATGCACCTGAGAGTAAGCCTTATTGTTGGTGGGGGCTTCTTCTGAGTAAAGGTGGGAGGAGAGCGCGTCTTGTGGTAGCCAGCATGACTTGTCCCTTTTGCTAAGCAGGGTCTGCCCTGGTCTGCATTGGAATGGGAGACTAGAAGTGTGAGCACTGCAAGATATTCCCCTCTTAGGGGATGGTGGGGCCGCTCTGGGAAGAGCATCTGCAGGTTCCCAGTCCCCTCCCTGGCGGCATCTCCAGGATAGGGCTGAGAGAGACAGTCCTGCCTGCCACCTTGGAGAAGACGCTGCCCGTCTGGGTAGACAGTACTGAGCGAGATGGACCCAGGGTCTGACTCAGCAGAAGGCAGCTTCTTCTGTCCCTAGGCTGGGCACCATGCCACACTCCACCATTCAGTGGGGCTCCCTCGGAACTGCTCCGGCCTTCCCCCCGGGGCCCACCTCACAGGATTGGGCTGCCCATCCAAGGACAGGGCAGTCCTCTCCCTGCTTCCAAATCAGAACTCCGTCCAGTTCCTGGCTGGGACCCAGCAGGCGGCAGAGGCAGTTCAGCACTCTGGCCAGCTCCCAGCCAGCCCCTCTCCGCCTGCAGGGCCGCTCAGGGCTACCCCAAAGGAGGCGCAGCGAGGTGACTTTGGAGCCTGGACCGAAAGGCCTTGGGAGCTCAGCCCCACCCGCCCCGCCCCGCCCCGCTGCTGGATCCCCCTACACACCACACACGCGCGCAAAGCCAGAGGGTGCCTCTTGCTTTGTCAGCTGAGCCCTGTGTCAGAGGGCCCGGGGCTTAGAGCGGAGAGCAAAAGGAGACCCTGCAAGGCTGCAGGAGGGCCCCCCTCCCCGACACACACACACCCCTGCACGGTGGGGCCAGGCGCAAGGCCCCGGGCGCGAGAGGCGCGTCCCACCAGCCCTGCCAGGGAATGGGGAGCTCATTCCCCAGCCGGGCTCTTTCCGGCGAGCACAACAGGGCAATTAACCCACTAATATACTAGGCTATTACGTTGCTATGTCTCTTATTTTAGCCCGAGGTGATTTGAAACGCATTGGATTAAAGGATATTACGGGAGATAGCATGAAAAATAGTTTAACGTAATGAGTCGTCCCGTGATGTCTGCTATTAAAGATGATTTGCGGTCAAAAACTACAACGTACAGAAGTTCCGCCGTTTAGAAAGAGGGGAGGGGGGCTTAACCCGTTCCTGGCAGCAGCTCCAACCCACCCCCACCACCCGCCGCCGCCACCGCCTAGGGCCTTCTTTCTGGAGGAGGAGAGGTGGGGCCCAGCACTGCAGGAGGCCCGCCTTCTCCCTAAGCCCCATGGCTGTCTTTGGGCCAGGTCAGATTTCTTCCAGGGGGGTTGCAGGAGCTCGAGGGTCTGGGCGAGACACCCACCCACCCACCCCGCACACTGCAGGCGCCCCAAGCCTTTCCAGAGCAGGCCTGCCGTTCAGCCCACGTGCCTTGTCCGCTCCAGCCTGGAACAGCCATGGCTGGGCCTTTTCTTTCCTCGGCAGCCGAAATCGCACCTTCCCCAGCAAGCAAGCATTTGCCTCTGGAGGGCGCCTGCGATTCCCTCACAGCAAGCAGCAGCCTCTCCGGGAGGGGACACACACCTGCAGGCCGCCACCCCCCATTCAGAAAGCTCTGCCGGGCTGTAAGGAGGACTGACCGCATTGGCCCTCTGCTTCCCTCCCCGTCCTCCATTGTGTCGCGAATGGAGGCCCCTTGGGGCAGGGGCCTGGCCTCTCAGACTTTGTGAAGCGCACGCGCCCTTGGTTGTGTGCATGTCAGCCTCCTCTTTCTTTCTGGCGGGAGCCACACCCCAGAGACAGAGCGGATCCAGGAGAGGAGGAGGAGAAAGCAAGGCATGCCCAGCAACTCTGCCAGTCAGGAGAACAGGCTGGCTTGCTGGCCGACCAAGAGCGCCTGCAGGGGTGCCCCCCAGAGATCCTGCTGGCCAAGCCCGCAGAGCGGCCCTCTGCGTCCACCGTCTCCTGCAGCCATTCAGGAACCAAGCCAGGGTTACACCTGAGTTGCCACTTGGGAAGGCGCCTCCTCCTGCCACATAATCCCCCCCCCAGCTTTAACAAACAAATATCTCGCAGAAATGGATGTTAACAGAACTCAATTAGGCAGGGAATCACGCCCCATTATCTCCCCGACAGGCTTCTTGGAATCAGGCGGAGGGAGGAAACAGCCGGGCTCAGCACAGGCCCCACACAGCCCGGCCACGCCTCCCCTTCCATGCCCAGATGCCCTCTGGGCAAAGCTGTGCCATCCTCCCATGTTAAGTGGCCCCCAAGCTAATATGCTCACTGAGCACAGAGGCCCCTTTTCAAGTGGCAGGGAGGAGAGCAACTGGCCCTCTCCGTCCCCAGCACAGCATCCCTCCAGTGGCTGTTGCTGGTATCTACCTTACGTTTCTTTTTAGACTGCCAACCTTTGGGGACTGGAGAGCCTCTTATTTATCATTTATTTTCCTCTGTAAACTGCTTTACAAACTTTTGTTGAAAGTAAAGTTGTGCCGTTGAGTCGGTGTCGACTCCTGGCGCCCAGAGAGCCCTGTGGTTGTCTTGGGTAGAATACAGGAGGGGTTGACCATTGCCATCTCTTGCGCAGTATGAGATGATGCCTTTCCACATCTCCTTATATTGCTGCTGCCTAATATAAAAGTTTCTCATAGTCTGGGAAACAGACCAGCGGGGATTCGAACTGACAACCTCTGGCTTGCAAGTCAAGTCATTTCCCCACCGTGCTATGTTCAGTCAATCAATCAATCCTTTATTACAGTCAGAGACCAGCATAAAATTAATACAGGTTACAAATTATATGTTATATGATGATGTTATGAGGATATGATGGTACATAGCATGGCAAGGCTAAAATTAAGGATGACTGCAATTTTTAAAAGGCAAGTTATAATACCTCTTAGTACATATCATCAAAAGGCTAAAACTAAGAATGATTGCATTTTAAAAGAGAAAATAGATGGAATGCACGCGTTAATGCTAAAAAAGCTAAAAACCTAAAATGACTAAAGCTAAAAGAGATAAAATATAATAGTACAGTTTCTATTAGAAACATGCCATGTTGAAAAGCAGTCGTAGTATTTGCGTTGCAAAGGGGGCCAGTCAGGTATGACCCCGGGAGGGCTGCTGCCATCCAGAGAAGTCCGCTGGGCTAAAAGGGCCAACGGCCTGGCCCGTAACGGCAGCGTCACTCATCCAGCGTCATGGCTGGGCCAAGAGGAAACCAGGCCACACTGCATAGGCTGCCGCTCGCCTGTCTGCAGTGGAGCTTTTGGCCAGCCGAGACCATCTCCGCACATCTCCGAGAGGACGAGGGAGGAGGGAGAGCTGCCCCCCCCCCCCCATCAAAGAACTTGTCACTGCCGCTTTGGATGCCAGGAACAATCCCCAGGAGCCGGCACCTTTGAAATCCATGATGAACAAGGACCCTTCCTGGCTGCCTCTCGGCCGTCCTAACAAGCTTCCCTCTTGGGGGGTCACTCTGGGCCGCGTGCAGAGCCCCAAGTGGCAGGAGAAGCTGTCATCTCTGATTCCCCTCCGCGGGAGAGTGAGGATTTGGAGGAGGAGAGGAGACGGCCTGGCCTCCCTGACCTTTTCTCTTTCAATTTTGCTCCTTCTCTCCTCCTTGGGGAGGGGAGAGCCCCCCGCAAATCACGCTACACGGAACTGACAAACTCATCACCGTCTCCTGCCATTGCAGATCCAATCGCCGCGTCACTCTGCATCAGGCGGGAGGAGGCCCCAATGGAATTACAGCCCCATCATGGGCCTTGTTGGCCAGGAGAGGGAACCTTTCCCCCTCTGCTGCCTGTTCCATCATCCGCTCCACAGAAGCCAGGGATCCTGCATGCAGGGCCTTTCAGGCGCTCAGGGCAAGCCAGGTTCACTCCCGGAAACACAGGAGCGTGGGAAGAAGCTGCTGGATACCGAGTCAGACCACTCGGCCGTCTAGCCCAGGGTGACCTGCACTGGCTGGCAGAAACTCTCCGGGGTCTTCCCCAGGGACCGAACCCGGGGCTTTCTCAGGGCTCTGCCCCCTGAGCGACGGCCCCCATCCCCACAACCCCAGCCCCTTGTGGGCATGACCCTCCACGCACAGTCACAACATGCGCCCCACCCTTCTCCTCCACGGCTGGGAAGAGGAATGGGCTTGCTGCTCCCCGGTGCGTACGAGGACAATCCCTTTGTGAGCCACGCCTGCTCCATCCTGGTGCAGGACTGCAGGGTCTGCTCCACGGGCTGCGCCCCGGTTCCTGCGTGCCGTGACGGGGTGCACGTCTGCCACAAGGCCTGCGCCGAGATTTTGTGAGCCACAGGCTCCTGGGAGTCCACCCTTCCCTCCCAAGGACTCAGGGGTGCTTTCCGGATTCACCCCGACCCCAGTGTCCCTTCGTGTCCTCTAAGGGTGCTAATCCGTACCTCCTGCCGGCCGCCGTCCACATTTCTGGTGCCGCCTTGCAGGTTTCGTCTTTGCATGAGAGTGCTGCAACGTTGCGTGTGTGTCACCAAAAAAGGAGCTGCATTTCCCCGGGGTCGGAGTTTGAGATGCTGGGGGTCATTTTCCATACGATCCAAGCCGAAGCATTCCACCCCGGTTGTAGAGTTTAATCTGGGAAGTGCCCGAGTGAAAGCAGCCAGGGCCCAACCACTCTCTGTGAGGCCGAAAGAGAAGGAATGGCCGAGGTCACCTCCGGATGGGGGGTCTGAGCCCAGGCGTTCTGACCACTAGGCTGGCTCTCGCCAGTTGTATCCGCATCCACCCTGCATAGGCTCTTAATGACTGGCAGAAGAGGCCCTAGAGTGAGCTGGCAATGGGAAAGGCTTCTTTCTTCTTTCAGAGAGCTCTTGGCAAGATGATTTGTTATGAGGCAGAGGCCGATGTTCACACCTAACTATGGAACCCTCTGCCACAAGATGCAGCGGTGATTGCCAATGACCTAGAAGCCCTCCCCCCCGCCCAGTCAAGTCTTTTGAGCCGAGAAAGAGGGGGAGAAAACATGCCCACCCAATCAGCTGGGTGGAGACATTTACCATTTCCAGACGCGCGCGCGTGGGGTGAAATTCAAATGAAGGAACCGAGGAGAAGAACCCAAGCGGAAAGGGAGAGAAGGGCCGAGTCCCGTCTGTCGATTATCATTTGAAAAGACTCTGTCTCTGTGCTCTTCTCATCCTCCCTGGTGATGGAAATGAGGCCGTCTGATGTGCACGCCGGGGCTGGCGGTGCCTTCTTGCAGGGTTCGCCCCCAATCAGCAGAGAGGGGTCACGCCACCAAAAAGAGGCCACCTCGCAGCTCCAATTGGGGCAAGGAGGCATTCTGCATCTCAGAGGGAAGAAGCCGGCCCTCCCCTGTCTCTAGCGCGGCATGGCGGCGGCACGCGGGGAAGAGGAGTCCGCCGGCAGCGGCAAGGGGGCCTGGGTTTGCTCGACTATTACGGAGGGCCCTCCTCCGCGGTGTCCGGGCCTGTATTTCCCAGGCTCTGATTCGAAGCCTGCCTTGGAAGGGAGGGAAGGGGGTGCAGAGGTGAGAGAATTCCGTGCGCGCACAGATGCACTCCCGCAAAGCCGCCTAATAGTCTGCTGCTCCCATGCGTCTTGCTCATTAAAAGGAAAATTCTCCATTTAAATGCAAATTCAAGTTTTAGCTGGGGACTTCCCCCAAAAGTATCTCGGGGAAACACCAGGGGAAATAGACTCGGAAATCTAAAATGGCTGACAGGCACAGAAATTACTGGCCAGCAGAACCGCCTCGTGTCGAGCCAACGTTGCCGAACTGCAGCCGGATGACGCCGAGGCCCGGAGGGTCCGTCTCTCAGCATTATGGGAGCAGCGGCCATCTTGCTTGATTCACACCATCCGCCTGGTTTGCCTATGAAGCCAAGGCTCCTGGTTTCTACTCGGGGAAGGGAGCAGGCCCCAGACCAGCCGTGGGGGAAATCACTTCCCCCTGGAAGCGGCCTCCGAAGAGATCGCCAGATGCTGGCAGTCGGAAGTGAGGCCCGGCAGAGACCCATCGCTCGCCCTACAGCGAGGGGCCACGTGGCCACTAATAGCCCAGCCAGCTCTTCCGTGCTTCCACTACCAGCTTGTGGGGTCTCCAGAAACCAGTGGAGCTGCCAAAGCAGGGAGGGACACCATCCGCTCCACGGGTTGTGTTTTTTTTTAAAGCAGTGAATAAGCCATGTATGGCAAAAGCAAAATGAACTTTAATGCAAATGGCCAACCTGGGGGAAATCACTTTCCCTGCGGCTCCGGCCGTGACTTGTTAAGTATTTTTTGCTTAAGTGCAAAATCTTTGCCGTACGGGTCATTAAGTTCCTGCACGGCAATGATCATCGTTGGGAAGGAGAACTCGGGCAAAAGAAGAAGAAGAAGAAGAAAAGGCTCAGGGCCTGCTTCCAATCTGACGTGATCCTGGAGTACATCCAAAATTACCAGCCATAAATCCCAATTTTTGTCCTCTCTCTCCGGTTCTGCTGCCAATCAGGAATCCAGCGCAAGCCTCCTTTATCCAAATCTTAGGGGAAGACGGAGTCTCCAAGCTGCCTACAGATGCTTTCTTGGTGCTAGTTTTCACTGGGCGGGGGGCCAGGCTGTGGGAGGGTTACAGAGCCCCTGTCGGCAAGGCCAAGAGGAATGCTGCATCCGAGACGGGGGGTGCGGCCGAATTATTCTTGCTGGGTCCGGGCTGGGCATCTGCTTTTGCTTTGGACGAGTCAGGGAGATCATTGGTGGGATAAACAATGCAGCAGAAGAGAGCTGGTCTGTTCTATCAAACACCTGGCACGGAACCCAAGGCAGAGATGTCCAGTGGACGGGTCAAATGCCTGCTGGGTGGCAACTTTATTACTGGCTCCTTTGCCACTGCGGCGGTTGCTGGGATACACAACTGGCTCTTTGTGCAGCTCCCGGACCTGCCTAGGGACTATGCACAACCTGAACGTCTGCCCTTCTGTGCCACCCCCCCCCCACCCCCCGGCTCTCCCAAGAACTCAACTAACTGCAACTAATGCAAAATGTGGCCGCTAGGATTGTATCACATCACATCACACTCGTTCTGAAAGAGCTGCATTGGCTACCAATTTGTTTCCCCGGTCCCATTCAAGGTGCTGGTTTTGACCTCTAAAGCCCTTTAACGGTTTGGGCCCTGGAGAGCTCCAAGGACCGCCCTGCTCCAGGGATTGTTCTGATTTTGGAGATCATCTTTACCTTTGTGTTTTAATTGTTTTAATTATATTGTCAACTGCTTTGAGACTATTTTAATGAAGAGTGGGATAAAAAATCGAACAATCAATCAATCAATCACGTGTCTCTCTCTCACACACACACACACACATCATTTCCTCTCCTGCGCCCCCCCATCCTGTTCAGGCCTTGGTCTCCCTAGAAAGCCATGGGTGGAAACGATTAAACAAAAGAGACCCCTGGGGGGAATATTTTTAGACAGGGCATTGTGATCCGGTTTCAGAATTGGATTTTGCCATGAGGCAATTTAGTAGCACGCATTTTCTTCTAATGTAATTATTGCATCTTCGGCTTTGAAGGAAGACAGTGGGGGGTGCGGGGGGGGCGCGAGCCTCTCCCGAAAGCGGCTCTGCTCAGTTTCCAGACACAAGAGCCACCCATCTTGGCCCTTTGGGGCAAGTTGGCTGGAAGTCGTAGGTGGCCCTGCCTATCGGACAAAATGCAGCTGCATCTCTGAACCCGGCACAGAAGTGCTGCTGCTGCGTGTCTCTCGGGAGCAGACACAAAAGGGACAAGGGGCAGTTTTCTTGGAAGCGGGGGGGGGGGACACTGGCTGCTGAGCAGGAAAGGCTGCCAAACCAGGTTCTGGGTATATGTGTGTGTGTCTATATGGGTGTGCATGTGTGTGTGCCTATATCTCTCTCTATCTCAAGCTTTTGTTAATGTTTTGCTGGCTCTGTTCATCACCCGCGCTCCGCCGATAAAAACGGATGGCTTGCATTTAGTCCCTGCCAGGTGCATTAAACTCCCATCACATGAACAGGGGCCGGTGAAGTCTAGCATGGCCCTTCTCTCTCCGTCTTCCCGCCCGCCCGCCCGCGCTCTTCCCCTTTGTACAGAGATTACATTTCCCACCTAATGACAAGAGCGGTTTGTTCAGACACTCTCGGCTCCCGCAGAACAGTCATTGAACTCTTCCTACCATCCGTCAAGGGGCCCTGCGCTACCAAAGGCGCATCACTCACGGGGCGCTGCTCGACACCGCCATGCTTGATGAGGCGGCGTCGGCTCCCTCCCCTCACCCGCCCGGCAGAAAGTGCCGCCCCACCCGGCAGAAGCCGGAGGAAGGAGGCGGCCGACTCCGACAGGGACGGGACCGCCTGGGCCGGTTCGGGCTGCCTGTTTCGATTTGCCCCTTTTATATAGGCACACACTTCCCTTGCAAGTAGAAAAGCAGCAGATCAGGGAGAAAGCCGTGCTAGAATCTTTCTCCTCGATGCCCTGGGATTCCCCTTGCAGGGAATGGTGGGGGGGGGCGGTTCCCATGCAAGGTCACTGCCCAAAACAACACTCCCCGCCATGCAGCCAGATCTTCCACAGCACTTGTCCGCATGGTGTGTCTCGGTCCGGCCACGCATGTTTCTCCCAACCGGGTCAGAAAATGCTGGATGGCAGCAAAGTGGGACTGTCTGTTTTGCTCTCAGTCTTTTCTGCTCTGGCCGAACGTACCCAGCGAGGAGGATTTGGGTGCCAGCGTGCTGCAGCACGTTGCACTGTGGGAGAGAGTCCAGGCTAAAAGCACAGTCAGGATTTAAGTTTCCAATTAAAAGTTGTTTTGAAAGTTAAAAAAACGAGAATTATAAAAACGAAAAACCAAAGAACCTACCAGATATGACCAAAGAGGGGACATTAAAAGGCCTCTTTTAAAAGATGTGTTTTTAGTTGTTTCTTAAAAACACTGAGGGGGAGGGAGCATGGCCAAGCTCTTCAGGGAGGGTGTTCCAAAGCCGAGGGGCCACCACCGGAAAGGCCCTCTCTCGAGTCCCTGCCAAGCGGATCTCTGTTAGTGGCGGGGCCATGAGCAGGGCCTGAGACAATGAGCAGAGGGCCCTGGCCGATCCATATGGGAGAATGTGGTCCGACAGGCGCCCTGGCCCCCAGACCCAAGCAGACCTCCGATATCCCTTCCAACTCTAGCGTTCTAGAATGGCTAGAAGGCACCGGATGCAACCACACTGCTGGAGCTAAGCCAGTCAGGCCCTGGTCCGGACTGGGATGGGAGACCCCCCGGAGTCCCTTCCTGGGAGAACACACACATGGCAGGAGGGGAGTATCCTCCAATGGGCTCTCCTTGGAGCTCTGCTTGCCCGCCTAGGAGGGCTGCGGAATGCCTAGCATGCCCTCCTTGGACCAGCAGGGTGCTGACTCCGGAGGAGAGATCATTTGGCACGGCCTGATGGGGCCCTTCTGGGATTGGAGCTGGCCACTCGGGAGCAAAGGGAGGCCTGGTATGCCCTGGCTGGGGTGCTGCAGGCCCTGGACAGCTCCCACAGCCAGGACCTTGGCCAGCGCAAACCAGGAGGAGCTGGGCAGGAGCCGGGCGGCGGGAAGGGGGTCCCAGCCTCTGGCGGGTTGCAGGGTTTTAGGGCAGGCGGGGTTGGGGGAGCGGGCTTGGCCCTGCCCCTCCCACAGGCCAGCGTGGGCATTTCAGGGCCTAGCCTGGTGTTTAGAGGGGAGCCATCCTCAGGGGACTCCTCCAACTCAGAGGAACCAGGGAAAGGTGGTGGCGGCTTCTCTTTTTGGTGGGGTGGCTAGTGAAGATCCCCGCGCCGGTCACCCAGCATTGCCTGAGCCACTGGTGCTGTTGCCACCGCCTCTGCTGCCTCTTCTTCCTCTTCTTCCTCCTCCTTTGGCCTCCCCACCCTGCACGGCTGTGGGGGGCATTTCTGGGGTCTGGGATCATGAGGAAGAGTTGCAGGCGGAAATGCTCTGGAAATGTGAGGATGATAAACAGATGAGCCACTTATCCCTGCAGTGAAGCGCAGCTGGCTGCGGAGGCATGGCGCATGTCAGGCCGCTGTTAAAGGCGCAGGAGCCGGAGCCGTTTAGAGGATGTGGCAACTCTCAAAAGAATTATCCGGGAAGTCCTGCTGTTCGGAGAAACTCATCTGAATTTATTTTCTTGGGTTTGGCCATTTTTCCAAGGCAAGAACTGAGCTTTAGGAGACGCTCCACCCAAAATTCCTCCTTGGAATCCAGAAATACCAGGCCGGCTCCAGGCCGACAAATCATCCCCTCCCCTCCACGGCCTTGCTGAAGGCCCCCCTCCTCCCCCAGACGGGGGTGGGGGCCGCCTCTATGAATTCATAATGCCCGCTTGGGATCTCGTAAGTAATTGTGTCTGAAATATCCATGGCGTCGGAGAGCTGCTCCTCTTTAGACGCAAATCAGATCATTTGAATGTTTCCCCCAGAGAGCGAGAGACAGAGAGAGGACGGGAGAGAAGACCCAGGAAGATTAGGCCTTGTTTTGTAAAGTTGCAAAGCAATTACATTCCAGAGCCGGCTTTCTGGAAATTGGCTTTTCAGCGGGATTTACAAGCGAGATCCATACTCCAATTCGCCGCCCCAATTCCGTCCGCGTGTGCGAGAGGGAGAACCCCAAATCTGCCCGGCGGCTGTTTATTTATGATCCATAGACAGAATCCCGTCTGCAGGCTTCATTATAGACTCTGGTGGTCTCTGAGGCTGCCATGCATTTATAATTTTTATTGTTATATCTTTTAATTTTATTTTGCTATCCTGGCTGCAGTGGAGAAAAGGGAAGATAGAGGCCTGTATTTATGGCAGCGCAAACGATCTGTCCTCGGCGAATTGCATGTATCAGTTAATTTAATCTTTGCCAGGTTTATTTAAAGTGTTTTTCCTGCTCGCTCCCTCTTCCCCACTCAAGTTCCTCCCCGCCTCTGCTTGGTGCAGGGTGATCAGTTTGTGGTGTGTGTGTGTGTGTGTGTGTGTGTGTGTGTGTACACACACACATATATATACATATACACACCCACCCCCAGTTACTACAGAAGGACCGTGCTTTCCCTCGCTGCTTCCTTCTGCCTCCAGTGATTCCCTCTGCTGATTGACGTTTACAAATTACCCAGCAGAAAGTGTTCAGTCTTTGACCCGTGTGTTTCTATTCAGCAATGAGTAAGATTTGCAACCATTTTGTCATATAATTACTGCAAATCCCTTGAAAATTTCCACAACAATGCTTAGATGAACGGTAATTTGGCCTGGCAGCTGCTGATGCCATTACAATAAGACGGGGTGCAAAACAGTGTAATATTTCTCTCTCTCTCTCTCTGATCTAAGATTTCTGGAAGGGAGGGGGGAGAAAAAACAAGCACAGCACCTACGTCCTTCATTTTGCACAGTGGGGGAAAGAGCCAGATTCTAAGACCACGTCCCTGCTTGCAGAGCCAGTATCCGAGCTGATGTTATGGTCTTGACAGTATGTGTTCCTCACCGCACCCTGTACAGCACTTCTCCGTTTTTATTATGCATAGATCACTGGTGTTGTTCTCTGTGAAATTTATTCCACCTTTCAGCATGCTCTTGATGGGACTTATTGCATTACCAGTTGAGCGAGAAGATTTGATACTACAAAGATTCAGAGCAGCCCCCTTGTAATGCTTAGATGCCAGCCAAGACGGAGATGATACTCATCTCGTAACGTGAGGGATGCTCCCTGCGCTCTTCTGACCTTCACGATGGGCCTGTTGAAGGCTCAGATCCTGTGCGGTGCTGAGGAGCAGTGTGGCTCAGCGTCCCAGAAGCCTCTCCTCTTCCTGGGTGGCAGGAGCCCCACCCGCCTCACCCAGATCCTGGCTTCCGTCGTGGGGGTGGGGAGAGGAAAGGGTGACCCGCCGGCATCTCTAGCCCACAAGCTCACGGTGGGGGCTCCTTTGGCAGCGTTTTGGGGGGGCTTCTGTATCGAAGGCAGCAGGGACCGCAAGTGTGTCGCGGAGGAGCGCGTGGAGGGCAGCTGTTCCGGAGAGCCCCGGCTCTTAGGGAGAACTGCCATGTTGATCACAGTCCTAGCAGGAGGTGATGCCGTCTTTGGGGAGGGTCTGTCTCAATAGCGTTGGCACCATCGAAAGACGAGAGGTGGCAGTTCAGAAGGGTATCCCCCCTGGGCCAGTGCGCTGATCACAAAGCTGGTAACTGAATCCTCCCAACACACTTCTTTGGCAGGTAGGAATCTGCCGTATACTGAGTCAGACCCTTGGTCTATCTAGCTCAGTATTGTCTTCACAGACTGGCAGCGGCTTCTCCCAGGCTGCAGGCAGGAGTCTCTCTCAGCCCGATCTTGGAGAGGCTGCCAGGGAGGGAACTTGGAGCCTTCTGCATGCAAGGATGATTAGGCCCTTTTCTGGCGAATACTGAAGATGCTTCTCCGGCAAGGCCCCCCAGTTTTATTGTCTCTTAGAGGAGAGATGCCAGCCGCTGCACATGGGAGGGCCCAGCAGCAGGCTCACGGGTTGGCTTGCCGTTCTCTTTGGCCAGGTGCTTCAAAGCTCCTCTCAAAGTTTCACAAGATCAAGCCGTTCATGTTTACAGCACTGCTCTCCTTCATCACCTGGGAGTAATTCGCACGTAGCTTCATGCTGCGGAGTAAATGTTGAGCGAAGCCACTTTGGATTACACTCGCGGCATTGAGGGAAGCGGCCCCTCCCCTCTGCTCTTGGGTTTTGTTTTGATGCACGGTCACATGGCATGCCTCCATGTTGTCCTTCTAACCAATGGTGGGGTGGGGGGGAGAGAGATTACTAAAGAGCTACATCTGCATTTCTAGAGAGAGTATCCTTCTTATCATGCTAATGATTCTATGGCACTGCCTACTCAGAAAAAGTAGCTTAAAACCAGCATTTTTAAAACCCGGTAATACACCAAGATAAGCTAGAATTCGCATGACAAAGCCCGATTTGTGTGCGGAGTGGGTCCGAGGATCTCAAAGGGACTTCGGGGTAAGGTTGGCTGGTATGTGAATGCACACTCTCTCTTCTGGAGGAGATTTGGGGTAACAGCCCTGTCTGCAAAGCCTCTTGGAGATGGGTGTGGACTCCAGGCCAATAAAGGTATCCATCAATACCCCTGGTTCCTTCCATAATGGAACTCAAGGCAGCATTGATAGAGTTCTGTGGCAATTTCTGAGAGGGTTTCCAGCCCCAGATCTCCCCCAAGTTTGTTTGAAAATCCTCTGGCAGAGCTGCCACCACTCTCCTATTATTATTATTATTGTTGTTGTTGTTGTTGTTGTTGTTGTTGTTACATTTATATCCCGCTCTTCCTCCAAGGAGCCCAGAGTGGTGTACTACATACTTGAGTTTCTCCCACAACAACCCTGTGAAGTAGGTTAGGCTGAGAGAGAAGTGACTGGCCCAGAGTCACCCAGCAAGTCTCATGGCTGAATGGAGATTTGACCTCGGGTCTCCCCGGTCCTAGTCCAGCACTCTAACCACTACACCACGCTGGCTCTCTATGAGACAAGACTACGATTAAGACCTTCCTTGTTCTATCTAGAACCAGGGTGGACTCAAAATGCAGCCAAAATGCCTTAAAAACCCCTCTAAAGAGCATGTAGCCAGGGCAGGCATGTAGGGAGACAGAACAGAGCCTGTTTCCAGCCAGATCAGGTTTAAAAGAATCAAAAGCTAGCTTATTTAAGTAGATCTGAAAAGGCAGACTGTTACAGGCAAGCCGGTTAAAATGCACAAGCAGCTGTGAGATCCCTTTCTTCCTGCCTGGCGTTAGACAGGAGGCTCAGCTGCTCTTAGGTCCTAAGTTGCAGTTCAGAAAACAACAGCGTGCCTCGTGGTGAAGTCTGCACGCTCCCAGGAGCCATGCAGCCTGGTCTCAGCTAACCAAGCTAAACTAACCCCCAAGCAACATGTTGGTGGAAACAGCACGCTCAAGGGGCCCTCTGTAATTGCACCTCTGACTATTTCAAGAGCGGTTTTCAACAGGCTGCTCTTAGCAGGGGGGGAAGCTCTGCTCTCCGCCCCCTGCTAAGGGGGCAGAGAGCACAGCTTCCCCCCCCCCCAATATTGGCAGAGAGCTAGGGAGACACAGTCGGGGGGCGGGGTAACTTGGGACTCTGCTTTTATTCTTGAGAGTCGGAAAGTCCAGTGTCCTCTGAGAGGAAGGCAAGGAAGGGGGGGCCATTGCCCTCAGCTGCTGGAAAGACCAACAGCCTGAGTCAACATCTTCTTAATCTTATGCAATCTCTGTGTTTGGGTATTGTAAACCGCTCTGGGGTGCCTTTGCCAAGGCAGAAAGGCAGCATAAAAATGCAACAAATAAATAAATGCGTTTAGGATGCAACAGAATTCTTGGTCCAAGTATTGGACGGTGTGGGAATGTGACACCGCCCCCCCCCCCCCCGCCACCATGTCTCTCTCTGTCCACTGTGCTGTCCGGCTTATCGCTTTATGCTGCAACTCAGACCACTGCTGAAGCAGCAGGCCCAGGGGGTCGGGGTGGGCGTGCATTCACCAAGCGGCCCGCCACCCAACCTTCTCGGTGCTCACTCAGAAGGAAGTGCCCCGTCTTGCTCCCAGGAAAGCACGCCCCGGATTGCCGCCTAAAGCCTGTCCACTTTGCTCGCCACCAGTTCCCCGTCCAAATTCCTGGCGCCTGAAGCCGCCCACGCCCTCCGCCCCATGGTGGGGCCGCCTCCAGCCACTTGGCTTGCGTTTGCCGAAATGAGCTGTTGGGGCTGGACGGGCCCAAAGGAAAGAGAAAAGGCGATGGCGAGCCAGGCGCTGCTGCCGCCGCTGCTGCTCGGGGCCCGGCGGCCTCTCTCTCACCTGTCTCTGCACGGCAGCTGACAGAAGGTAAGCGATGCCAAACGTAATCTGAGATTCATCAGCCTAAATGGCTGCCGTTCTCGAGTGGGCAGTAATCAGGCTGCGCGTGTCAGTAATTGGCTGCTACAATCCATCTCCTCTCCTCGCCGGTAAACATTCCACAGCATTAGACAACAGCCAAGTTAATTTCAATCCCGCCTCTCGCCATCACATGCAATTGGCAGGGTAAATAGGGGAGCGCGCCTTCCTGGCTACTTACCGCGGTCTTGTTCAGCTTAAATACTGAGCGAAACACACGGGCCAGGCGGGTCAGGGAGAAATTATAGAGACCAAACCTCCAGCTGAAAGTGAAAATGATATGAAAAGCGGGGAGGGGAGAGGGGGAAAGAGGGGAGAGACGGACCAGCACAGACCCTGCTCAGGGTGGGATTCGGGTGGGGATTCAGGGTGGGATTCGGGTGGGGGGCTGCTCACCTCCTGGGCGTAAGACGTTGGGGCCAGAACTGGCAACAAGAGGCACGGTGGAGTTTTCCAGGGGCCAGATCTGGAGTGGAATCACAGCGGGGGCGAGGGGGGGATTTAGGGATCTGCTCCTGCTGTGGCCTTGGTGTGGATCGTGGCCCCATGCCGCTGCTCTTTGCTTTACAAAAAAAAACCCTCCCATCATGCTCTCAGAGCGTGGTGTCATCTGGCCTTCTGCGGAGGGGTTCTGCGAGTCCCCAGGTTGCTGCCCAGGCAGGGGTCTCTCTGCATCGCACTGGCTTCTCCTTCCTCCGGCCGCCCTTTGCTGGGTTGGGCAGTTGGGTTGAGTCCCTGTTCTGGATCACTGTCATGGCTCTCAATGCAGAAACCCAACAGGATTCTCGGCCTCCAGAGGAGGCTGCCCCTTACACTGGAGGAGGAGGATCTATGGGGTGAAAGGGGGCCGCTTCTGGTACCAGACCCCCCCCCTCCCCAGACCACCCAGTTGGAGCGACCCAGCAGTGGCCATTCCAGCAGAGGCCCCCAACGCCACCCACACCTCTGCCGCTCCTGCAGAAGCCTCAGTGGTGCGTCAGAAGCCGCCTGCTCCCCCTGGGGCTCCAGCAGGCCCCCTAGATCAGGCGCCCCCAGAGGGTGGCCCTCCTCCCCTGTCCCGGAGCCACCAGCCTCGTCCCCAAGACCCCCAGAGAAAAGAGGTGATGCCGTGCCTGAGCCCAAGGCCAGCTGAGGAGGCAGCTGGTGCACCGTTGGCCCTCAGTGGGTCTCCTCGGGAGGAGGGGAAGTGAGCCTATTATTTCAAAATAAAAGCCCTTCCAAAAATGGCTCCGGGCAGTTGACACAGCGAAATAACAAACCAAGAAGATGGCTCCCTGTCCCCAAAGGGCTCACCATCTGAAAAAGAAACAGAAGAGAGACACCAGCCACAGTCAGTGGAGGGGCTGTCGAGGCCTCCTTGGGAGTAGGGCCTGCTGAGGCAGAGCGGGGCAGGGGGTGGCCCCCCTCGGAGCATGCAGTGCAAGCCCTCAGGCCCAGATCAGCTGCAGCCGGATCAGCCCCTTTGCAACTTACCTGCTGCTTTCGTTTCGATCTCTCTTCCTTGCAGGCAGCCTAGTCGTCGCTTCTGCAGCAGGCCAGGCTTTATGGGCGGGTGTGTGTTGTGCTGGTGAACAAGTGCTAGGATTCTTTTCCATTGCTCAGAAAGATTTGTTTTGTTTCTCTAACATACTTGTGTCAATATGGCATTGGCAGATGACGATATTTAGAAATAATCTCTCCTTGTTGCTAAACACCTCTTTCGTAGCAACCAAGAAGAGTAAGCTTCCTTACAGTTGTGGGGGGTAGTACTTCCATGTTTCAGAAATCTGGCAGATAAAAATATTCTTTCAAGGTAGTACAAAAAGGAATGATCCTTGCTGGGTGACTCGGGGCCAGTCACTTCTCTCTCCGCCTAACCTGCTTCGCAGGGTTGTTGTGAGGAGAAACTCAAGTATGTAGGACACCGCTCTGGGCTCCTTGGAGGAAGAGCGGGATATGAAATGTAAAATAAATAAAATAAATAAATAATGATGGGGGCCTGGAGCACCTTCCTTAGGGGGCAAGGCTACAGCATCTGGGGCTTTGGCGGCGGGGGGGGGGGAGCAGCTAAGGAGGGAAGCTGTAGAGGTTTCTACAAGTATGCCTTGCGTGGAGAAAGTGGAGAAGGCCCCCCTGATTTGCTGGGGCTCCGTTATTAACATTGAATTCAGAAGTGAGACACTTCTAAGGAAATACTAGGGCTGCAAAATCCTATGCGCACACCTGCCTGGGAGCCCCATTGAACCCACTGGGACTTACTTCCACGTAAATAACCTGCTTAGGATGGCTCTGTAGGGAAGGCAGGTGAAGAGGGGAGTCGTCTTGGAGAGGCACACCCCTGTTCCTGGATTAGCGCAGGCAGGAGAACCATCCTGTCAAATGAACATTTCTGCTCCTTCAAGACAAACGGCAATAAAATAGAGCCAGGCAAGGCAATCACCGGGTCTCCTAATATTTCTACAGCGCTTTGCAACCCCTGGTGAACGACTTTTAATTTTTTTTCCATCGCGAGAAATAATGAATCACAGGCAGGAATAGAAATGTTTGTGGTGTCGGGTTGAGGCTACATAAAAGCCGTGAATGATGGCGAGGAGGGGGGGGGCGGCACCCAATTGCCTACCCAGAAAGAAGCAAAAATCATATTTGAAATGGTTTTTCCTCCTGCCTTCCAGAGCGATTAAACCACGAGAAGTAAACAGTTTGCTAATGAAATAAAACAATTATTTCTGTTCCTCCCCACTGTGCCCACTTCGAAGGGCCTTTAACTTTGTCTGTCCCTAGAGAATTGAGAGAGAGAGAGAGAGAGAGAGCGCTTGTGGCTACAGCCAGGAGCAGAGAGAGCCCACCACCAGCATTTCTGAAAGCACTACACCTCTCCTTCAAGAGGCATAAGAAACGGCCATAATTATGGCTACCATTTCTACCTCTTCAGTCCAGCTTAAATAACTCCATTATATGGAGCCCAGCTTTATAATTTTCTGTGGAATGAAGAAGGGGGCAAAGCAAAGAAACAAGCCAATTTACTTGTTTATGTTCATTCCAGAAACGCTTCTCAGAAGAGAATGGCCGTTTCCCCCACTCCCCGCGTTCTCTCATTCTCCCAGCTTAATAGATGTTCAGCCTTCACACACACACACACACACACACCCTTCTTTTTTTAAAAAAAATGTCTAAAATCCACCTGTACAAAGAGGTTGGAGGGTGAAACCGAGCTGGGCTGTTTGGGTCCTTCTTCCTGGTCTCTGCCTCTCTCTTGGGATGGCACCGCCTGTTGAGTGCCGGGGTCAGGACTGTGCAAAACGTGCACAACCTTTGGCTTAGCCTTGTCAAAATTGTGCATTTATTATTTATTATTGATTGATTAGATTTGTATCTAATCTTCCAAAATGGCTCCGGGCGGTTTATAGGGCCAGGGCGGTTTAAAATCCATTGGATTCCTCCCCCAAATACAATTCTGGGGAGTAATCCCCCCCGCCGCCGCAGGAAGGGTCTTCTCCCAGTGGAAGAGCTTAGCCAAGGGGAGAGTCCACGTGACATGAGACAAGGGTGAGTGTAGGAGCTCAGGCAGGCAAAACACACACCCCATCCAGCAACAGTGCAAAGAAGGCATCAGTGCAAAGGAGGCATCTTTTCAAGTGGCGGTTCTTTTATCCTCTGCTTCTTAGAGGCATCCGGGCCTCTGTGGGAAACAGGATGCTGGACGGGATAGGCCTTGGGCCTGGTCCAGCTGGGCTGTTCTGGGGTCCTTGTGACGCTCTAGTGTTGGTTTCCAGTGTTGGGTGGCTGTTGCTCTTTAGGGAGGAGACAGGATTTCTGGACTGGGGGTTCCGATTCCTTTCAGTTCCTACTAGGGGTCCTGCCCAAGAAGTCTCAGAGGTTTGCACCGCAGGTGACTGGCAAGCCGTGTTGAAGACGGGCTCAAGGGAGAGCTGGGGATGAAGAGCCACCGTGATACACAATTCACGAAGAGCTCCAAGTACAAGCAGGTTCTTACCTGGGATTGGGGGAAATGGCACTTTACTCGGGATTCGAGGGTTTAAGACTGGTGGGCAGCCGGGGATCAACTACATACTTCCCATGACTTGTACTGGGCCGAACACTCAAATCCAAAATATCTTTGGATACCACACCAAATATGCAGCGGAAACCTGAATGTTTGAAGGACAGGCCATGAATATGGGCACATCTGCCAAAGGGCCTGTTAACTGGGAAATGGTTCTCTCTTTCCCTCATGTTCAGATAGTTTGAAATATTTTCATCACGACAATCCAGAAGAGCCCGACATTTTTGGTCCCGCCGCAGTGTTTCACAAAAAGATGGCAGGAAATAATTTAAAACAAGTTGCAACCCCAAAAATATAGCAGCAGCACCCATGTTTTTTGGAAACTCCTGAGCGGAAACTCCCGGGAATGTGGAGGGAATTCAGTTCGTGGCCAATCCAGTTCTAGCCCCTTGGCCTGCCTCGCCCCCTTTTTAACTCTCACGCCATGCATGGTGGAAGGCAGCGGGGATCAGGGTGTGTGTGTGTGTCTTCCTCGGTTGGCAAGGAAGGACATTTCGCAGCATAAGGCTGCCATCTAGTGCCCAGCACAGCACAGGATCTGTGCTGGCTGCGAGAGATGCCAGACCCCCTCAGTCCATAAGCCGGCCTGCTAATTTGACAGCAAAGTAGGAGGGGGGGGGATTAAAACATATTAAAGGTGTTAATAAGTGACTTATTTAAACGGGGTATTGCATATTGAACATTAATCACCGTGCCGTTAAAAGTGTAATTAAGGAGTCACTCTGCCTTCTGGAGAAGGCGCGCTTGGGAGCCGAGAGAAAACGGCCTCTTTATTAATACAAATTATTTTATTTGGCTAAAGCTAATAATTCTAAGTGAGGTCAACGGGACTCCTTGCGCACGGGAAGTGGCACCCTTGCCCGAGCAGCGTCTCCATGGCAACGGACGGCGAAGTGCGCCCTCCGCTCGGCGGTGATGGCTTCGCGGCTCGCCTACCCGGGGCTGGAATTGTTTCCAGGAAAACGCAGCCCTCAGCGCCAGAGACGGCCGGCACCATTCCTCCCACCTTGCCTGCAAAAGACAGGAGGGGCTGGCAGTGTGTGTGTGGGGGGGGGTCCCCTGGCAGCAAGCTGGGTTTCCAGTCTATACACACTACTACGGATGATCCCGACACAGATGCAACTTTCCTCTTTTTTAATCTGGCGCTCCGGCCCAGTTTCTAAAGGACAGCGAAGGCCAGGGAGGGAAGAACCCTCAAAAACGACCCTCTTCCGTGCCAGCCTTTAGCTTCTGACATATTTGCCATGTTCGTATCTGTACGTTGCATTTTTACTGCGGGGTTTGGGATAAAGGGCCTCACTAAAGGGGCGTCGGGAGGGGTGGCCCCAGTGAATGGCTCACAGCCCTGAATCTCACCAGCCGCCCTCCGTGGGCACAGGGCCGAGGAAAGAGCTCCTGGCCTCACCTAGTTGGCTTCTGCCTTCCTACAGGCAGGATTATTATAATAGAGACTTTTATAAACATATGTGATTATTCTTGGAGGGGAGGGGATTGAGCTTAGTTATAAAAAGTGGGGCTGTGGGCCCAGGTCCGATATCTCTTAAGTGGCTAGGAATGCCCCCAGCCTCAAAAGATCCCCTTTATGGCTGAATGGCAGGAAAACGTGAGTTCCAGCCGGCCTCTGGCGTGTCTTCCAACTGGCCCCAAGGCGACTGCGAGGTGGCAGCTTTTAGTCTTGGCTCCTGTTGCTTGGAAGGCCTGCCCCAGCTTCTTGCCTTTTGGGGAGCGGTAGAAACCTGGCTTCTCGGGGAGACTAAGCTCTACCTGTCAGATAGCAGCCTGCTGCTGAATAGTGTATGGAGCATCATCTCCTCCCCTTTTCATTGATGCTTCTATATTTTGGGGGTTGCAATTTGTTTTACATTATTTCCTGCAATTTTTTAAAAAAATACTGCTGTGGGGACCACAAAAGGCCATGATAAAATTATTATTATTATTATTATTTAACATATTGTAATACTGCCCAAAACTTACATCTCTGGGCAATTTACAAATACTAAAATTTCTACTTTCTATAGCTTCTACTTTCTACAGATTTCTACTTTCTAAAATTTCGACTTGCAAATACTAAAATCTCAAGGTATCGGAACATGAGGGCAATGGATACCTGTTTCCAGGTCGAAGGTGCATAGCCGTGCTTAGCATGGGCTCCCCGGGGCTCCAGGCAGGGGTCGGCCTGCTTCCTGTGCCCACAAATGCAAATGCAAATGGCCTCTGTGCATGCCCAGAGGTCACAAAAATGGCCTCCGGGCATGCCCAGAGGCCCAAACCAGGCTGTCATTGGGGAAGTATTGAAGAGAGCGCCTTCTTTGCTATGAACCACACGGCCGGTTGAGATCATCTGGAGAGGCTGGTCTGCAGCCACCACTGTTAGGAGCGGATATGCACATCCCTCCTGGGAAGGCAGGAGCCCTGAGGAGGCTTCGTTGCAACTCAGAGCGGGACTTGGAATGAGTGATGTGTGGCTGGAGCGAAGAATCTCCTGGTTTAAATATAGGTCCGTTTTGAATGATGTTGTTTAGGTGAGGCTTAGAATACTAAAAGAAGATCTCATACTTCTCTTTAGCAATATAAAGTAAAGAACTGTTACAGCAGGGAAATGACTTGAAAAGCAAGCCAGAGGTTGCCGGTTCAAATCCCCACTGGTGTGTGTTCCCCAGACTACGGGGGACACCTCTATCAGGCAGCAGCAATACAGGAGGATGCTGAAAGGCCTCATCTCAGACTGTGCGGGAGGAGATGGCCATGGTCAACCCCTCCTGGATGCTACCCAAAGGAAACCACAGGGCTCTGTGGGTGCCAGGAGTGGAAATTGACTTGACGGCACCCTTGACCTTTACTTTGCCGTTCTATGGCTGCCTTCAGAGTAGCAGAATCTGCAGAACTCCAATCATTTCCCACAGGATTCAGACCTTGGACAGCTCCCAAGGAGCGCCTCCTTGCTAGGCCCTCAGGGGACTTCTCTGAGGCAGAAAAAGAGAGGAGAGGTGTGTCCCGCGGGTGCTGGATCTGGGGGTTCTGGCCACATGGGGAATCTGCGGGGGGGGGGGCACGGGATGAGCCCCTCGCTTTCTCTCACTGTCTCTCATCCCCGGAGCTTTTTGCCCCACCTGGCTCTGGAAACAGGACCCCCTTCCCTCCATTTGCCCAGTTCCTTCTTAGAGCGCCTAAGCCAGTGGCCATGACCTCCTGTCCTGGCAGCCGAGGAGGGGCTGGCCCCTGGCCACGGGCGGCGTAGCTGAGGACCCGATCCCTCGACACCCCTGGCCAGGTGCCCCCGGAGGCGCTGCCGCCTGATGGGGCAACGGGAAGCTGCCTTCCTTCCCCCATCAGGTCGGCGCCCGTCCCCCCGGGCTTGCCGAGGCTGTGCGTTACTCAGCCTCCAACCAATTGCCTTCTGAGCGCGGCGGTGATTTATCTCCGTCCCCGCATGATGTCATTCGTTTATGTATGGTATTACCCAGAATACAGCATTAACATTTCACTATTAGTCTTACCTTTCAGTGCAAAAAGATAAAGGCGTAAATCTCGAGACACAATGCAGGTGTCAGCCGAGTTGATCTAGTGTTACAAGTTGGGTGACGTTGCGTTGGCACCTCCCCGCACCTTGAGCAATGCGGGGGAAGCAAATATCATTTTTCTCCCGGCTGTGAGCGGAAGGGTTGCTTTATTGGGGCCCTGGGGCTCATTTTAATTGCTGGTTGGCCCCACAAAGTGGACTCCGGTGTGGAGCTGCTGTTTCTGGTCAGGGGAAACAGGGCCAGCCATCTCTCGGGTGCTTCAGACTCCCTCTTCTCCAGGTGATGGGTGGTTCAAGGCGTCCTTTTGACAGGGCTGGTTTTCTTCAGAGGCAGGTAATGCATGTAAGAACATAAGAGCAGCCCTGCTGGATCAGGCCCGAGAAGGCCCATCTCGTCCAGCATCCTGTTTCGCACAGTGGCCCACCCTGCCCTCTCTCCTGTTGGTGCTCCCCTGCATCTGGGATTCAGACGCAGCCTCCATCAGGGAAGCCGCGCTGGATCCGGCCGCAGGTCTGTCTAGAGCAGCCTGCTGCTATGTTTCCCAGCAGCGATAGAGGAAGGTGCTGAAAGGCATCATCTCATACTGTGGGGGAGATGGCAAGGGTAAACCCCTCCTGTATTCTACCAAAGACAACCACAGGGCTCTGTGGCCACCAGGAGTGGGCTCGAGGGCACACCTTGCCTTTAGCCCCACTGTGATATATAACTCACACCTCTAACTGATGCTGGGGCAAGGGGGGGAGCTAACTGAGCAAAGAGGCACCTTTCAAAGTAGTGACTCTCTTATATTTAGCAGGGGGGAGCAACTGGCCCTCTCCGTCCCCAGTTGGTGTCTACCTTGGTGTCTACCTTGGGTTTCTTTTTAGACTGTGAGCAGCCTTTTGAGGACAGGGAATCATCTTCTTTATTATTTATTTATAAATCTATGTAAACCACTTTGCCAACTTGGGTTGAAAAGCGGTCGATAAATACTGGTGGTGTTGGTAGTGGTGCTACACTTGAAATGTCTACACGCTGTGCCAGAGCGTGCAGCGGACCGGGACCCAGGTTTCTGCGTGAGGGTGTGGCACTCCCGCTCGGTGGGGGGGTGGGCCTCATTCCACCCAGGTGGACAGCAATGCGAATAGTATCTATTCACAAGTTCCAGCCCATCTCCCATAACTTATTAACACATCATCAGGATTAATCAAGCCCCCCTGGACACTGAAGCAGGCCGCTAATTAGTTGGCGATGATAACTCGATTTGTCATCCCTTCCCAATTAGTCTCCTGTACTTTTCGGAGCCTTAATGGCCCCTCATTCTCCATCGAGGTGTCACCCCCACGCGTCTCTCCTCCTAATTCTTCCGCAAACTTGACAAAAAGTTGTTAAATATAGATTATCTTTAGATTTTTATAATTAACACAACTGAACCAGCCTTCGGTCTAAACATTTCCCCTTGAACTATAAATCTTGGCATTTCCCACAAAACGGCCGTGCTTCTTGCAGGAGCTGCAAAGAGGTGGCTCAGCATCTGAGGGAGCCTTTGCGTGGGATGAGGTGGGGGGGGGGGGCTGTGTGGAATTCATTGCCAGGAGGTGTGTGCAGAAGGGGTGGGGCAAACTATTGGACAGGATGGCCCATGGCTGGTGGCCATGATGGCTAGGGGGCACCTCCCAGCTCGGAGGCAGCATACCTCTGGATACCAAGTGCTGAGGGCACAAGGTGAGGTTCCAGCCCCGGGGGCTCCCAAGGGTAGGAACACAGGCAGCTGCCATCTACTGAGTCACACCCTTGGTCCATCTGGCTCAGTATTGTCTACCCAGACTGGCAGCGGCTTCTCCAAGGTTGCAGGCAGGAGTCTCTCTCAGCCCGGTCTTGGAGAGGCTGCCAGGCAGGGAGGGGACTTGGAACCTAGATGCTCTTCCCAGAGCAGCCCCAACCCCGAAGGGGAAAATCTTCTTGTGGCTCTCCTTGTGGGCTTCTCAGAGGCACCTGGTGGGACACTGGGACACCGGACGCAGGGGGGAGAGGGACCTTCACCTTATCCAGAGGGGCTTTTTATCCAAGGGTCCTGGATTTTAAGCTGAAAGTCCTGAGCTCCAAAGATCGTCTGTGTCTCTCTACTTCTGCCTGCGGGCTCCTTGTGCAAGCATTACCCACATCCTTTGGACACGTGGAGCAGCAGAGGAAAATATACCTTTCTTGTCTTTTATCCCAGCTAAAATCCAGAAACCACCCCCACCCCACTTGCCATGGGTGGCCTGTTTCTCTGCAAAATCTGCCACGGTTCATTCTCTTGCGTGTTTATTTCTGCACCAGCCCCGAGTAAATCAAAGCTTATTCCAGCTGGCGAAAGCATGTAGCAGTTGTTGATCACAAGGCATATTTTTCTGGGATATATATATATATATTTTTTTAAGTGGTTAATTTGGAGGCAGTTGTCCCACTGTGGTATAAACTCACGCCCTCTAACTGATGCTGGAGGAGAGAAGAGGGAGAGAAGATTCTGTTCAAATGTTATAGAACCTACCTGTCCTCTGTGGAGAAGGGCGTAACCCCCGACCCTTGCTTCCCCATCCGATCCGTGGCCATGCTGCTCCCTGCCATCCCCAAGACCTCTGCCGTCCTACAGACGCCATGCCAAGTGGCAAGCAAGGTGTGTGTCGGAGAAGAGGAGTCTGCCGTGCAAGCCGCAAATGCAAGAAAGGGAGCGGATGACGGAGGAGGGGAAGTCGGCGGCTGTGCCGCCGAGGAGCCCAAATATGTATTACAAGCAAATTTGGAAAGAAATCAATGGCATGTAATTAGATTTTGGTTTTTTTTAAAAAAAAACTCTCTCTACATTTTGTTTGGCTGGGGGTGCGTGTGTTTTATAAATAGCATCTCTCTATGAAAAGAGCAAGGGAGATTAAATGGTACAAGGAGGCGGGCGCCTGAGCCAGAGACGGGAGCTACTAAACCGTGACAGTTCCATCACGGCTGTCAGGAGACAGGTTACGGGAGGAAGCGGGCGGTGGGCGGGGGGGGGGGGAGAAAAAGACAAAAGAGGGAGAAGAAAAGAGCAGTGGAGAGAGGGAGGCAAGGAAGAGGGCCGCCTTCTCGCTTTGGAGGCCCAACTGCACATGGGAAAGGAGAGTCATTTCATAGAAACGACAATAGCTGAATGTCTGGGGTGCCTTTTAGGGATAACCTCCAAACAGAGGGCCATCCTAAAATCTGGCCTTCTAGGAGGCCATGCTAAAACACCACTGTAGGGCAATTTTAAGGCCCCAGCCAGATTGGGCAGCAGGGATGCCACCAGGGCAGCCCACAAATTGAGGAACTGAGTGAGAACCTGGCTGCTCAACAGCGCCACCCTGAGAGTGGTGGAAGGGAGAATTGCAGCCAATCAGCTCCAGAGGAATCAGATGATTCAGGGAGCCAATAGGGTCCCCATGTAAGAATGCTCCTAGGTTTGCCTAGCCAGACTGAGCAATTCAACAGACAGACAGTCTCACCACCACCACCCCGCCTCTCTCCTCCAGGGGGCAGGGATTGATCCCTGGCACAAAGCATATGCCCCCCAGGCTTAGTATGTCTGCTAGCATTCTCTGGCCAATTTTTGGTTTACTTCCAGGAGTTCCAAATTCAAATGAGGGAGTTCGAAAAGCTTTGGAAATGTAACTTGGCTTCCTTTTTGCAAAGTTGGACGCATACATTGGGCCCCGTCGCCAGAGCATTTTGCATCGCACATTGAGGCAGTATGTAAATGCAGGCCTTCGGAGCCCCGCCCCTACAGAAACACCCATGTGATTATATTATTTGATAAAATGCCTATTGATTGCCTTCCTCAGCAAATCTGACATGGCCCCATTTCATCTTTCACAGGAGCCGCCCCAGCCTGCATCCCAGCCTGCACAGGAGCTGGCTACTAGAGATAGTCTGGAGCACAAGAAGGCGAGAAACATTCTGCAAACAATGGATCCAGCAACAACACATGCAGATTATTACCTGGTGAGGAAGGAAGCAGGAACCCTTTGCTCTCCCCCCACACTTGCGGTTTTGTGCTGTCAAATGCAGACACAGCTCCATCTCTCCAGATAAGGGGTCCTTTGTGTAAATGTTTGTTTAGCTCCATTCACTTGGGGGAAGAGGAACTGGGCTGTTGGGGGGGGGGGTGAGATTCCAAAGGCATTAGATTATAAACTGCATTATTTCCATGTGCAAAAGCAGCCCACCCCTTGCAGGGCGGGCGGGTGGGGGGGATAAAGAAATTATGCATGCCAAGATAATTTCACGCAAATGCAAAGTTCTTGTCGGGAGTCATTCAAAAATCAACATATACAAGGTTTTCTTTTGTGCTCTGCTGAGGATCTGAAGCAGAGGCAAATTATATATATCTGCCATAGACATTGCCTAGGGCCAAAAAGAGAGAGATAACTGCTTCTTGGTGCACACGATATTTGCACAATTACCTGCTCTGTAGTTCTGCTCTCCCACTCTGGAAAATATCAAGCCCATCACCACAGCCATTTCCTCATTAATACACACACACACAATTGTCATCTAGGTTCACAAGAGGCCCCTTCCCACCTCAGGGACAGGACATACCTGCTTTAAGGGACAAACTACATACCCCCACTACTTTTCCACAAAAGTTTCCAAAACGGTCTACATAGAAAAATAATAAATTCCCCCCACAATCTTGATTGATTGATTGATTAAGTGCCATCAAGTCAGTGTCGACTCTTAGTGCTGACCACATCGATAGACTCTCTCCAGGCTGACCTGTCTTCCACTTGGCCTTGAAGGTCTCTCGGTGGTGCATTCATGGATGTCGTCGTCGAGTCCGTCCACCTTGCTGCTGGTCATCCTCTTCTTCTCCTGCCTTCAACTTTCTCCAGCATTACAGACTTCTCAAGGGAGCTGGGTTTTTGCATAATGTGTCCAAAGTATGATAGTTTGAGTCTGGTCATTTGTGCCTTGAGTGAAAATCCTGGATTGATTTGTTCTATGATCCATTGGTTTGTTTCCCTGGCTGTCCATGGTCTCCTCAAAAGTCTCCTTAAAAGTCAAAAGCACCAGAGTTCAAAAGCATCAACATTTTTCCTATCTTGCTTCTTCCAAGTCCAGCTTTCGCATCCATAGAGTGTCACGGGAAGAGCCATTGTCAGAACGATTCTAATCTTTGTAGGTGTAGACACATCTCGGCATCTAAATACCCTTTCCAAGGCCTTCATTACAACCCTACCAAGTGCTAGTCTGCAGCGTATTAATACAATCTTAATATCTGCATATTCCTATTTTCACTCCAATTTCTCCCCTACTCCTGATTTACTTATTTTGAAATGTTTACATCAATTTATTTTTTTTTTAAAAATCTATACTCCCTCCTTCCCCTATCACCTTAAGTGGTACAGCGGGGAAATGCTTGACTAACAAGCAGAAAGTTGTCGGTTCGAATCCCCGCTGAATCGGGCAGCGGCAATATAAGAAGATGCTGAAAGGCATCATCATCTCACACTGTGCGGAAGGAGGCAATGGTCAACGTGGAGTCATTTCCTGGAGAATGCCGACCCCCACAAGATTTTAGCCTCTGCTTGTAGGGGAGGCCTTACGACAGTCATTGTGGCTTTTACATCTCTTTCAGTGTCATTACATCTCTGGTTCAGATGGGGTGACAAATTGTGGTGAAGGGCAGCATCACAGACGTCTTTTCCAAAAGGACTAGGAAAGGGCCTATGGAGGACCAGAGCTCTCTCCATGGCGGCTGCTGCCATGAAAGCTTCATGGAGCCTCCATGGCCAGGAGCAAAGTTCTGAAGACGATGAAGATGAACGAGGCTTGGCAGCCATCACCTTTGTGTCCTGCTTGTGAACTTCCAGGGGTATCTAGATGGCCAAAGTGGAACCAGGAGGCAGGAGAGGAGTCTTCTTAATCCCCCCCCCCAATCTCTTCCTGAATTGGGATTCAGCCACTGAAGAGTTCTTCTCTAAGCTTGTGCAAAGTTGGGTGGGTCTCAAGCTGAGGCTCTGCTGACCGTAGATGAGAAACCAAAACCCAAATTGCTCTACCCTTTAACCTTGAAAAATTAAGCGAAAGCATTTGCTTCTGTACACATGGCTTCCTAAAATAAATTGCATCCTTAATTACGAACACCCTCCGTTCTTCTGCGCCCCAGGCGACGCTGGATCAGTGGGTCCCTCCCCTTTCTAATGAGTAGTTATTGAACATGCTAACCACAATCAGCCCTAATTAAATACTCAGCTGTGGAGAGGAGGGCCACGCAGCTCCCAAATGCAGAAGAGGACCCCCCCCCTTCTGTTTTCAATAATTAGTTAACAATATTCCCCAGGCAGCCTTTGGAAATCGAAGGAAGTTTTATTCACATCTGTTTTGACACCCACTCAAAAAGGGGGGGAAATACCCCACTTCTAATAACCCCGTAACCTTCTTCTGACAAGTTAACCAAGCCTTGCGGAGAGGGGGAAGGAAGGGGCAATAATTTGGGTGCAATTGAGATGGGGGGCCATGGAAGTGGTTCTAATTATTATTATTATTATTATTTATTTATTTATTGCAATATCATTTATTATCTGGCCATCCTGTCAGGCATTTGAGGTGGCTGGCAGCAATTAAATTAAGAGCCACCTCACCGTCGACATGTAGAAATGGAGGGTAGTGAGCGAAAAGGATACGCTTGGAAAAAAACTCTGTTGTCGGCAGCCAGAGGCTCACAATATAGCAGCAGCTGTCTGGTGGGAAATGGGCCTGTAGTGGTCATGCGCGTGAGGCCCACGAAGGGAACCACGCAGCCACTCCTGGCTCTGAGACCCAGCTCCCAGAGTCTCTGGGGAGAGGCCAACGGAGCTTGCAGGAGGCCAGCCCATCCCCAAAAGACACCTGTCTGCTGCTTGTGGGTGGGGGTTTGGGCTGGTAATAAAGGCCGTGCGCTGTTCTCTGACTGCAGGGGCTTCCGGGCAAGGCAACCCTGGCCAGGACAGAACAGAGACAGAGCAGGGATCAGTCCAGCCCATGCCTTTATTAGGCTCACGGACCAGCGCAGGCCAGGGACCAATGTCAGGACGGTGGAGGCAGCTGGGAGTCCGTCTATCCCACAAGAGTCCCGGGCACCATGCCCCCTCCCAGCCTCTCTGCCCTTGTCAGTTTGGGCTTGGGCTACGGGCCTACCTTATAGGGCTGCTGTAAACATGTGGCAGAGAGAAAACACCCAGCAGCAGCAACCATTTAGAGACTGCTGCTTTGCCACAGAAGTCCCCAAAGCAGTTTACAGAGAGAGAAAATAAATAAATAAAAGGGATCGCTGTCCCCCAAAGGACTCACAATCTAAAAGAGAAAGAGACATCAGATAGACACTGGCAACAGCCCCTGGAGAGATGCTGAGCTGGGGACGGAGAGGGCCAGTTGCTCCCCCCCCGCTCAAGAAAGCCAATCACCACTCTAAAAAGGTGCCTCTTGGCTCGGTTAGCAGGAAGCATTCCGGACACGTGAGGCTCGTTTAATAAGTGCTCCGAAGTCTCAGGGTCCCACTGTTTGACTCGGGTTATTAGGGCTCTGGATATTTTGCACCGGCCCATTTCCTGGAGATGCAACACACACACACACCCCAAGACCCTCCTGGGATGGAGACCCCCCACCCCACCCCACCCAGCAGCTGTCTGCTCCCATCATAGGAGCTTGTGCAGCCAATGCACCCTGTCAATAGTCAGCCTGGTCCCCAGGGAGAGGGAGCGTGGGGGGTGGGGTTTGCCCTGCCCTGGGGATCAATAGGCAGCTGGACGCTCCCCGCCTGGCCAGCAGGCTGCACTGCCCGCCACAACGTGTGGACAAGAAAGGGAGAGACACAAGCCTGGCCACCTCCTGATCACTGCCGCCCTGCACGGAAGGCCCTTTTGTGGACTTGTCCACTGACTTATTGTCATTGGCATGCCACTGTTTTGGCCTTGCGGCCTCCAAGAGGCTGGCCACGTAATGGACAGCAAGGTAGGGAATCCCGATGAAACCCGGGGAGTGCACCCGTAGGGACCACAGCTCCAAAGTCGCCACATATTAGGAACCTAGGAAGCTGCCTTCTACCGAGTCAGGCCCTTGGTCCACCTTGCTCAGGATTGTCTGCACAGACTGGCAGCGGCTCCTCCGAGGTAGCAGGCAGGAGTCTCTCCCCCAGCCCTATCTGGAGATGCGAAGCGGAGGCTCCAGGACAGGGAAAGAACTTCGGTTGCTCTTGCAACAGAGGGAGGCCATGGGGTTTGCTCTGCCTCCTGATCATCCGACATCTCCTCGTCCAGTGGGGGGCCCTGAGTGCTTCACTCCCTGCGCTTCCGCATCACAGATCTCTCTATCTGCTGGCTTTGGAAATAAATATAGAGCTCCCACATACCTCTGTGATTGATCCTAAATGCTGGCCATATTTTGCCGGCAGTAAACAATCTCCCCGGCTCATTTTGTTGAGCAGCAGATGGTCAAGAGCGGCTCCTGAAATTGAATATTTTAATGATTTGGGGATGGGGGGGAATGATTTTCATCATCATCTTTTGAGAGGACAGTAGTGGAAATGCCTCCCAAGAAAATGCTTCTCTTTCCGAGAGAGAGAGAGATGCTTTCAAGTGCTTTAATTATAAACACACTCTCGACTAGCTCAGGTTGCCGAGAGGAATGGAAAACGTGCCCTGGCCGGGCAGAGGCTCTGGCCACGTGTGTTCTTCCACTACGGATCAGTGGCAACCTTTAGCCCGGGGGTTGCGGGGGCACCCGTCGTGAGCCCCACCCGCCCCAGCCCCAAAGGGCAGCCCGGAGCCCCAGAGCGTGGGTCTGAGCAACAAGAGCCAGATACAGGGCCAGGGAGCCCCCGAGTTTCATCCTGACGAGGCCGGGCCAGGATTGAGCCAGACGTGAGCTGGTGGAAGATCCAGGGATGGGCCCCACTGAGGCAGCCCCTCCGGAGCCCAGGCCTTGGGGGGGGGGGAGATGTGGCTCCCCTCCGCCTCCCCTGATGTCTGTGATATCATGCTGGGGCTGGGGGCTTCAAGCAGCCAGGAGGCAGGCCCCTCCCTCCACAGGCAGGTCTCAGGGGCATTTCAAGGCTCAGCCTGCTGCCTGTAGAGAGGAGAGCTGGTCTTGTGGGCGCAAGCATGACTTTTCCCCTTTGCTAAGCAGGGCCTGCCCTGGTTGCTTATGAATGAGAGACTAGAAGTGTGAGCACTGCAAGATATTCCCCTTTGGAGATGATGGAGCCGCTCTGGGATGAGCAGAAGGTTCCCAGTTCCCTCCCTGGCAGCCTCTCCAAGACAGCTGCCGCTGCCAGTCTGGGTAGACAGTCCTGAGTTGGATGGACCAAGGGCCTGACTCGGTATACGGCAGCTTCCTCTGTTGTGTGGAAGAGCAGGTGTGGCTTCTGAACAAAACCATGAATACTTCCGGACCATCCTGGAGCCTTTGCTTTGCTTCTTAAGAGCAGCCTGCCCTGCCTTTCCGTCTCAGGAGCCCCGTCGCCTCCTGCAGGACCCAGCACCTTCAGCCCACACAAACGGTTGCCCGTTCATTAACACGTCGCTGGCGGAGTCATTGGTTGGAAGAAAAGAAGCAAAGGTTCGCCAGGCTCACCATATGTTAGTCCCCACAAAGTTTTCTCCCCCCTGCCCCCACGCCCAGCAATCCATAATTGGCACCTCGATGCCTTTGCAATTAGGCTCCGTTTAGCAGCCCTGACCCTCCTCTCCGCACCTGTCATCGCTGCATCTGGCTCTGAATTTAACAGCACCTTTTCTTTCTTTGGAAAACAAAATTGTTCTGTGAATTAGCGGCAGGACCCCCTCCGCCGGGAAATTCCTTCCGACGCTTCTTGACGGGACTCTCACACCCGGCCCCTTGCCCAAGTGAAGCAAGAGGCGTGGGGGTGTGGAATGAGTGCCAACGTATTTTAAACATGTTGCAGCAGATTTGCAAACATCGTTAATCATGGATTAGCAGATGGTGATGTTAATTGCACCTGTGAAAGTAACAAGACCTCAAGGTTGATTGCATTTACAAATGCCGATTATCACTCCGGCGCGGCTGGGGGATTCCAGGAAGCACCCAAAGGTATCGTTTCGCCAGGTAGGATGGTCAGAGAGAGAAAAAACAACAGCAGCAGCAGCAGCAGCACACATGTCTGGCCGCGGTCCTTCTGCAAAGCTGTCTCAGAGCAACCAGGGGAGGCCAGCAAGATGCCGAGCCACTGTGATCGTCTCGGAGATATAGCACTCATCTTTTTAAAAAAAAGTTGCATTACAAAGACAATTATATCCAGGCTTACGGGGGGGAGGGGGGGGAGAGAAGAAAAATCAACAACAACAACGATGATGATGATATTTGGCATTTAGAAATACCCAGGAAATGAAGAGGAGGAGTCCATGATCCAGCAAGAGAGTCACGTTTATTAAATCCAGGGTTGCCACAGAGAGGGTGGCACCCTGCACCGAGGCGTGGGCACACAGTACCCAGACTGCATTCCCATTTCTCTCGGAAACCACCAGCCAACCTTGAGCCAGCTTTAAATGCTGCCACCCGGTCCTGATCTTTCGGGATGCCCGTCACTTCCGGTTTCACGCTGACTGGGGCGGCAAGAGGGTATACAGCCGCCCTGCGCCAGCATTCCTTAAAGCAGCCCCCGGAGGGGGAAAGCGCGGCGGGGGAGGGAAGAAACCCCCCCCCCTGCACCTTCAAGCCACCCCCACCCCCGCAGTCGAACTGGCTCCTTGAATGGGACGCCAAAGAGGCGCACGCCCATCCCAGACAGAGAGACAGTTCTGGATGCCAAGAAGAAAAGCAAGCGTTGGATGCAGCTTGGGTGTTGGGTTTTTAAATCCCCATCTCTTGGTGAGGTTAGGGTTCAGTCCCTGGGATGGTGGCAACCTCTTGCAGGAACCTCTGCTTCGCTTCTCGTCAACCTTACCTCCGTGTCCCCAACCACCGCCTGGCCCTGCTCCCCCCGCCCCGAGAAGATTTCTGGGGCCCATTTCCGCCAGGAAGGAGCCCCCTGCAGCTCCTTTCGCGGGTGAAGCTTCATCGCCAAAGTGTCACTTAGCAGGCAGAGAAAGCAGGGGCCCTCTGGCAGGCAACCCAGAAGCATGTCCTGGCGCCCGCCCAAGTGACCAGGCCTGGCCCACGGCCAGGAAGTCCTCCTGCGGGCCAAAGGAAGCCCCGCCTCTTCTCGGGAATGTCTTTTCGGTTCCCAGGCAAGCTGGTTCTTTCCTTCCCCCGCCGTCCCGTAGAAATGAAAACTTCACAGCGCGGTCACTTTTTGGCTGCAGATGGCGTGCAAAAGGATCCCTGCAAAGAGAGGTTGAAACCCCTTCTGAGAAGAGCGTTGCCCACGGAGCCGCTGCTTTCGCCAACGCCAACGGCGGCAACGCGTGAGGCGTTCAAGGGGAGGAAGACGTACCAGCAGCCACCGACACATTCAGCGATTCGATCCCAGGGGGCAGTTCTCTTCCGGGGGAGATGGTCAGCATTTTCTGGCACCAGCGCCGGGTCTCGGGAGACAGCCCAACTCCTTCATTTCCTGCCAAAAAAAAGGAGACCCCCCCCCCAAGCCTTACTGTTTCTAACCTCTGGGGTGGGCGCCACCGTCCAGGGTGGCGCTTGCAAGGTCTGAGGGCCCTTGGGGAAGGCCAGGAGGCTCAGGGGCACGGGCCAGGCAGGGCTGCGAAAGGCCTGCAAGGCTGCTGCCAGCCAGTGCAGGCAACGCTGCACAAGATGGACCCAAGCGTCTGACTCAGAATACAGCAGCTGTCTACGCAGCCGGGATGCTGCCAGGGGGCATCTTCCCCCCCACCAAGTTGCAATGCCCTCCTCCTCCCTGCAAGGGAGCACAGAAACTGTCTTCCTGTCCAGGAGGCTTGAGAGGCCAAATGCATCGGACGTGGTGAAGGCCTGCCCGCCCACCCCGCTCTCCTGCCGCTTCTCCCTCCACTGCAACTGGCATGGGGAGGCAGCCTGCCTCTGGGCCTGGAGGGGGTGGAGAGGAGAGACTCCTGCCTGCCACCCTGGAGAAGCCGCTGCCAGTCTGTGAAGACAATCCTGAGTGAGATGGACCAAGGGTCTGACTCCGTATATGGCAGCTTCCTATGTTCCGGCGAGGACTCTTCTCCGCGTCAGTCCAGAGACTCCCGTTTAGGCAGCTAGCGGCCACGTCCCAAACTGGCTGATGCCCCCTCCCTGCCCCACACATACACACACACAAGCAGAGCCCCAGAAGGCTGCATACCAAGTAACAAGATGGTGGGTCTCGTCCAGCGGAAATCTAAGCAGCTCACCAAGGGGGGGTCGCCCTGGGCCTTCGCGGGGCCGGCTGTCCCCAGGACTTCCCAGCCTTGATCGGATTTTTCCTTCCAGGAGCCAAGGTGAGGGAGAAAGAGAAAAGGAAGGAAGAGGGGAAGATAAGCTTGCCTCCGGGCATCACCGCTGTGCCATTTGGGGGCAGCTTTTTCAAAGGGCCCACGCCACGGAGCGCCACCATTTCTCTCCTTACGAGACGGACTGTCAGCCCTTTCCTCCGGGCAACCCAGAGGGCTAACCGTCTCCACCCCACACCGTGGGCTGCCTGGAGCTCATCTCAAGGAAAGGCTGGGTCCGAAATCTGTGCTCTGTGAACAGAAGCGCCTTCGTTGGCAAGGGTGGCGCTCTTCCGGGGCACAGGGGCCAGGATCCGAGCCTTTCGCTCCATTCCCGGGACAGAAGACGTGTCCCTGGCCTTTCTTCTCATCACTGGGGGGGGAATGAAAGGGGACACTCCGGGGCCTCGATGGAAACTGAATTCTGGGCGAGAGGCTCCAATTGGCCAGGATTCCACGTAGACTCTCAGCGCAATTCCTTGACACGGAGGGCACAGCGCCCAATTAACTACAAAATCCATTTTAGCCAGAGAGAAACCTGGCTTCCCTCCTGCTTCCTTTTCTGAAAAATCGGCAGTTTTCGAGCCATAACGGTGTTGGGATTTATGCCCGCGCAGTAGAAGAGGTCGAGACGGCCAATGTGGACCCAATTAACGAGACCGCCCCCCCTGGCCCAAATGTTCATAAATTGTGCTTTATGGTCAAGGCGGTGATGCACAGCAACGTTTCAATTAAGTCTCCACGCCTTTTTATGGCTCTTTATGAGGTCGTTCCGGAGGCGGCGGCTGGCACCCATCGGAGGGTGGGCGAGAGGGTCCCACCGCCATCCCAAGGCCCGATTCCGGGCACGCGCCAGCAGCGTGCACAGCATTTAGACAGCCTTGGGGGTGCCTCTTCCCTCCCTCAAGGAGAGAGCTGTCTCGGGACTCGGACACGGAGAAGCCGGTTCACTGAGCTCAGGGATGTCCCCACGTTTCCTCCGTCTCCTCCGCCAAGGGCACCACTCCACCACCGCCCCAAACCTCTTGAAATGTTGGGCGATGCTGCCATCCTGTGGCCCGGCTGTGCCTCACAGCCTCGCAGACCAAGAACATGGGAAGAGCCCTCCCGGATCAGGCCCCAGCGCTGGTTCCCCCTTACCTGGAGCAGGCCCGGGAGATCGCCGGTGCTGAAGACGTCCAGAACTTCCAAGGCTCCCGAGCTGGCTTTGCTGACCACGGGCGTCAGGGAGCAGCTGTGAGCAGGAAAGGGAAAGGGGGAGACGCCGTCAGAAAGCCTGCCGGTTCCCCAAGCCCCCCAGCCATGAAGTCCACTGTGCAGCTTGGAGCCATCCGTCACCTCATGGCTCAAGCCACCTCGCAGGGTGCTTGTTGTGACGCTCGGGGGGCGGGTTCCACATCCCGCTACAAAGCTCACCTGTTCCTCTGGCTCATCACGATCCCGTGGACCCCCAAGAAGTGCGCAGAGCGCAGAACGGCCCCCAAGTTCATGGGGTCTTGTATCCCCTCCAGGGCCAGCCAGAGGAGCTGCGACCCCCGGTAAGCAGCAGTCTCCTCGGCCTCCGGGGCGGGCCTCTCCCGCCAGTCTGTCGGGTGGAGGGCCGTGGCCTCCAGGCACACCCCTTGGTGGACCCCACCCTTGCAAAGGGCATCCAGCACCTTCCTGTGGACCTGCTGCACGGGAATCCCCAGCTCCGCGGCCCGCCGGGCGAATCCTTCCACGGCGGGTGGCGGGCTGTTGCGGCGGGCCTTGAGAAACAGCCTGCCAAAGCTCCTTTTGGCCCTGGCCAGCGCCAAGGAGCAGGGGGCCGCCCCAAACAAGACCTCGCAGCCTCGGGTCCTTTCCACGGGGGGAGGCCGGGGCTGCCGGGATCCGGCCTTCAGTTGGGGGAAGTCATCGTTCCTCAAGTTCCTGAGTTCCTCCTCGTGGGAGGGCTCCACGGCTGCGTGGCGGTTCCGCCAGGGCTCGTTCCGACGCGGGATCTCCTTGCCGCTTCGGCGAATCTCTCGTGGCTGCACACGCAGGCAGCCGGCCGTCTCGTCTTTGGCTGGTCCAAGCCCACAGCCGAGCGGTGGGGGAGGAACTGTTTTGCGCCCAGCCTTGCTGGAGGGCTCGTTCTCGGGGGGCAGTGGCTTCCCCCACGTGGCAAGACGCCGCCGGAGCTGGAAATGGCTGAGGCTGCCAGCAACAAAAGAGGACCTCACAGAATGCCGCAGGCTCCCCAGAAAGGCCGGGAGAGACTCCATCTTGCCACTTGCGGCCCTTGAGTACTGCTACCTTAAGGGAAAGGAGAAGGCGGTCAGTAGGCATCACTACCAACTTCCCATGAAAGGAAAACAAGGAGCCAACTTGGGCCTTGTTGCGTGTGAATATTGTGGTTTCAGCAGTGGAGAATCGTGGCCAGTGTGGCAGCTGTCCACGGGCACCCAAAGTTCCAGCTCTGGCTCTCGCTAATCCTTTTCAGGGTCTCTATGCCAACTGAGCCAAGAGGCAGCTTTTTAACCTGGTGACTTTCTTGTATTTAGCAGGGGGAGAACACCTGGCCCCCTCCGTCCCCAGCACAGCAACCCTCCAGTGGCTGTAGTGGTGGCCTCTATTCTGTTTCTCTTTTCAATTGTGAGCCCTTTGGGGACCAGGAGCCATTTTCGTTATCTAGCTTTGGTGGTAAAGCGGGATATAAAGGTTGGCCGTCTTCACCGGGGCGGCCCAGCAAGCCCCCTGCAGAAGGCACAGGTGAGGCCACAGAGGTGACCTCAAAGGAACTGGCCAGGGGTGTGTCTGGAGAAAGGCGCAGGGGCCGCAGGAGAGAGCTGCCCTCTAACCTACCTCACAGGGTTGTTGTGGGGATAAAAACAAGCCTCTCTGAGCTCCTTGGAGGAAAAGTGGGATACCAATGTAAAAAATAAAATAAAATAAATTACGGGCAGAGGCTCTAAGAGCGGTGGGGAAAGCCCTCCCTCCGCCTGCTTGTTTGTGCTGCGCAACACAGAGGAGGGAGGAGCGGCCACGGAGATAGAAAACCCAAGCCGTGAGTTGGTTCTCCAAGGACTAGAGGCTGTAGGAAGGAAGGAAGGGGTGCAGAAATCCAACAGGTGCTGGCCCAGATTGCTACACCAGGAGAGTTGGCCCTGTGGTCGTGAGCAGGAATGGCCCCCTTTGCTAAGCAGGGTCCACCATGGTTTGCATTTGGATGAGAGACTGTGTGTGAGTATGGAAATATTCCCGTTAGGGGCTGCTCTGGGAAGAGCACCTGCCTGCCTGCTTGCGTGCAGAAGGTTCTCCAGGTTCCCTCCCTGGCAGCAGCATCTCCAAGAAAGGGCCGGGAGAGACTCCTACCTTTAGCCTTGGAGAAGCCGCTGCCAGTCTGGGTAGGCAAGGGCCAAGGGCTTGACCCAGGATATGGCAGCTGCCTCTGTTCCTACACAGATAGGAGGAAATGTTGCCTGTTGAATTTCTAGCTGTCACCAGAGCCTCAAAGGCACAGCATGGCCGCCTCTCAGCAGCGGAAGTCTCTCTCTCTCGCGCGCACGTGTGCACGCACAGAGCAGAGCGGGGAGAACAGCAGGCCCTTGGGGTGGAGCAACCAAAGCAGCAGAGCTGCAGCCCTCCTCGTGAGTAACTGGCAGGAGAGGCTGGAAACGGGGAGAGGAGGGCATTGCGGGAAATCCCACACCCCCCCCGACTAGGAAGAGACACCCTGGAGATGCTGATGCACCCCTGCAGATGGGCAGTGGCTGCTCCTCTTCCCTCCTCGCCCCACATCCCCCCCATATCCCCCTCCCCCAAGAAAAGCCTAAAGCCAGCTGTCCTCAGGTGCCTCTAGGCTGGCCCCATAGTCTTGCAAGGCCGAGAGTACCGGGCCAGGGGTGAGGCCAGTCTAAAGGCTGCTGTCCCCTGCAAGTAGCCTCCCCCTCCTCATCACAACACACCATCATTCCACTGCGGAATTCACCGCCACAAGCCCACCGGCTGAAACAGCTTCCAAGGGGTGGGTGGAGAAATCCCGAGGAGAACTCGGGGGCCAGTCTACCTCTCCCTGGGGGCTAGCTGCAGAGGAGGGCTATCGCCCTCGGGCTCCCCTGGTCGGCTGGCCAATGGGGGGAGGGAAGAGCGCGGAGCAGGAGGCCGGGCTCTCTGCTGGACCCACTTTGCCTGCCGCCTCTCCTCGCCAGCGCTTCACCGGTGGGCTGCCTGCCTGCCTGGCATGCATGCATGTAGACAGGCTGCTCGCATGGAGGACAAAGCAGCCCCTCTGAGACTCTCCCGCTAGTCCCGGCACTCTGCTCGCGCCCAGAGGCGCCCCTACCTGGGAACCTCCGCTCTATGGTAGACCCACGTGGTGGAGAGGAGAGGACTCACTGGCGTCCGCCGCCGCCATAGAGAGGGGGCCGCGGCTAGAGCGGCGCCCTGGAGCTGTAGCAGCGCCGCCTGCTGGGCAGGCCAGGAGAGGCGGCGAGTTCTTCGGAGCGCTGCCCAACCTTGGAGGACCGAGGCTGGAGACGGGGTGCAGGAGCCGCAGCAGGACCCCGGGACGGAGAGTCCCCACGTCCAGCCCAGCGCAGCCCTGCGGGAGGAGAGCCCTCCAGCCGGGCCAGCCTCTCCTCCTGGGCAAAGAAGGCTTCTCCGGCGGCGGCGGCGGCGGCAGGGTGAGTGGTGGCAGCCGCGCAAGGAGCCGGGCAGGGCGTGGGAACCAGGGGCCGGGGCGAGTGGGAGGGCCGCGGGGAGAGCCCCAAGGGGCTGCAGCAGGCGGGAGAACGAAGGCGGGGAGAGAGGCAGCCCCTCCGAGCTGGGCTGCGGGCTGGCTGGCTGGCTAGCTTCACAGGCAGGCTCGTGGAGGGGCGGTGGCTGTGCTCTACTGGCAGCCTCAGCAGCAGCCAAGATTGATAGACCGCTTTTCAACCCCCCAAAGAAGTTGCCAAAGCGGTTTACAGAGATCGAAAGAAATGAGATGGCTCCCTGTCCCCGAAGGGCTCACCTTCTAAAGAAGACAGCAACAGCCACTGGAGGGATGCTGTGCTGGGGGCGGAGAGGGCCAGTTGCTCGCCCCCTGCTCAATACAAGAGAATCACCCACCGCCCGTTAGAAAGGTGCCTCTGGGCCCAGTGAGCAGGGGCTGAGCAGGGCTCTGCCACCCCAAGGGAGACCGCCCTGCCACTCTTGCCCCATCTAGAGTTCTGAGCCAGTTTTTGTCTGCCCGTTTTGTGAAAGACACTAGAATGCCCAAACTTTTTAAAATCCCATTTGTTTTTATATTTTTTAGTTCAATATTTTAATGTGTCTTTTTTTATAATTGTGTTTTAAAGTGTTATTGTGAGCTGCCTTGAGATTTTCTTATTGAAAGGCGGGGAAGTTAGTAGTTAACATAAGGGTAGGCATAAGATCGTCTCTCTGTATTTTCCTTGTGGGCTGATGCTTGGACCACCAGCCCTTGTGGAACATAGGAAGCTGCCATCTACTGAGTCAGACCCTTGGTCTGTCTCGCTTAGGATGGTCTTCACTGTCTGGCAGCGGCTTCTCCAAGGTGGCAGGCAGGGATCTCTCTCAGCCCGATCTTGGAGATGCTGCCAGGGAGGGAACTTGGGACCTTCTGCATGCAGATGCTCTTCCCAGAGTGGCCCCATTATCCCCCCAGGGGGATATCTTACAGTACTCACACATGTAGTTTCCCATTCCTATGCAACCAGCGCAGACCCTGCTTAGCTAAGGGGACCAGTCATGCTGGCTGCCACCAGATCAGCTTGGGTAGATCAGTGTTTGGGTGGATGTCCGAGCTCCGGTTGGCAAAAACGCCATTTGGAACGGAGGTGAGGCCATTTTGAGCAGCTCCTACAGGACTTGTTTGTGCAGCCTGGCCTTCGCCTCCTTGCCGAAACAAGACCGAGCCAGGGGAGTGACAACAATGTGCTTGTCCAGCTTCTGGCTTGCTTTGAGTTGGGAGTGGCGGGGGCCAGAGTTGGATCCCTTTGCCAGAGGCCTGAGCCGTGTTCTCACGGCGGAGGGGAGACCTCCGTCAGAGCCAGGGATTCTGTCTGGGAAGGTGAATTTTGGGCAAGCTGTTTGTGTGCTAAGAGAGCGGGACTGTTTTGCGTGGCCATTTCTTTTGGTCCTGTCTTTTGCGCTTGCTCCTGTCTTGAAAAGCGAATCTCTCTGCTTAAGGGTGTGCCTTCACCTTAGGTCAGTGTTGGGTTATTGCATTCTGTTGTGCTTGTTGATTCTTGCAATAGCAGAGATGTCGGAGGAGCACAGAATCCTCCAAGGCAGTTTACATAGAGAAATAATAAATAAACAAGCTGTTGATTCTTGCAATAACAGAGACATTGGGGGAGAACAGAATCCGCCTTCAGAGAAGGATTTGGAAGAGAGCAGACGTGGCCCACCTGAGGCCTTCCAGGTGGTGTCTGCAATCCCCAGCGATTGTACCGAGGGGTGATGGGAATTGTAGTCCTCCAATTGCTATAGAGCAGGCCTGCTCAACTTAGGCCCCCCAGCTGTTTTTGGACTACAACTCCCATAATTCTCAGCCACAGCAGCCAATAGCCAGGGATTATGGGAATTGTAGGCCAACATCTGCAGGAGGGCCGAAGTTGAGCAGGCCTGCTATAGAGCCTCAGGTTGGCCGTCCCTGACGGGGGCTGGTAGGATCCAGATCCAGATCCTCACACAGCTGCGCCACTCGCTGGGTGACCATGGGCCAGTCTCTGTCAACGTATCTCCTGCCTCGCCCCATCTTTCCTTTCGGCCAGGGGCTCTCAAATGTGGGACTCTGGATGTTGTGGGACTACAACTCCCATTATCCCCAATGGCTGGTGTAGAAGTGAGTTGTAGTTCAAGCATGTCTGGGGACCCAAGTTTGAAATCCCCGCCTCTAGAGAAATAGAGCTGGTTCAACCACCCCTGCGAACTGGGCAAAGAGGCACCTTTTTAGCATGGTGATTCTCTTGATTGAGCAGGGGGGGAGTAACTGGCCCTCTCCGCCCCCAGCACAGCATCCCTCCAGTGACTGTGGCGGGTGTCTCTCTTGTGTTTCTTTTTAGATTGTGAGCTCTTTGGGAACAGGGAGCCAGCTTATTTGTTTATTATTTCTCTATGTAAACTGCTTTGGAAACTTTTGTTGCAAAGTGGTGTATATAAGTTGTTGTTGTTGTTGTTCTTTCACAGGTTCACACCCTCTCTAGATCACCTTTATTTCTTTCATCCCTATATCGCCCCATCCAAATGGCTCTGGGCGGTGCGCAAACATAACCCACAAATCAATCCTCTTAAAACCAATCCTTACAGAGCACTTTAAAAACAGCCTAACGCCATTAACAATTAAACCTTTTAAAACTATCTTAAGAACTCTGGAAGGGCAGGCTGTACAGATAGGTTCTAGGGGCCCTCCTGAAAGCCAGCCATGAATCCAAGCTAGGGATTTCTTTATAGCGGTTGGAATCCGTTCAGGTCTTTGCACGCCCCCCCGGTCTCTCTCATGTACCCTTCTGGGTTTGCGTGTCTACAGCCTGGACACTTCACCGCCCGCCTTCTTTTCCCTGATTTGCTCCTTCAGGCTGAAGGAGCTGAGTGGCTCTGGGGCACGGCCATGTCACCCAGGACAGAGGGGTGTGCCTTTCCCTCCCCACACCCTTAAAAGCCACTCGGGGATTCAGGGATGCGTGTAAACTGCTTCCCTGGGGCTGGGCGCCAGGGCCGGAGAGCAAGCGGAAGGTGGACGGGCCCTGCTGGCACGGCAGAGCTGGTGCTCGCGGCCGGCGCCCCTTCCTCCTCGGCTTGCAAGGGATGTGCGGCGTCTGGCCAAGCAGGGCTGCTGGGGTTGGGTGGTGTCTAGAGCCCCTGCGGAGATTGTGCCGAGTCCAAGGGTGACCCTGCCCTCCTCTCACTGTGAGGGACAGCAGCTCCAGAAAAGCCCAGCTCCTTACATGTTGTGGCTTTCTCCTCTAGATAGTCAAATATGGACGTCAGCAGAACCGCCACAGCCAAGGGAACCTAGGAAGCTGCCAGATACTGAGTCAGACCACTGGTCTCGCTAGCTCAGTCTTGTCTTCATAGACTGGCAGCGGCTTCTCCAAGGTGGCAGGCAGGAGTCTCTCTCTGCCCTATCTTGGAGAGGCTGCCAGGGAGGGAACTGGGAACCTGTAGATGCTCTTCCCTGAGGGGAAGATCTTGCAGTGCTCACCCTTCTGGTCTCCCATTCATAGGCAACCAGGGCAGACCCTGCTTAGCTAAGGGGACAAGTCATGCTTGCTGCCACCAGACCAGCTCTCCTCTCCCTGCAACAGCACCGCTTGCAGTTCAGAGATGCCCGAGGCCCTTGAAGGGCTGGGATGCTGCTTCTGGAGTCGAACTTGCTGGCCCAAGGAGGAATGGGGCACAGCCCAGGAGGCTGCAGACCTGGCGAGGGTGTGGCTGCTGCTTCTGCTCAGCGTCTGTCCTGAGAGGGGCCTGGCGGGTCTCCTTGCTGAGTTCCAACTTGGGTAAACGCATCCGGACCACCTTCTGAAGCCCAGAGTTAGCCAACTCTTGCTGGGCGGAGCGATCCCTGCTGACCCTCCCAGGATGCCTGGCAGCCGCTGAGCACCTCTGAGGCCAGTGCCGTCTCAGAAGGGGTTGCAGCTGGTTGTGCTGCACCGGGCCTCCTGCTCTTCTCCAGTGGCCCCTCTCACGGGGAGGCCCCGATGTGGTGGGTGACAACTCCCAGCCTCCCTGGCTGGGGATTCTGGGAGTTGTAGTCAGCAAGGTCTGGGCTTCTTTGTTCGAGGGGACGCTGCTCCTCCCCTCCCCTGAGTGATGTGTGTGTGTGCACAAGGCTCCCTGCTTGGGAGCAACCTGCTCTCCCGTGTGCTCGGGCTGACTGGCTGTATGCACCGTCTTCTGGCTTCCCCCCCCCCCCCCCCGGCCTCCCTTCCTTCCCTGGCCACACCTCAAGCAGGGAGCTCCTGCAATCTTGACAGGGCCGCCTGCCTGCCCCCCTCCCCGCCCGCCGGCCAGCCCTTATTCAGTGATTAAGCCACTCTTGTTTCATCGGACTGCTCTGGAGACCCTGTGGGCTAACCAGCCCCATCCCTTAGACCCCAGGCCAAGACATTTCTCCTCACTTGGGGCCTTTGAAGTTGGGTTTTGACAGCTGTTTCGAATAGTTGTGCTGTATTTTGTATTCTTTGTTGTTGCTGGTGTGAAAACCGAGATGTATCTTCTCTCTCGATGTTCTACTGCTGAGTGGTGAACTGCCTGGAGAACAATGTTATGGGGTGGCTAAAGAATAAAGTTGTTTGTTTATATTTATCATCCTCATCATCATCACGGAGCCACAGCTGGTGGGCAGATAAGCGCTGGCAAGCTTGTTCCTCCCTTGTGCGTCCTGCTTGCATGTCTCCCTCCCTCCCTCGATTCTCCTTCCCCCAAACTCCTTCCTTGACCAAATGGAGCAAGAAGGTGACATGAGGGAGTTGGGAGGGGAATGCTAGTGATGGTGTGTGTGGGGCAGGGTACGGGGGGCACGCAGAGATTCTCCACGTTGGGTCCCCAGATGTTCTTGGACTCCCACTCCCATAATCCCCAGCCCCAGTGGCCTTTGGTTGGGATTATGGGAGTGGAAGTCCAAGAACATCTGGGGACCCAGCATGGAGAATCCCGGCTTGTCTGTGCCTCTGGGGTGATTCTCTCCTTCTCAGTCTCGGGGACTTCCGGCCAACATCCCCTTCCAGTTCTCGGTCACCCCCACAGACACCTCCTTGGCTGTGATGGGGCCTGCCCCTTCCAGCAAATGCCTCAAGCCCACTGCCGTCCCTTGGCTTTGGAGACGAGGCGAGCGAATTGGCTTCCCCGTGAGCATGAGAGGAGGCGAGGCCCATCTTCTTCTCCCGCCCTGAAAGCCTGCCTGTGTCTCACTAGACTTGGGCCACTGGGAGTGCAAGCCGGAGATGGAAGGCCGAGCTCCAGGAGGGAAGTCCTTGTTCCCAGCCCTCGCCTTTTCAGACTGCAGAAGCCGCTCGGGAAGGGCCGGGTGGGGCATAGGAAGCCGGAGGCTGCTGGCATCAACAGTCACCCTTTGCCAGCCACGGTTTGGCCAGACGCATTTTGGAGTGTCTGCGAACAGGAAATGGTCACAGGTCTGGCCAGCCATGACCTCCTTGCAGATGGCAAGGTTTTTTAGTGATTGGGGGTGTGTATGTGTATGTGCAGTTTTGTGGGGTAATGGCTCAGGGCGGTTTACACAGCCTCTTCATTCCTCTTGGTGACCCTTGCTGACCATTTAGAATGCCTTTGAGTGATGTGGGGGTGGTGGGTGGTTTCAAAACATTCCCAGAGGTTCGATCTGCTCATTCTAAGGCAGGGCCAGTCTTGCTGCCTCCCTGATGAAGCCTTTTGGGGTGGTGCGGGGGAAGCTTGCCAGATCCCTCAAAACTGCAAGAATTCCCCAATTTTGCCTGCCAAAGCCGACCTGTTAGGAGGGTGCCATCATGTTGAACCTTCTGCTGCTTTGTAGCTGAAGATGTGTTTAACAGCTCCCAGAAATATCAAGTTGCCCTTTCTCTCCCTTATAACCAAAAGCCATTTTTTCCTCCCAAACCCAACATGTGGGGAGGGTTTTATCTTCCTGAAGGTTTCTTTGCTTTGCAGCTGAGGATGTATTTAACGACCCAAAATATCTACCTCCTCTTTCTATCCCTTATACTTCTGGGCCATTTTTGGTTTACCAAATCTCTAAGGAATACAAGGCCCCCAATTCCATACACCCAAATCGCCATGTTAATGTCCCCTTGCTTTTATTTTTTATTTATTGTTAAATTTATACCCCGCTTTCTGGCTAGTGGTCTGTTTATTAAGCTCTCTTGTATTTTTCCCTTGCAGGTTTTCTGGAAATTGCAAGGATCCCCAAGGTTGTTCACCGAAATTTGGCTCCAGTCCTGACCTCCTGGCTTGACCCCCTGGGCTGTTTCTGGCTCCCTCCGCCTCAGCTCATCGGAGACGTTCTACACATTGGGCCACTAAAATCATCACATTAGGTAAGTGTTGTGTTGGGTGCTTTTGCTGCATAGCTGAGAATGTCTAATAACTTCTCTCATTGGTGTGTGCCTATCCCTTATATTTTTAAGGTCCACCCGCCCCCCTTGGCTAGAGTTCTGAGAATTGCAAATATTCCTGCTTAGTTCTCCATAATCAGCATGTTGTGGGGTGGGGAGTAGCACAGGTCACCTTTCTCTCCTTGAAAGAGTTGCTGGGAGTTCCAGATGCAGAATTCCCTAACAGGTTGTCGTCCTGCTCAGAGTGTCTGCTGCTGCTGACCTACCTCAAAGTGACTGTGAGGATGACGGGAATAGACCAGGGGAAATACTCCCTGGCTATATAACCAATGTGGTTAGGAATGGGCAGTGATGGTCCTCATCTCTTCCTGGCATAGGAATCCTCCTGGTGTGACGGGATGAGAAATGCATCATTTCATTTGGAATCCCGCCGTGGTCTTCGCCTTGAAGGCCACGGTGTGAGAGAGCATGTGGGACGACAGAGGCCTTGGGCCTGATCAGGCAGGGCTGCGCTAGTTCTCTAGAAAAGGTCCCCGTGTCCAGGGGATCCAGCTCTAGAAGAGACCCCCCCCATGTTCTTGAGCACTCTAGAACCTGGCCCATGATGGGCCACGGTGCCAGAGAGCATGTGTGGCTACAGAGTTGTCTCCTGTTCTCGAGCAGCCTGTGTTGAATCCAAGTTCAAAGTCTTGGCTGATTAAATTCACACAAGGCCAGTTAGGGTAAGAAGAACCTGAGGCATCTGTATGAAACAGGAGGCTGGACTGGATGCGCACGTGATCCTGTCCCCTTCTCCCATGACTGCTAGGTTTGCTCAAGAGTTTTGGAGGAGGAACTTGGTTGAAAGGTTTTTGAAAGTCCAGGTATACTACATCCTCGGGATCACCTTTATCCAAACACTTGTAGGCACTCTCAAAGAACTCCAAAAGGTGGACAAGGCAAGAGTTGCAGAAGCCATGCTGGTTCTTCTCCAGCAGGGCCCGTTCTTTCTTCTGTGTGCTAACTGGCCTGTAATTTCCCTGATCCCTCCTGGGTCCCTTTTCGAAAATCAGAGTTGCATTGGCTCCTTTCCAGTCCTCTGGTGCAGAGCCTGATTGTAAGGATAAGTTATAAATGTTTGCAAGGTCATTGGCAATTTCACATTTGAGTTCTTTAAGGACTCTCGGGTGGATGCCATCTGGCCCTGGCCAGGTGTTAACTTTTAAACTTTCAAGACAGTTTGGAACACCTTCTCTTGTCACCTCAGATCGGCCCAATTCTTCAGCCTCCACGCTCAGTTCAGGCACAGGTATACGCTCAGTATCCTCTGCCCCAAAGACAGATGCAAAGAACTCATTTAGCTTCTTTGCAATCTCCATAGCCTCCTTGATCATCGCTTTCACTCCCTTCTCATCTAACAGTCCAAAAGCCTCCCTGGCAGGCTTCCTGCTTTTGCTGTATTTAAAGAAGTGTGTGTTATTCCCCTTGCAAATTCTGGATTCTTACTTGTTAGCCACACTGGCATCCTACTGGACTGGCTGATACCTTTCCTCCTTTTGGGTACATATTCTAACTGGGCTTCTATTATTGTGGTATTAAAGAAACTCCCTGCATTCTGGAGCAAAGTGACACTCCTGATTTCCCGCTTGTTTTCTTTCCACCAGACTCCTCATTTTAGCCGAAGACTCCAGTGGAGAGGTGTTCCGGGATGCCAGCAGCCTGATGCGAAGTGTGCTGCTGCGGCTGGCAGGCTCCGCAGCTGATCCCTGCAGGAGAGACGCTCTTCTGGACACGAGATGGAGCAGAAGCACAGCAGACCCCCTTGCCTGAGGTGCCACCGAGTGCCAAGGTTCTGCAGAGTGAGCGGCGTCTGCCACCCTCTGGGGGTAGGGACTGAACTGGCCAACTTTGTATATATGCCCAGAACTGCATATTAACCCATCGATGTCCTCTCCCTTGCAGCTAAAAAGAAAGAGGAGGGGGAGGGTCTTCTTGGCGGTGGCACCATCGTGTCTTTTGGCATGGCCGCTGGAGGTCCTTATTCACCCATGTGTTTCAGAATTGTGTTTGTGTTTTTGGTTGTACTGTGCTGTGTTTGCTGTGTTCTATTGTCAGCTGCCCAGAGACCAGTTATCTGGCAGCCAATAAAGCATTTGTTAAAATAAAATATGGCATTTTGTTCCTCCATTATTTAAAAGTTCACTGTGGCATGAGTGAGTGTGATAGGTGTGTGGTCTGCTGCATTTCCGACCTGACCTTAATAGCTTTAAGCTGGTTTTCCCTCAACCCTTCTGTCATTTGATTTTTTCTCCTCCACTGCCCCTTTGACCCACTGCCCCATTGCCCCTTTGACCCACTGCCCCATTGCCCCTTTGACCCACTGCCCCTTTGACCCACTGCCCCATTGCCCCACTGCCCCATTGCCCCACTGCCCCTTTGTAACTTTGACCCATCCACCCTTTCACTCTTGTAACTTTGTAACTTTGTAACTTTGTAACTTTGTAACTTTGTAACTTTGTAACTTTGTAACTTTGTAACTTTGTAACTTTGTAACTTTGTAACTTTGTAACTTTGTAACTTTGTAACTTTGTAACTTTGTAACTTTGTAACTTTGTAACTTTGTAACTTTGTAACTTTGTAACTTTGTAACTTTGTAACTTTGTAACTTTGTAACTTTGTAACTTTGTAACTTTGTAACTTTGTAACTTTGTAACTTTGTAACTTTGTAACTTCGTAACTTCGTTTCACCCATCCACCCACTGTAACTTTGTGTCATTTACTATTATTTATCTCTCTTTTGGTCATTGACCATAAATAAAGTAATCTGAATCTGAACCTAGTGTGTTTGACCGGTCGAGCCCATGAAACTCTGCGGGTTTGCACCTGGAGCCCCTTAAGAGCTTGGTTTCCATCGCTGATCAGAGGCCTGGGACGCAACCTCTTCTTAAGCTGAGCAGCACCTCTGGGGAGGGGGGGGGGCGCTGTGCTCGGGGTTTGGAATAGGGGTTGTTGGATCATGCCCCAATGGTTTGCCCAGTGTCCAAGAAGAGAAAACACAGTCTAAGCAATCAGGATAACCCTTTTATTTTGAATTACATTAGTAATTAGTAATCATTACATTACATTACATTAGTAATCAATTAGAGCATACTTTAGCAGAAGCAAATAAAACCAATTTTACCAATCTAGACAAATTAAGCACAGATTCGAATCCCTTGAGCAGAACAAGATATCTCACCACTCCTGTTGGTGCAGCCTGCAGCGGCTGCACGAAGTCTAGCACTCAAAACAAGACACCCGATAAAAGTCGAAAGAACTAAAACCAGAGCTTGAAGTCCACAGCTAAGTCAGGAGAAAGAGAGGGAGAAGATTCAAGGAGGAAGGTTCTCTCCCCCCAAAAGGGGAGACACAACAGAGAGAAGTTTTCTCTCCGCAAAGGGGAGACAGGACAAGACGCACATGAAATGCTCTCCCTCCCCCACCCCAAAAGGGGGAAACACAAACTAGCTCAGCCCCTCCATGGTCTTACACCTTTTCTATTTTGTACCTCCCAAAATGGTGGTCTGGGATGCACTGTAGATCCCGATAGGTTACTTTAATAGTGAGAGGCCTTTAGTTCTATAATCAGGAAGATGTCATACAGTATAGAAGTATAAATCACAACACTTTGCAAATTTACATTGGCAACACAATGATATCATCATCAGATGATCAATGTCAGACAGGTTTCGTGTCTGGGTTGCAGTCATTCCTGGGGGAAAAAGGGTCATTTCTCATATATAGTCTGTATAGATGTTCTTAAATGAATGCTTGGGGTGGAGAGGGGCGGGATCCCACTGGATCCAACTAGAATTGTTTCCATCTGCCGATAGGCTTCGGATTTTAGAAAGCAGAGTGCTGTGCTGGCAGCGGGCGACACTGGTCCACATGATCAGGGCCAAGAGATGGTGGTGGGCAGGATGCAGTCGCTCAACGAGGGCTGTGAAAGAGAACCTCTAGTCAATGCAAGCCTCTTCCCACCCACCACCAGCGTTTCCTCTTTCAGAGATTCCCAGCGGTGGTGGACTACAACTCCCATCACCTCCAAGCAAAGGCCGTTGCAGCGGGGGATCTTGGGAGTTGTAGCCAACAACCTCTGGGAATGCCTGTTAGAGGGGACACTGCCCAACACCCTCCTCCACTTTCGGGCTCAAACACCTACCCCTGCTGCTGCTGCTGAAAAAAAGAACGGACCCTTTGCATGGCAAGAGCAACTTTACTGATGGGGGAGACACTCATGCCAGGTGAGGAAGTCGCTGTGCTGTGCTAAATGGGGGGTGGGGGGCACTTTTTAAACACCCCTTTTCATTCAAAGCTCCTTGAGCGTAGAAAACTGGCACACCGAGAGACTCACTTGACTCTGGTGTCCCAGATTTTAATTTGTAGCGTTTTTTAAATAAAACAAAGGGGGGGGTTCAACAAGGGGGCTCCTCCACCTGCAGCATGGGGTCCCTTCGGCCAGCTCCCAGCTCGGCTGCGTCCGCAGACCAACAGGCTCTCCCCTCCCTCCCGCCACTCCACGAGCAGAAGAGGAGTGAAGCCGGGCAAGGCCAGTCCAGAGGGCGCCGGAGGGTCTCGAGAGGGTAGAGCCCCCGTCTCTGGGCCCAGCCGTCCACCGTCAGACAGAGAGCAGCTTGTGGGTGTCAAGCAGGATTTGATTGAAGCCGGTCACGGTGGAGGAGGGGGTGCGCGGCCTGGTGTCCGCATAAAGGAGTGGCGACTTCCTGCAGTGGAACCTGACGGAGCCCTGGGCAGAAAGACAGACCCACAGCTCAGCTTGGACCGACCAAACACTTGGGAGGCCCAGCCCGCGGAGGGTGAAGTGAGAGCCAATGGGCCAAACGAGCTGCTGTCCCATCGCTTTACGATCTGGGTTTTCTAACCGGCCCTGAGCTGTGGGGCAATTCGCTCCCGCAACCAAGTGCGGGGCCCTACAACCCGTGTTTGAGTCGTGCGGCCCTTACCTGCGGCAGTGCTCTGACGGAGGCAACCCCATGCCTGGACAGCCGGGTCTCTGCCTTGCTGCAAGCCTTCTGCTGTAGGACCCGGAGGCAGCTCAGATGCACGAGCGCTCTCTGGAAGCCACGCCTCACGGCAGGAGCGCTGCACAGGACAAGTCCAAGAGGCCAGAGCTGGACTGCGGCACGGGGCAGCAGCTGTGGTTTCCCCAGGTCACGACGAGTCCGGCTTGAAGCAACATCTGCTCCAAGGGCTGAGGTGAGGGGCTTTCCTTCAGCGTTGTCTAACTCCTCCTCAGCCAGGATATCCATCTGGGCCTGTGGGGGTAACAACAGTGCCATTAACTCCCCCAACACAAACAGATGCGGAGGGGGAAGAGGCTGGTTTGACTTAAGAATATAAGAACGGCCCTGCTGGATCAGGCCCAAGACAGGCCCATCTAGTCCAGCATCCTGTTTCGCACAGTGGCCCACCAGATGCCGCTGGAAGCCTACAGGCATGCCCTCTCTCCTGCTGTGACTCCCCCACAACTAGTACTCAGAGGCATCCTGGCTTTCAGGCTGGAGGTGGCCTGTAGCCTTCTGACTAGTAGCCGATGATAGACCTCTCCTCCATGAAGTCATCCAAGCCCCTCTTAAAGTCATCCAGGTATATTTCTGTTTTCTGGTCCTAAATTTCCTGGCAATCAATTTCATGGGATGGCCCCTGGTTCTAGTGTTCTGGGAGAGGGAGAAGAATTTCTCTCTATCCACTTTCTTCACACCATGCATGATTTTATAGACCTCTATCATGTCTCCCCACAGTTGTCTTTTTTCTAAACTAAATAGCCCCAGGTATTGTAGCCTTGCTCCATAAGAAAGGTGCTCTAGGTTCCTGGTCATCTTGGCTGCCCTCTTCTGCACCTTTTCCAGTTCTACAATGTCTTTTATTCATTTGATTTTTATACTGCCCTTCCAAAATGGCTCAGGGCGGTTTACAATTAAAACAAAACCATTAAAACCAATAACAGTTAAAACAAAAATATAAACAATATAAAACATCATAAAAAACAAACAACCAGAACAATTTAAAACCCCTGAAAACCAGGTCATAGCATTACAACAATTAAAACTAATTAAAAACCCTGTAAGGCCAGGCCCAACAGATAGGTTTTAAGAGCTCTCCTTAGATGTGTTGACCAGAATTGTACACAGTACTCCAGGTGTGGCCGCAGGACAAACACCACCACCTGCCCATTCAGCCTTTAAAGTAGCTTACAAACAGTGGAGTCTTTCTTGTTTAATAAACCTGGAGAAGAGAGCATGACCTTGGGCATAGATAAACTGGAGCGAGTTTGAGGCTAAACTGGGTAAACTAGTTGATGACATTTCCATTTGAGATTGTCTCATGGGAACATTTTCCAGCCAAGGTCAAGAGCACATGCACTAAATTATGAGGAGTAACTGTGCACCAAAGAGAACGGGATTCTCCGACATGAACTGCATAAAGCACGTCTGTAAACAAACTGGTTCCCCAGCACCGCAAAAGTGATCATCTAAGTCTTGCAAATTATGATGTTGGAAGAGGCATGTGTCTCACAGAAGACATTCTAGGAGTGGTATCGCCCCCATCCCCACCATCTCTCACACACAGAAAGGCATGCCTCTTAGGAACATAGGAAGCTGCCATTATACTGAGTCAGACCCTTGGTCTATCTAGCTCAGTATTGTCTTCCCAGACTGGCAGTAGCTTCTCCAGGGTTGCAGGCAGGAATCTCTCTCAGCCCTCTCTTGGAGAGGCTGCCAGGGAGGGAACTTGAAACCTGTAGATGCTCTTCCCAGAGCAGCTCCATCATCCTCTAAGCCAGGGGACTATCTTCCAGTGCTCACACCCCTAGTCTCCCTTTCATATGATGCAACCAGGGCAGACCTGCTTAGCTAAGGGGACCACTCATGCTTGCTGCCACAAGACCAGCTCTCCTCTTCTGAGATGGGACCTGTCTTGTTCTTGCAAGTACTTCCAATCAATGTAGTTCCCCCTGGTTTAAAAAAGATGTGTTGTCTGATCACCTGGGGCACCTCTTTGGTCCTTCCCAAAATATTTTCAAAATCCATTCATCGGTTGACTCACAGCTGAAATCTTGTGCACACTTGTTAGGGAGCGAGTCCCACTGAACCCCAAGGGGACCGATGCTGGGCTGAAAGGGTTGACTGTGGATGCTGCAGCCGTGGCAGGAGCAAGGGCAAGAGACAGCTAAGAGGCTGGAAAGTCTTTCGCCAAACTCATCCTCACTTTGCAACGAGGCAAGTTCAGCAGCACCCACCCTAACTAGTCTTGAAGCCTCTACCCTCCTGGAACGGCCCTCCTCCAGGATTTGGTGGCTGGCCCCTCTGGACAAAAGTCACTGAGAGTAAAGCTCTAGTCAGCCCTGCTCACTGAGCAAAGAGGCACCTTTCTTAAAGTGGAGATTCTCTTCTATTTAGTAGGGGGAGAGCAACTGGCCCTCTCCGTCCCCAGCACAGCGTCCCTCCAGTGTCTTGTGTCTTGAATCCGAAAATGTCCCACACAGCCTAGCAGTTCGGGACACGCTGGTGACAACAGCAGCAGCAACTTACGGACCGCTTTCCAACCAACGATAAGAAGGAGCCACTCTGGGGCGAGGCATCCGGCCCTGGTTGGGAGGGCTGTTGCCAGTGTGTCCCCAACAGCCGGGTCACGGGGAGTTGGGGGATTCGACGCACGAAACCCAGACCAGTGGTTCCGACAGCAAAAGGGTGGCTTGGGGTTTGGTTTGGTTTTTGCCAAAGGGGAAAGAACGAGCCCGTTCCAAAACAGCACACTTTAAGCCAAGTGGAAGAAAGCATCTAACTAACCTCAGTGGCCTCGTCCGGCAGTAAAGGGAGGCTCCAAGTCCCACCCAGCAGGGCGACTCCTCCTCCTCCTCCGGGGACACAGCAGGGCACGCCTGGGCGCTGCCAGCCACTACAAAGCTGTCTCTGCTCTGAAGGCATCTGGGGTGCTGCTTGTAACTTGTACTCAACCAAACGGCAGGCTAGAAGCGCCAGCACCTTACTCCGCAGCATTTGCTACAAGGATCTGGCGATTCCTCCTCCAGCGGCAGCCTTACCCAGCTCCTGACCGTCCCCAGCAAGCGTGGCTCCATCGCTTTGGAAGCTCTGGGTAGCCACAGGGGCTAGAAACTTGAATTTCTGGCCGAGTTGTAAAGAAAGCCAACTGTCTCACTCTTGCAGCTCCTCCTCCCTCCCAGCTTCCACCCAGCTGCAGGGAAGCTTCCTCTTACCTTCCATTTCCTCCAGGCCCGTTGGATCACCGCCACAGCCTTGCACAGTCTCCGGAAACGTTCCCTGGCTAGCCACGAGCGAACAGCTGGGCCAAGGGGAGCAAGGGAGAGACAGACACTTCACTTCACAGGAATGCGGCCACACAGCATGCCAGCAGGCCGGCTGGAGACCGTCTCGGGTCTCCCAGCGATGCGCACGCAGAGATGGGGCAGGCAGTCTCTCTTGAGCACGAGGCCTTCTGCCCGGGCTCTGCATGCTCCATTTCTCTGGAAAAGCAGCATGTCAATATTCGTAGTAGGGGCCCAGCCAGATGACTTGGCTCTGGCCGCTGGCCGGAAGAGGGCAGGGACTCGCGCTGAGAGACGGCAAGCACCCTCCTCCGCTTGGCAAGGCATGCAGTCTAGTGGGCCACCAGAGGCCTCAGAGGAGGGTTCATGCACAGGGCTGACCCAGAGCTCTCTGGCACCCTCTGCGCACGACACTCCTGTCCTGTGTCACTCTGTGGAGTCCCACCCGCCATTCGGCTCAGGCACCGCCCCCGAGCGGGCTGTGAGCTTCCAGTGGCTGTGCGGGCCAGACTCTCTAGTGGAACAGCCGCACAAGGCAGGGGCTGCCAGAGGGTTTCCTAACCCCTGCCAACAGAGCCAAGAGACACCTTTAAAAATGGGTGAGTCTCTTGTATTTCGCAGGGGGAGAGCAACTGGCCCTCTCCATCCCCAGCACAGCATCCCTCCAGGGGCTATCTTATCCGCTGGTGCCAATCTTACCTTTCTTTTGTAGACCATGAGCCCTTTGGGGACAGGGAGCCATTTTATTTATTTATATCGATGCAAGCCACTTTGGGAACTTTTGTGGAAAACCAGTATACAAATATTTGTTGTATTCCTATTTCCTGGCCTGGGCGACCTCAGCCTTGTTGGGTTTATTCCCCCCATGACCCCCAAAGTGCTATCTATCTATCTATCTATCTATCTATCAAATTTATAGACTGCCCCAAACTTCCATCTCTGGGCGCTTTACACCAACAGTCAAGTTAAAAAGCTTGGGGGAATAAACGTGTCCTTAGAGACTTTTTTATAGTTGCTGGAGAAGGGAAGGCTCTCGTTTCAGCAGGGGGGCCTGTTCCAGGGTCTCGGGGCGGTAACGGAGAAGGGCCGTCTCTACATAGCCACCAGACGAGCTGGTGGCAACTGCAGACGGACTTCTCCGAATCATCTCAATGGGTGATTGGGGCTCATGGCGGAGAAGGCGTCCTATTAAATACTCAACAGGATCTAAGCTGTTGAGGGCTTTATAGGTTATAAGCCTCATCTTGTATTTTGCCCGGAAACCTATTGGTATGTTTCTTAGGATAGGAGTAATAGGGTTTCTTCAAGAAGCACCTGTTCACAGAAGCTCTCCATAGCAGGAGCACAGCTGATCTGTGCTCCTGACTCTGCAGCCTTGCTTGGGCATGTTAGAAATGCCTTGCTGGATGAGGCCCAAGGGCCACCGAGTCGGTTAGGAGCGGCCTCCCATCCGGCCACACTGCCAGTCCTTAGCCGCGGGGCCTTTCCCCTGCTCACCTGACTGGAGGATCGTGGCAGCCCGCCTCTGCCTCGCCAGCTTCCGCCTCTTAAACCTCCGCCAGCAGCCCTGGATGAGCAACGCTTTCTTCGAGAAGACGCCGGCTCTTTGAGCTTCAAGTCGCTCCAGCTGGGAAGGAAGGAGAGAGCCCCTGCCGCTGTTGGATCTCGCTCTCTCCGCACCAAGGAGATCACACCCATTTCCCCCTCAAAGTGGCTCACAGGGGATAGCCAGGATTTGCCCAGATCTCTCTTCCCCCCTTGCAGGGCTAACAGCCGCTCTGGAGTGGCCACTTAGGCCAGGGACTAAAACCTCCCGAGTGCTGCTTTCCTGGTTAAACCGAGAGTCTCAGGGGGATGTTTTGAAGTGTGTGTTTGTTTTGAAAGAGGAGGGGGAAGCAGGAAATCCTGATCACTGCTCTTCCGTCTTGCAGTGAACCTGGCCTGATAGTATTGCCTTTTCTTTCTAAACCACAGATGCATACAGAGGGGGGAAACACACCCACACAGCCCTTGATGAAACTCCCCACCCCATCCCTTCTTTGATTGACACGTCTTGTGCATATGATTACATGCATTTGCATACGTCCGCTTGCACTGGGCTTAGGGAGGGATGCAGAGCTCCTCAGGACCCCTGGCCTCTGCGCTCCGCCAGCAGGGACCACAGCCTCTTAAGCCCGTCTATTGATTTACTCAATTTGTATACCGCCCTTCCAAAACGGCTCAGGGCAGTTTACAATTCAAAACAGAAAACATTCAAACCAACAACCATTAGAACAGAAGTATAAATGTTGAACGCCAAAAACATCTTTAAAAACAATTAAACTATCAGAACAATTAAAACCCGGTTAGCATTAAAAAAAATAATTCAAACTAGTTTAAAAAAACCCCGAAAGGCCAGGCCAGCCAGATGGGTTTTAAGGGCTCTCTTGAAGGTCAGTAAGGAGTCTACCGCCACCCCCAAGGGCTGGAAACCTGCTTCCCGCCACAGAGACACACTCCCCCTCCTGGACCCAGTACTGTCTTGTGGGCTTCCAGAGGCCCACAGCACAGGCAGAGGCAGTGCACGAGGCCCACGGCTCTGATGACCCCCTCTGCTGTGGCCCGCAGGAGAGACCCAGCCCTGCCCCGCCAATGCCCGCCCCCCACCATCAGGCTCACCAGGGCGTTGGTCATAAACACTTTGGTTTTGCCACAATACGCCGGAGCTGCACACGATCCGCCCTTGGCGGGCTGCAGGGGAGGAGCGCTTGGGGGCGCTTGTGAGAGGAGAAGGATGCCCTGGACGGCAGAGCGCAGAGCGTGGCCAGCCTCTTCGGCGGACGGAGGAGCCCAGCCTGCAAAAGGAGAAAGAGCACGTCTGGAAAGGCCGGGTTTGCAGTATTGCCGGCCTGCAGTTCTAGAGCGGCAGCCACAGAAAGGCCAGCCTCGATGGAGCAGCGGCGGCCAATGGCCCAAAGGGTTGGCGGAGGGGGACCTCATGCCTGGAAAGGCACCTGCGATTCAAAGCATCAAGCAGGCACTTGGAGGGGAGCTGCCGGACCCTCCTCCCCACACAGTACAGTTATAAACAGCTGGAATAGCCAGAGTAGCACATGGTCCCCAAGGTTGGAAGCAGAGGGCTTCGAATCCCCGCTGAGACCCTGGAGGGCAAAAAGGACTGGGACCCGCCCCTGGAGCCCCCGGGCCTTCCTCCCAACCGCCGTCAAGCCAGTCCGCAGACAGACGGAACTGTTGGCCTGGGTTTCCTGCACGGCAGCGCCACCCGGAACATGGCCAGAGCGGGTTACTGCAGTTCAGGCCCAGTGATCTGGGGAGCCGACAGGGGCCTGGCTGGCCCTACAGAACTGCTGCTTCAGGCTGGATCCTGCAACCTGTCGCTAGGGTAGCTGTACAGACTCCTGTGCCTTGCCTCCCCTTCCTTCACCGGGACTGTTGCTTTCCAAAACCTGATTCTCTGCCTGACCCTAGCGGCTTGCCTGCCTCTGCTCCCTCTGCACTTTGCCTGATGTTTTGGACCTTGCCTTCTGCTTGACCTGGACTATGGATGAGCCCCTCTGGCCTCTTGCAGGCCTGACCCCCAAGACCCCAACAGTCTCCCCTCCAGCCCCTCTCCTCCAAGCCACTTTTCCCCCTTCCCGTGGTCTCCGAAGCCTGCCCCTGGTGTGCTCTTTTTGCTTGAAAAACAAAACAAGGTCGCCTCTGACTGGGGCAAGCCCTCTGCTTGGAGACAGGGACATGCAGTTGGGCCTCAAGCCCCAAGAGAGCCATCAAAGCTTACCTCTGCTCAGAGGGCAGCCGGCCTGGTTTGATTAAAGCAACAGGCTGAGAGAGAGAGAGATGAGCTTGGCTACTTGGAAGAGAGACTCCCGCGGAGAAGCAGTTTGGCAAGAGCGGAAGAAGACTCCAGTTTGGAAGAAGTCTGGAAGAAGACTCCAGCAGGACTAGGAAGAGCAAAAGGGCACGTTTGGCAAGAAGAAACGTAACATGCAGAAGTACTAAGAATACATGCGGGAAAAGACTCCAGAACACAGCATGCATCCAGGGTGGCATCCATTTGGCTAAGGAAAATACTTTTTAAAGAAAGAATACTGCAGTTCTCACGAGGGGCATCTGTGCCTGCTGGTTTAATTTCCAATTGGATTGGATTGTTTTAGGGTGTGTTATATTTGAATGGGATTTTAACCTAAGCCACCATGGACATGTTTTGTAACAGGCAAAGGCAAGAACTCTCTAGAAATAAATAGTCAATCAAGACAGACCCGTTTCTGCACCAAGAAGAACAGATCTCCAGCATGTGCTTGTGGACTGCGCTCCCTGCTGAAATACGATCCTCCCCATCTCAGACCATTTTTAAAAATCATTTGAAAACCCACCTCTTCACCCGATCTTTTTCAGCTTTTAAAAATTTTTAGGTTTTAATCTGTGTTTGATTTTAAATTATAGGATTTTAAACCCTATCTAAATTGTTTTAAGATCATGTGTATGTTTTCAACTTGTTTTTATGTTATTGTTAACCGCCCAGAGACAAATGTTTGGGGCGGTGTACAAATCTGATGAATAAATAAATAAATCTGTATAAACTAAGCTTCAGTCTGCATTTTTGTTTTTAATGCATAGGCTGAATTTGTTTTTGCCACTCATTCCTGAAGACATGGGGAGTGTTGTTAAGCAACTCCTTGTAGCCCTAACGGCTGAGAACTTTGGGCCCTGATCCAACCAAGGATGCCAACTTGGGTGAGTAGGTTCCCCTGAACATACAGAGCTGTGCATCCAAGTGTGGAAAAAGGAAAACAAAACACTGTTTGGATTCAACAAAATCAGATCATCAAAAGAATCCAAATATTATATCCAAATATTTTAATAGTAATAAAACAGTATGCTTTGAAAAACTGTCCAACTATACAAGATATAATAAATCTGAATCACTAAAGATATATCTCTATGTCTCAGTAAAATTCATACAAAATGATCATTGAGATAGACACCAACAGCAGTGCAACCCTTATGTTGGGTGGAGAGAAACAGAAGACAATTGCAATCTGAAGAAGATTTGGTCTAGTTGAAATGTGTCTGGGAGCAACACAGGACTGATCAGATGCTAGCAAAATCATGGCAAACTTCATCTTCTAATTACAACATCCATACTTCTACCACTTCATCGGTAATTTTGAAATAAACCATTGGACTTTCCGGTTGGACACAGAGACTATCTCAATGATCATTCTGAATTAGTTTTACTGAGACATATAGAGATATTTTTATCGATTCAGATTTATTATATCTTGCATAGCTGGACAGTTTTTAAAACTTCACAGTTTTATTACTATTACATAAAAATAATCCTTTTATAATATTTTGATTCTTTTTTTATGCTCCAAGTGTGGACGCCAGCTATCCCACATTGTGTCTCACACTGACGTGACAAAATGCACGGAAATACCTCGGCCAGGGATGACTAGAGACGGATTTGGAGAGCAGTTCTCTTTTATTTCCTTTCGGAAAGGAAA